>NW_018127913.1:971752-977036 GCF_001952655.1 Monopterus albus
CAACTTTCTATCTAGTTATCCTTGACCATAAGCAACCTGCAGTAACTCATGAGAATGACTAAACATTTAACAGCATGAGCTAGACATTCTGTCTACTCTAAACATTTCTAATACATCATGTATCTAACCAATATCTATCTGACTAAAAATACCTAACAGAACTAAAGTTATGAGAGGTAACTAAAGGTATGAGAAGTAACTAAAACTTATAAAGTAACTAGAGTCTATAAGACTCAAATCTTACACCTTGTTTACACCAAGTGAATATCTAAACCATACCATACCAACTTTATTTATAAAGCACTAAAACAACCAAGGTGGACCAAAGTGCTGTACGTTGCAATAAACAATATATATTAAAAACACAACCCACAAGCACAAGCAAAATCAACACCAATATAAAAACATGAATCAATAAAAATAAATAAAATCAACACAAAAAAAAACATAAATCAATAAAATGAATAAAAACAACACCAACGGAAATAAATGAGTTTTTAAAAGGGACTTAAAAACCTTAAAAACTAGCCCACACAAACATTCACATATACTGTATTTAAAATGTGTTCTTTAGACAAACGTTGCTTTTCACTGGTCATAGAAAAACACGCGCAAATTTGCAGACACTTAGGAAGTTTGCAGGAACAAGTCCCAATTTAAGTCCCAGCTTCTGCTGGATGAGAAACACACAATACAGTGTTTCAACAAGACAAACAAACTACAAGACCATCACACTCTCCCCCAGCAGGCTCCAGTGCTATACAGCGCTGTTCTGCATTACTATAGTGGTCATGACACATGCACATGACACAGCAGTATACGCGGCTGACCCGGAATGCAAGCATGCAAAAAAAAAAATTGTTAATTTTTTTTATGTTATTTTTTTTATTTTGCCTAAGTCCCTTTTATTTCAGTTAAAATTAAGTCATAATTTCTTTTTTTATTTTTTTTATTTCAAGTATGTGGTTGGCCGGTAAACCTCGTTGGGGGGTTATGTTTGAGTTTTCTTATTCAACTTGAGCTAAAACAAAAAGAAAATAATCAATACTGATGCCAAACCATAACTTTTTATGGTTCTCATGTGGTACACCTAAAATGTGTTACCACATTGTTTTATTTATTGCATTATTTTAGCAATTGGCCAAAAATATATTTAATTCATACAGTCTAACTGTATACCTACATTTAATATTAAGAGACATTGTACTGTGTCATTTCCAAGTGCTTTCCAGATTTAATAGTGGGTATAGAGCATGAAAAGTGAGGTGGAACCTTCGTTTCCGGTGTGGTCGCCCCGCAGGTTGCCCTTAGCCAGTGGACTTACTGTTATCTCTGAGCCACAGTGCTTCTCATATTCATTGCTCTTGCCTAGTATATTATTTTCCAGGTTAGTACATGGTAAAACTTTCCAAAAGTAACTTTATAAAGCTTTGCTTTGCTTCTGTACAAGTATATGGGTTTACTAGGATGCTTGTTTGTACGTATTTGGCAAAAATAGTAAGTTAATTGTTCGTGGTTCTGGCTGGCGGTAAAGCGGGCCATATGCAGAAAAACCCGCGAGAGTTCATTGACTATAGCGCTGGAATGTGTTCATTTGCTTTATGTTAAAGAAATATGCACTGTCTATGTTTGATAAGGACCCGGTGTAAAGACATATGGTTATGCAGATTCAATTGTAAGGGCACAGAGTTTTATACTTCTCCATAAAATGGGTTTATATTGAAGTTAATGATATGAATGTATTAAAATGTGTTCTGTTGGACAGCAATTGAAGAGATGCAATCTGGACGTAAACGACAGTGCTCCTCGTATTCATTGCTCTTGCCTATTACATTATTTTCCAGAAATTCTTTCCTGCTACGGCCACTCCACCATTGGGGCCAATAACATCATATTTACACAGGTTATATTCTGATGGAGTTACACATATATAGAGTTATCAGATATTAGTATGACATATCTCAACATCAATTAGAGCGGAATGGTACAATAAATACATTAGGTGAGTGAATAAAACTCACTGCAGCTACACTATACTACAGTTTGTGGTGCTATCACTCTGTGGGTGGTGAGGTCACCTGTTGGCAGGGGTATGTAGATTCTCCAGCCTTCATCGTAACACCTCATCCATGTCCCAGGGGAAGTTGGTGGCAGCGAGGACCATCACCATCCTAGAGGGGTCATCATTCTCCAGGGCTCCACCCACACCTGGTTGCAAAACACACACAAAACCACAATTAACTAGAAAATGCACATTACAGTTCCATTCATGATCTCGAGATCTAAGCAGGAACTCAGTGAATTTGTTTTAGTTTCATACCAGGCCTTCTATGTAGAGTTTTACAGACTGAGATAGTTTGTCAGACTCATTCAGTAATAAAGTAGACTTTATCCCAAACATGAGTTTTCTTGAATTAACAGTGCGTTTATCGAACGAACTGTGTTTACAGCCTTGCATAGTCTCATCACCCATGTGAACTCCATCTTCTCTGTCTCCAACTTGTCTGTATGCAAATACTCCTACTCCCTAAGCCAATCAGGAGGCTCCATTGTCTCTATTTCCAGAACCCAACTTTTGGCGTCCAATAGGAGAACTGGATTTGTCTCATTTCCACTGTCGGCCATGATGTCTACAGTCTGCCATGCCCAGAGCTGGCAGCTGGCAAGTACGGCTTTTATTGGGCAAAAGGCGCCAAGATGGTGATTGTGTAACAGCTCTGTTAGGACATCTCCAAGAAATGCAACTCCAAACTATGTTTTTGGTTCTTTAATCTCATTACAAACTTAATTAGGTTTTCTCTTTACACTCTTGAGTGCGCGATCCTGTGTATATGAATGCAAGACTGTGAACACGCTTAACTTGACCGGGCTAATTTTTTTAGACAGCAGGCTAACCACGTTTTTGAAGAAGAAATGAGCGTCTTTAAACTCGGCAAAGGACAAAGTGTAGGCAACGCCAAACAACAAATTTGTTCTGGACGACCACTCTTACCCTGAGGTGAGCACTAATCTTTGCAGTAAAAAGCATGGATAAAACTGAGGATGTAACCCTACAGCCTTTACCTGATTCTCCGTTGGCCAGCCCAGCAAGAAAAAAAGAGTCTCACCAACGATCTCTCTTTGCAGGAACTGCATTCGAACATCATTAGTGCCTTAACAGTCAAGATAAATCAAGAGAGCAGACAAGCTGGAAAGCATGATAATTGACAATGCCAACACCATCAAAGAACTTAAAAATTCTCTAGAATTTGTTTATGGGGAAATCAGTGATATTAAAAAAGATAAGACCGTGCTGCTGGAAAACTACCAAAAACAACAAAACGAAATCAGTAGCCTATCTGACAGAGTGGTGGACGCTGAACGCTATAAGAGGAGATGGTGTCTTTACCTCTACGGCATGGCTGAAGAGGAGGGTGAAGATGTAAAGCGGAGAGTCTCCCTGATTTGCCAGAAGGTCACCTCGGAGCTGGGTGAGAAGGTGCCGGAAAGCACTGATATTGCACATACACTAGGCAAGCACGGCAGCTCAAATACAAACACACAACCTCTCATCTGGAAGAAAGCAAACGACAATCAATTCCTGCAAGAGAAAAGGCTCCATTTTGGTGAGGATCTAATGAAAATAAAGAAGGATGCCAGAGCTGTGTTGTGGCCAGTTGTAGAAAAAGCCCGCAAGAATGGTCAGAAGGCATACTTTATCGGTCCAAAGGCATTCATCAACGGGAAAGAGATTCGTGCAGGATAAGAACTATCTTCCCACTGCATGAGCAGAGATTTGTTAAGACTCACAATGATAATTATAAAATGAAATTACAGAATGCTAAATTGTGTCTCTGAAAGAATCATCTCCTGTTTGGTCTCTTGACCTGACATCTTTTGAACTAACATCACTGAAGTTCAACCCAGCCAACAGGAGAGACTGACTCTTAATAAGAGACCTATTTAGGGACACATTTATTATGGAAGTTATGTTTGAGTTTTCTTATTCAACTCAAGAGCTAAAACAAAAAGATAATAATCAATACTGATACCAAACCATAACTTTTTATGGTTCTCATATTTACACAGGTTAACAGATTTGATGGAGTTGTTCATTCCTCGGTTAACGTTCTCAAAGGTAGTTACATATTCTGATGGAGTTAAACTTATTTTCGGTCAATAGAAGAGGTTTACGAGATTTGATAAAAAGAAAAGCTCTTTTTCTGTTTTGTAAAGAGGTGAAAGCAGCTCTGTTATTTCTGCAGGAATGTCATTCATGTCCAGATCACTTGAAACTATGGGGCAACAAAATTTGGTTTTCACATGGCACAAATCATTCTGCAGGAGTAGCTATCCTTAAAGACAGATTTAAAGGAAAAATAGTTGAGTCAAGTAGTGCGTTATGGTTGAGTCCCACTCACCAGGAGGGTGAGGGAGAACTGAGGTAGGACTCAAGTTTGCAGACCCAGGTGCTAGTGAAAAAAAAGGTGGTTTAATGATGGTAACACAAACAAAGTAACAGAGTTCAGGTATACATACGACCAGATTTGGACAGTACAAAAACAGGGTAGGGCAGTGATGGCTGAGGAGACCAGGACGAACAGGTGAGTAGACAAACTAACCAGGAGGATGGGCGGACGAAAAAAAAAATCCACAGCCCAGGAACTGTCAGCATGGACATCAAATAATGTATAGTGAAAACACATACGACCAACGTACAAAAAGAAATCCATAGCACAGGAACTGTCAGTGTGGAAATCCAAAAGACGTATTGCTAAACACATGTGAACAATATATAAAAGAAATCAACACAAGCACAGTGACCGTCAGCGTTGAAATCTGCTCACTTAACACCAACACATGTATACAGGTAATGCTCTGGCGATGATGGAGTGTCTGCCTGAGGTTTAAATAAGGTAAGAAAGTAATCACAGTAAGGTGCCTCAGCTGTGCGCTACAACCAACGAGTCACTGATGACTGAATACAACACAGCTGAGGCGCCGATCCCACTGGATGAGAGAGAAAAAGGCAGAGGAGAGGCAGGCCACGCCGAGCGGACCTGACAGAGTGATCCTAATGGCCACTGGCTTTTGCTTGTTATTCAATTTTCAGAGAACCACTTTGTATTAGGTAATGTGTATGGGTATAATCTTCCTACATTGAACTTCATGCTACTTGACAAATTAGAGGAACAGATCAACTCCATCCATCCATCCATTTTCTTCCGCTTATCCGGGGCCGGGTCGCGGGGGCAGCAGTCTAAGCAAAGATGCCCAGACCTCCCTCTCTCCAGACACTTCCTCC
>NW_018127913.1:980865-986409 GCF_001952655.1 Monopterus albus
CTCCGGCTCCCTCCCCCAGTCCAAAGACATGCAGCTTAGGTTGATTGGTGTCTCTAAATTTCCCATAGGAGTGCATGTGCATGTGTCTGGTTGTTTGTCTATGTGTTAGCCCTGCGATGGATTGGCGACCTGTCCAGGGTGTATCCCGCCTTCACCCGATTGCTGGCCGGGATTGGCTCCCCCCCTGTGACCCCGCTCAGGGACAAGCGGTAGAAAATGAATGAATGTCATTGGCATAGAATTTCTGAGCGTTCGGCTGCAGTTTAACAGCATTTTGTTCAGTATTTCTGTGATCGATATCATACAGACCAGAGATCTCGCTGTTGTTGAAGGTACCATATGTAATATTGTTTCATGAAATTTGTTGTGTGCACTATTTGCCATTGTTGTGTGCTGGCCAGAAAATGTTTGTGCCACACAAGCCATTTTATTCCAGACTCTTAGGCTGCTAGCTTGTTTCAATACTGTCCATGTGTACTTCATATGCTATTTGCACCTCATCACCAACACCCTGGTGATGCTGAACCATTTGACAATTTCCTATTATTGTTTTGCACTACTGTCACTGACTGTACACGGTTTTGAGTCACAGCTTATTGGCTGTACCGTTTAGATTTATGCTAATGGCGTTAATCCAGTTCTTACTCTATTCCATTCTTGTTATGGTTACACACCACCAGAGGTAGTGTGACAGAGAGGCAGACTCAGAAAGACTGACTTCACCATAAGCAATGCTTTATTTTTTTTGTGCTGTACAAGGTAAGGAGTGCAATGATGTGACAAATAACTGTGCATATGAATAGGAGGAGATGGTTATGGATGTCAACAGCAGGATGGCAAAATCAGGGTGGTTGCTGGGCCGAACGTGAAGATCACTCACTGGTTGGTCGTGCTGAGTTGGTGAGGCTGGAGAGCAGGGAGAAAGTAGAAGGGAGTTGAAGAAGAGAGCACTGACCTGGCTAGTGAATGGTTGTATGATGGAGAATGATGTAGGTCCGGAGGTAACGGTTCCATGTGTGTAGTAAGAGTCCACATAGGAAGGAAGAAGGCAGGAGAGGGCGAGGAGTGGGCTTCGTTGAAGCAGGAGAAAATCAAACAGGTAAACCCACAAGGCAGGTATAAAACAGTTCTTTGGAAACTCAAGGGCAGCACCAACTGTCTGTGCGGAAACGATACAAACTGGCAGTGAGCAGGTAGGAAGGCAGGGTATATATATAGGAGATATGGTGATTGCAGGAGTGGAAACAGGTGGTGTTAATGGGAACAGCTGGCAGGTGTGTGGAAGAGAGAGGGCAGGTGAAACCGAGCAAACCTGAAAATTCTATTTTTATTCTAGCTTATTCTATTTTAGTTCCTAAATGTTATGGTACCCAATACTAGGTGAGAGAGAAAGGGTATTTCGATTTCTGTATGTCCTGCACATATGGTGAATTGACAATAAAATCCTTGAACCTTCCATGCACCGCTCTCCAGCTGTTTTCAGTGGGTATACATGGATGAAGGTAAGGCGCCGCTATCATCCTCAGTCATCTGCACCCTTTTAATTTCTCTTTGATGGTCCACCCACGCATATGCGGGATAAATCATAATGTGCACGCCGCAATTGAACGTCCCGTAATCTTCTTATTCTGTGCTACCACTGAACACATATATTTCCCATGTAAAAATAGGTCAGAAAAGCTGTGATAAATTGTTGAAACGGATCCACTAAATATAAAACGGTGCATTCTAGTTGCGCTGTCCTCACCTCTGTACAGATTCTACTGCTATACAGTACTGGGAGGGAATGTAAGTCTGAGTGTGCAAAGTAGTCATTTCCAGGTAAGCAGAGGTTAAATTCATATTACATGTAGATTTTGTTAATAATTTTTCTCTCTCTTGTGTTACAGGCTAATTACAGCCTCCCTCAGACCAGCTGTTAGCTCAAAGTCATCTAAGGAGCCTTCAGATGAAGAGCTGGTTCAGGCGGTAGTTGAGACAGAGGAGTGTGAGTAAAAAATTGAAGTTGATGTGCCATTTAGTGGATAATTCAAAAGGCTTAAATGTATTGTTGACTGTCCTTTTTATTTTTGCTTTTTAAATCTCTCAGAAGCGCAGAGATGACGAGGTATGTTTGGGTCTAGTTAAAAAACAACAACGAACAAACAAAAAAAGAAAACACTTTATGGTGTCTGCCTGATGCTAGTCTTCAATCGCTAACCAGTCACCTGTCAAAGTATCACCATTGAAAGGCATCTGTAGAGTGCAGTAACATTTGCTTCAGCATTTTGGCCCTTGTAACCCACACAGCTCCCGTATGAGGCTGAGTCACAGCTAATCCCGTTATCATTCTTTTGTGTTCTCCCCTCCTATTTATCTCTTCAAAACCACCTCAGCACACGTACACCTGGCCCCGACTATAGGCCCCCACGTTCACCGGGCGTGGGGCTCCAGCCAGTCGCAGCCCAAGTCTGGCCTCACCCGACGCCAGCCTGGGCTCCTGCTCCTCTCCTACACACCTCCACAGACCCCGTGCACCGGCCAAACCTGCGTACCCACTCTTAAGCACCTCTTCCCTTGCCTCACGCCTGTCAAACCCACCCGGGTGCTGCCCCTGGTACTCCAAACAGAGTTTCCTGGTCTCGGTGCTCTGCCTGAAGTTTTGTGCTCCTGGTATCCCAGTGGTAGGACTTGCTCTTTTTGTGCAGTGCGCCATGCCCCTGGGCCTCCACAGAAAACCAAGAAAACCTCCATCAGTGGACTGAACGACTACAGACCTGTTGCCCTGACATCTGTAGTTATGAAGTCCTTTGAATAGACTGGTGTTGGCCCACCTGAAGGACATCGTAGACGCCCTGCTAGACCCCCTACAGTTCGCCTACTGGGCAAACAGGTCAGTGGACAATGCAGTGAACATGACACTGCATTACATCCTGCAACACCTCGACTCCCCAGGGACCTATGCATGGGCCCTCTTTGTGGACTTCAGCTCAGCGTTCAACACCATCATCCTGGACATCCTCCACTCCAAACTGACCCAGCTCACTGTGCCTGCCCCCACCTGTCAGTGGATTACTAGCTTTCTAACAGACAGGAAGCAGCAGGTGATGCTGGGGAAAACCACATCCAGCACCTGGACAATAAGCACAGGTGCCCCCCAGGTATGTGTGCTCTCCCCTCTGCTGTTTTCACGCTACACCAACAAGTGCATCTCGAAGGACCCCTCTGTCAAGCTCCTAAAGTTTGCTGATGACACAGCGGTCATAGGTCTCATCCAAGATGAGTCAGCCTACAGACGGGGGGTTGAGCAGCTGGTCCTTTGGTGTAGCCGCAACAACCTGGAGCTGAACATGCTCAAAACAGTGAAGATGACAGTGGACTTCAGGACGAACCCCCCCACACCACCACCACCACCATACCTGGCAGCACTGTACCAGCAGTAAAGTCCTACAAGTTCCTGGGATCCACTATCTTTCCAGACCTGAAGTGGGCATCCACCATCAGCACCATCCCCAAAAAGGCACAGCAGAGGATGTACTTCCTGCACCAGCTCAGGAAGTTCAATCTGCCCCAGGAGCTGCTGAAACAGTTCTACAGAGGAATCATCAAGTCTGTTCTCCACACCTCCATCACTGTCTGATTTGGCTCAGCAACCAAACAGGACTGGACAATAATCCTCAGTGCAATACCTGTGTATATACAGTATACATTGTACAGATTATACAGACTCGTACAGGTCTCTAGTTTTAAGTACTCTATCTTTATCCCTATTTATCTCATTTCAACGAACATTCCTTGTTGTCTGCATTGTTTACTGTCTGTTCATACTGCTTATTCTGCATTGTTTGCACTGTTTGTTGCTGTCAATATTGCTGTTAATACTGCTTATTTTGTTATATTACACAGCCTTATGCTGGTTTCCTGTTTGCACATTGAGAGCCGATGTACCTGAGTCATATTCCTCGTGTGTCCATCACATCTGGCCATTCTGATTCACAGAGAGCTCCAGAGGGAGGGAGGGCACCTCTCCGCAGGCCCTCACCCACAACCAAGCACCACCTCCAGCACAGCAAAGCATGCAGTCCCCAATGTGCTCCCTGGTTGGGACTTTGCCATTTTTCTCTCTTCCTCTGCCATACTGCACCTCCAAAGTAGAGCCAACACAGAGTTTAGAGCCAGAGGCAGAGCCAAGGTGAAGGGACAGCTTCTATTTGAATTCACTTTATAAGAAATATTTTAACAAAGAGCAAAAATAAAAAACCCATCTTATTTGAATTGTAAAATACAAATGTTTTAAATCTGCACTGAAATAAGGATGGTTCCAGTTGGCTTACAGTATGAAATGTAAATGGCAGCTACATCCAGCTGCTCTCATAACAGAGAATCTTGAAACTAAATCTTAACGGTGCAAGATGAACTGTTTGTTGCAATGGCCCTTTATTTAGAATGATTCTATCTAATTGTAATCCTGTCTAAAATGTTGCCATTTAAGCTACAGCTATACACAGTTTTATTTCATGGTTTAATTTCAAGGTTAATTTTTAATTTCAATTCAATAAAGTTGCTTCCAAGTGTTTCTTTGCTGTTCATCTTTCATTTAATACATTTTATTAAGGGCCTTTCTGGTGCCAGAGTAACACCAGCCCTGAAATTCAGACACTAATCATGTTTTGGGTCAGCATAGCGGAGCAGTGATTAGTACTTTCACCTCACACCAAGAAGGTTCTGGGTTCAAGTTAGGGGCGACCCATTGAGTTCGCATGTTCTCCCTGTGCCTGTGTGGGTTCTCTCAGGGTGGGTAAGAGTGAATGTGGGTGTTTGTGTTGTCTGTTTCTGAGTGTCAGCCCTGTGTAGACTGGCTCTCGCCCAATGTCAGCTGGGATAGGGTCCAGCCCCCAGGTCTGTTCATGGGGACAGCCCTTGCTTGGTAGAAAAAAAGTTAGAAATTGGCACTATCACTGAGGAGATGAGGAAAGACAACCAAGGGGTACTTCAGTGCAGCAGCCTACATCTCATTTTCAGTAGACATTATAAGGTGATAAGTAACCCTGCTAATAACCCTTCCTTGTTTCTCTTCTCCTATCAGAAAAGCACCTATTAATATGATAGCTATATGGGAGATGAGCCCAGTGTTGTATGAAAATGAATAAGCCTAATGCATGTAGTAAATAACTATGGAAATGCCAGTGAGGAAAGGAGGGCAGACACAATAGACACCAAATGCATGCTGGGAGAGCTGCCTGATGCAGCGATCTCCACACACAAATATAGACCTACAGTAGGTAATGATGCAGGATCATACACGTACAAAAAGTGAATGGAAGAAAGAAATTTCAGTTTTATATTCCACCACCTAAAGTGCAAAGATAAACAATGATGCCATGATAAAAAAGTAAATGAATAAAACTCTGCTAAATTAATAGTTATATTTAAAGACACAAGTTAACTTGATTTATTAATACTAGAGGATCTTGCTTACCTAGCGATCCTTTTAGTGTGAACCATTTTATCAATACCTCAAGTTATTATGTAAAAGTACTTTACACACACATATATATATATATA
>NW_018127913.1:986486-996839 GCF_001952655.1 Monopterus albus
GGGGACACGAATGTCTGTATAGAATTTCATGAGAATAGATCAAATAGTTGTTGAAATATTTCAGTGTAGACAAAAGTTGTGGGTCAATCAGCAGACCGACATTGCCAACACTAGAGCCATGCCACTATCATTATCAAATGGAAAGTGACTGCACTGATGTTCAACTTGATCTCTCATCTTTCCCTCTGGTTCTATTCATTTCATGTCTCCTGTCATCTTCAATAAGTCACTAAAGGGACCTCATAGTCCAGCAGACCACAGGCTGTGACACTAAGTTTAAATAATTCCAGGACCCCGTGTTGAGGTATTAATATGACAGCACTGCTCTTTGCAGCTTTCTGACAGCTCTGCAGCCTCAGCTCAGCTAAGCTATGGAGCCAACACCCCTTTAAGCAGTTTTCCATGACTGTCAGTCTGGGAGCAGCTCTTCTCCAAGCAAACTGCAGGATATAGGATGACACAGCACTTCAGGTGCAGTTCAAATGCTCCCTACCAGTGTGTGACCAAGAACTCCACCAACCTCCACCAGTGTTTGTTGGTGTGTTCACAGCATAACTCAAAAATGTCATGAATGGATTTTGATGAAAATGTTTGGACAGGTAGGATACGGGCAGCACGGTGGTGTGGTGGGTATCTCCGTTGCCTTATAGTGAGAAGGTTCCAGGTTCACGACCTTTCTGTGCAGAGTTTGCATGTTCTCCCCGTGCTTGTGTGGGTACTCTCCGGGTACTCCGGCTTCCTCCCACTGTCTGAAGACATGCGACCCTGTTTGGGACTAAGCAGTATAGAAAATGAGAGAGCGGTAGGATATGGCCCATCCTGATTCACAAATTTTTTAAATGGCATTATGGGGAAACTGAGCTGCCTTGGTGGAGAGCTGTCTAGTCATATAAAGTGGCTGTCACATTCACTTTATAACACAGGTGCAATTATCTAAGAAATCTCCTTCCTGATGCATATTATGCATCAAAAACTTTGCAATTCTCAGTACCTACTAACATAATAATTACCTGTCAGTAGCACAGTGGCAACAGGTTTTCACTGACCACTGAACTGTTGGTGCGGCTTCATTTACAAACCATTAGGACTCTGATAAAAGGGTGTAAGTTTATGTTCTTGTCACACAAAGTGAAATTACAATAATTATTTTTTCTCACTCTGAGTTTCATCTTAAATTACAACTTCAAAGGCACATTCTATTAAAATTATACTCTGTTTTATATTCAAAGAAAATATCCTGCACATAGATTAAAATCCATCTTGACATCATTGCAGCCACCCAGATACTTGTATCATCAACAGCCAGTTTTCAATCCTCCACCCTTAAGATTGACTGTTTTGATTGAATGTATGCATGTGTGTTGTGTAAGCGTGAACTGTGAAAAGTGATTTAGGAAAACTCACCTCATGTGTATGATTCACATAGATTATTGATGTGTAAAAAAAATGAATAATCCAAAGTGTAGAAGCAAATCAAGGTACAGGTGAAAAATATAGTGGGAAAGTAATGAGTTAGGATGCATATACAGAGGAAGTGGGGTGGGAAGTGATACTTTGAATCATCAATGATACTCAGATCTTGCCAGTGGAAAAATTGATGCATGCTGACAATGACTGATTAGCACATCTTTTGTTGCATACAGTGCAATTTAGCACAGTGAATAATCTTCAACTGAAGATCTGAGTCAAGAGTTTCACCTATCACTGACACAAAAATGGTTGCTTTTCCATGTGGTTTTGCAATGATTGTGTTATGAAGGGGAGCAGTTGTGGTGGACTGATGATGATGTGACTTACTAAAGTGGAAGAATTGTATTTATTTATTTATTGTGCATTCTTTGTGGCTGTTGTCCTCCCCATAGGCATGGAAATTATCAGACAATGAGGTAATGATAAAACAATATAAAGTGTGATTAACATTAGAAATATCTGAAATCAAGTCAGTGAAGCTTAACCCTCCTGTTATGTTGTGGGTCAAATTATAAAGTTAAAAAACTAAAAACAATAGTTTAAAGTATTTTATTGGTATGAAACATCTTATGCTTGGCTTAATAGGTGTAATCAACATATAAAATGAACATATTTGCAACTTCCCCCTGCATGTTTATATTACAAAGATACTGTTTAGGGTCAATTTGACCCTGAACAGAAGAGGTGTCTCATGTTAATTTATCAACATCACTTCATAAAAAAGAAAAGATTTCCAAATGTAAAATAACATTTTAAAAAAAATCAATGTCATGTAAAATAATGTATTTTGATATGTAGGTCTTTCCAAAATACATTAAAAAAAGTTTTAACATGCATTTTTTATGAAAAACAAGTGCATTATCCTGGTTGAACCATAATCTATGAGAGGTAAAGAACACCATTGAACTAAATAGTGATTGAAATGGTTAGTAATGGTAAAATTAACCCAGGAACATCACTGCTGTTCCTGAAAAATGAACATAACAGGTGGGTTAAAGACAAGTGACCAATGTTTGTATAATTTACAAATAGGTTTTAATCCTCCTCTTTACCTTAGTTAGTAAATAGTTTATTTCTATTAAACTGAACAAATCTGTCTTGTTGTGAGAAACAGTGAATTTTTTTGCAGGGTCATTCATTCATTTTCTACCATTTGTTCCCTGAGCAGGGTCCCAGGTGGGGCCCGAACCTGGAACCTTCTCGCTGTGAGGCAACGGCGCTAACCACTGTGCCACCATGCTGCCTTTGCAGGGTCAAAAAGTTTGCTGTTCCTGAAAAATTGTATATGACAACAATTATGTTCAAGCCTAAAGACCTGTAGAGTCATGAGGTGACAACTGATTCATGGCCAGTTTATTATGCTGTACTGCTGGCCATCCTAAACACACAGTAGGTGCACAGTGTGTCAGTGTCAGGTAATAATGATGAGAATCATCAAGACTAAACAGCTGCAGTAGGTGCACAGTGTGTCAGCGTCAGGTAATCATGATGAGAATCATCAAGACTAAACAGCAAAATAACCACATGCATGAGCTCACGGGCACTGACAGTTACATCGTCAGTGTGTCTGCATGGGTATCAGAGATTGGCAGCCAGTGGCATAGCTCAATCTGTGACTCCTGTTTAAATCTGACTCCTGGAATTTCTGGAACTTGAGGTCTTTTATTATGAAAATTAATATTTGTCACTGTAATGAAAAAATCAGCCCAACCTGTCAGCCTTTAAATGGCTGTTTATTTCCTCTGTCTACAGACATTTAATGGTTATGAGTGGCAGTCCTAGTTTCAGCAGCGTCACATGACTCTTAGGATTTTCATGAAACTTATCACAAACCTACTGATTACTTTTGATGCTGACAACTACAGTAAACTGTATTCAAATCTTTTCCTCAGTAAATTGCAGTCACAGTGTCTCCAGAAAGATCAAAGCCATGGGCAAATGTCAGTCCTACTTTTATATATTTATGTTTAAAACAACTCTCCTTTGCACAAGATTGTTTTTTATTTAAAAGAGGTTTTCCCATTTTTTCTATACATCTGATCCTGTAAACTGGAAGCATAATGCAACATAGACTGGAATACAGCACAGCTTGCACTGCAAACAGTAAAACCATTTTACAAACACTAAGTAGAAATGTGCTGCTGACAGTGTTCGGCTTACAATGTCATCAGTGGGATATTTAGCTTTTGGTAAATCCTTCAGTCAAAGCATTACATCACAACTCATTTGTATGTTAACATGAACTTAAATGGGAAATCCTTCAGAAACATTTTCATCATTTGTCTCCACCATGTCCAAGGAGCATGACATCCTCATGGGTTCCCTCTACAGTGTATTTTGTAAGTTCACATGTGGTCACTGATTCCTTGCATGCATATAGAATAGCTTGGTCTACTTCTTTTTATAGTTATACAGTCCCTCATGGGCAACTGCATTCTGCTACTTGTTGCATATCACAGATGGTCAGCCCTGAAGCCAGCAGAGTTCTTCATCATCAATCTCTCCATCAGTGACTTCTTTATTCCCACTGGCAATATCATCAGCTGTTACACAGGTACCTTCGAGTCCCCTCTTATCATTGTTATTTTTATCATCTCAACATCAGATTCATTTCACAGTAAACACTTCACTGAACTGTAAAAGGCAATAATAAATTAATAATTTAAGTGTTTTTTTTTTCTAGAAAAACGCCAAACATTTCTTTGTTCCAGCTTCTCTATTCAGGAAATGTTCTGCTTTTCTGTTTTACATCACTGCAAACTGAATATTTTTAGGATTTGGACTGTTGGTCAGACACAACAAATAATAAAAGGTCAGCTTAGGCTTTGGGAAATTGTGTTCACTATTTTCTGACACTGTTTGCACCAAATAGTTTATCAGTAAATTAAAAAAAAAAATCGGGCATTTATGTTGGGGGCTGGGCTGTGGTAATGTATGGCCAGGTGTATGGTTTTCGGACCAACACCTACAGCTCCAAAACAAATGTGGGTCCTATTTCCCGACTGCCCTTGTTATCAAATAATAGGACAGCATTAATTTTGGTTGAATGTGGTTTTTACTTAACAGAAGGGTTTAGGTAACAATAGTCAGTCCCTTTTTTAATATGTCGAACAAAGGCAACAGTAGTGGACTTATTCTTCAAGATGCCGGTGTTCCTGTTCAGGCTGGAGTAAATACCCCGAACTCGTAGACAGTCACGGAGGTTTGTATTTCCCTGCGTTTCCCTTTTTCTCCTTCTTGGTCTGTTTCTCTTTTTTCCCGCGGGACACTCGTCTGTCATACAGCGATGACGTCACAACAGATGCGCCCTCATACAGGTGTGGGTGAGCACTGCATGTATACAACTATCATAGCGACACCCACTGGGCACTTACTCAACAACACCTTACTGCACCAGGGAGAGTTTCAGTTACTCCCCTTAGGAAACTGTAATTTTATTTTTTGACCCGGCTACATTTAAGTGATAATGAAAATGTTGTTGTTAGTTGCTGCACTAGGCTATATGACATTTCCTTTTCCCCTTGTCTGTAGACACAGGTGACTATTTGGAGAAGTCACCTGTGTGTGGAGTACTGTTTGATCTGTGCAACCTCACAGCCCTCTCCTTAGCCTGCTGCCTTAAAGTCTGCTTCCCTAACCATAGTGAGGGAATAATTATCTAAATTGATGAGCACAGTACTGCCATTTGCAAAACTGAACAACATGAGGGGAAAACATGGCCACAATAACTGCAAAGTATCTCTTTTTTTCTCCTGTTCAATCAGGTAACACGTTCTCCTTGTCACATGCCTGCCTCCTGGTGGTTGGAGTGTGGTGTTGCACATACCTATTTGCTGTCTGGCCCTTGGCACAGTGGGGACATTACAGTCCTGAACCATAGGGCACCGCCTGCTGCACTGACTGGCATGCACCCAGCCATGAGCTTTCAGCTTTGTCTTACATTGCCTGCCTGTTTGTCTTTTGCTATGCACTTCCCTGCACCATCATCTTCCTCTCCTACACTTTCATTCTGCTGACAGTGCAGGGGCCACGTCAGGCCGTTCAACAGCATGTATCACTACAAACCAAAGACCGCCAATGCACACGGTCTCGTTGTCAAGGTCAGAGGATGAGCGTGTTGCTTTGGCACCACTGGCTTCAGGTTTTGAAGTTGAAAGGATCCGAGTAGGATATGATCTGAGTAGGATATGAGCCAGTACATTATTCACAGGTTATAAAAGTTGCTTTGGTAGATAGGTAGGACTTTTTTGATCCCACAATGGGGAAATTCCTGTGTTTGCTGATTACTTGCTTTCTTGGTTGGTATGTTTGTGTGTATGTGCAATCATAAACAAGGGACTAGCACTGCATATATTTGTATCTACATTATTTATGTTATGTCATGGTTTTTTAGTATATGTATCCATGTATGAATGTCTGACTGTGTGTGAATGGCTTCTCTCTCCATAGTTCTCTGTGGCAGTATGTATAGGCTTCCTGGGTTCCTGTACCTCATATGCTGCTGTGGCCATGTGAGCTCCTTTCAGAGATGCCACACAGGTTCCTTCTGCTGTATTCGCCCTGGCCGCTGCATTTGCCAAGTCTTTCACTATCTACAACCTTATAGTCTACCTGCTGTGTAACTTTCGTGAGTGTCTCTACAGAAACACATCTACGACAGAGGATCAACAGAGGAAGTCCATAGTCAAATCAAAATAAACATGTTGGATCCTCTTCACAGCGCAACAAGGACATAAGCATCTCCACACACTTATCAAATGGACAGCAGGAGTGTCTGCACTGCACTGAGAATACAAAATTGGGTCATGTGACCACACCCCAGAGGACTGTGTGTATACTGACTGGATCCACCTGCAGAGAGCTGACAGTTAGCCAGCTCTCAGCCAAAGTACAGGCTGATTTCCTATAGAGGTAGCTGCCTACAACCTCTATCTTTGCCATATGGCCTGTAATGAGAACAACAGCAGTAATACTATGAAAGCCTGATTGTCAAGTGTACAGGTTGACATTATTTTGATCATGTATTATTACTGAGTTTCTCTTTTTAACATTCTTATAGCAAGATTATACTGGGGGCTGAAAGTCTTAAGGCTATCAGGCTTCATATTGAATTAACAGAAGAAGGAACTGAGCTCTGCAGGGACAATACCTCAATTATTAAAGTGAAAACTGGCCCTTTGCAGTATGTTATTTCTTGTGAGATCTCAGCTTGGCAACATGAATTTGCTTATCCTCTTTTCTAACTCCATATATTCATACGCAATGTGCACTGAAAATGTTTTCTAAACTGACATGTAAATTGGAAGTGAGAAAAATGAGTCGGCAAACAAACACAGGAGACAGTTATAGTGCCAAATGAGTGATAGTTGCATTACTGCAGTATGTTGCTTTTTGTCCAACCTTAGGAAACTGAAGTTAAAGAAAACAACCTGGTGATGCAGATGGGACCATAACTGATCTATTGGAGATGAGGAGGCTGGTTATAGATGTCTACACCAGCCTGTTTGGTTCTGAGAGTTGGGAATGATTTGATGAGATCTTGAAGAGACTATATCAGCGGAGGATATATTTGATATGTTGTAAGCCTGTCTTGATAAGTGTAGTTGTGCTGTTTTCAAAACCACCACCCAGATTTCATTAACTTTATTTTACTTTATGGTTAAAGTTCTGAGTTGTCTCACTCTGCCAAGTTTCAAGGGGGAGACTTACGCTTCAGGTAGGCCTGCTGAGGGAAAATTTTATGTTTTAAATACATATTAGGTTTTCCAGACGTGGGAAGCCTCCCAGCAGGGGAGTTTATCCACCCCTGCAAGGTAATATCACTGATGTGAGGATACTTGTAACAGTTTCATATATAGCTGGGATTGTTGTCAGAGCTCTATTGCGCTGTAGCTGCGATATCAATAGCATTTTAGGGTTTTTGGGAGGGAGCGAGCCTGGCAGAGACAGACAACTCAGATGACTCTAAATAAGCGCTGGGACACTCGCTTTGGATATATTTGCCTTATTTTTTGTGATGAGAGTGACAGGAGTGATGACTATGAAAACTACCCACTCACCCAACCAGTTGAGGGAGAAGGCCGCCCACCAAGAGCTGGGGTCTGTTGGAGGTTTCTTCCATTAAAGGGAGTTTTTCCTCCCTGCTGTCACCAAGTGCTTGCTCAACAGGGGTTTGTTGGGGTTTTCTCTATAATGATAATAATAGTAAGGTCTAGACCTTAGTATGTAGTGTCCTGAGATGTCTTGTTGTGATTTGGTGTTACACAAATACATTTGAATTGAATTGTACTGTCAAGTGAACAGGCTGACACCATGTAGAATTATTTTTCCAGTCACAGCTGTTCCCGGTGCAGAGGCATAAAAATGTAAACGTTATCAAAATACTGTTAATGAAGCATCAAATATTAAGTACATTTTGTCTGTAAAATTGTAATTCATAAGAATTTTAACTAAAAGGTGTAGTTAAGACTACAGATGGGAAGGTGAAGCATGTTTCAAATGTGAGCTGAAGCATGTTTCACTCACCAACCACTTCATTAAGTACACCCAGACTACAATATGGCCAGAGGTGTTCCTAATATTCTGACCTTCTCATGTATGTAGCTGGGGAGGACAAACATACAGACTAAATATAATGTAGTCCTAGTCCAGTACAACAACACCTTTAACTATGACCTCAATAATAAACATATAATTTAATTTATACATTTCTGACAATTTCACACAAAAATGAAAACATTTTGAGCTTCATAAACACAGATGTTAAAACAGTAGTGTTGCATTGAATTGCATACAATTGTAGAGGCGTACCTAATAATGTGGCCAGTGAGTGTATTTTAATGTTAATGTTGCTGTTACAACTATTATTTGTAGTTGAATGATGTGCCCATAGGTCCATGACTGTCACCGCAGTCACTTCCATTCATAAATGCTGCATGCCCCGGGGTCACGTGATCAACGCGCTGTCTAATCACGTCGTGCGAATGACGTGACGCAGGAAATTCAAAGTTGTTATCAACGTTTTTGTGCAGAGCCTCTTGTGTTGTTTGCATCTGCTGCTTAAGCCTATGAAAGTTTACAAATGTTACGAATGTTCGTGTTTTCACATGTGTGAAGCGGGTTTTCAGTATCAGAATGGAAGGAAAAGTCATTGGACCAGGTCCATACAGGGCAACGAAGCTGGTGAGTCTGTCGGGAAAGTTAGCAAGCATGGTCAAAGGTGGCGTCGAAAAGCTTTGAGTTGGGTTAAGATTAAACGTTATCATGTTAATGTATGGTCAGACCAAGTTTCTTATATGTGAGTTATGTTTATGTTGATATTCTGCATTAATACATCACGAAAGCGATAACGTAGACTACTTTCACACATATTCGAGGTCAGTTTAACGCTAATTTAGCTGTAATCGGTTGACAGTTACACTGCATCTGCATTTGTTCTATGTGTGGAATAGAAGAGGGCAGAAAGGTTGAATGTTGTTCTTAATAAAGGTTACAAGAACATAAAGTAGACACATTATTTATAGTATCAAAAAGCCCCAGAGCCATCACCCTGGAACAACAAACTAGAAAAACTCTCAGATAGACAAGCATATTGTACACCATGTGTCTGTCTGACCCTTTTCAATTATATACCATTTCTGTCCGTTGTCTCAGTGGAACTGCCCTGTGTTGTAATGACCTTGTGTAGCCTAATTCTACCTCTCTCTGCTTTTACCTGCTTTTTTCCCTCTTACCCATCTGGATACTTTCTGAGATCTGATAATCCACAACCTCTCCACCATCCAAAACACTTTTAGGAAATAGGCTAATGTTCCATCAGTTGCTTTACCTGTTGCCTACTTTTTTATGAATAGAGGAGGGAAATGGAGTAGATAGAATTGTTTCATGGTAGCATGTTTTCAGTACTGTTTTTCAAAATGTAGTTTATCCTGCTTTTGCAAGAATGAAAAAAAAAAGCATATACAAAGTAAATGACCTGAATGTCTTTTGTGATTTAAACACTAGTAAGAAAGTGTTTTCAACTGCTTTGTGCACAGATTTGATTTTGCAACAGGATTTATATTTGTATATGAAGAATGTAAACTGTATTTTGTATCCCAGTGGGCTGTGTTTTTTGTCTGTGTTGTGTGTCACCTTTTGACTGTAACTATAACAGTGTCCTAAACAGATATAACATTAAAGGCAGGAACTCTGTGAATTCATAAAATGCGGTCTGCCTACCTTTCAGCGTAGTAGACCGAGTCAAGTATTTCCAGTATACTGTATGCCGTGTCTGACAGTATACTACACGTGACTGAATTTGCTTTCTGTGACAAATGAGTTTTTTTTGGTTTTACAGAACACCTTTGGTAACTGTTATATATAGATAGATGTATATAGATATTCCATGCTGAAGCATTTCTCACACTTCACACTTGTATTTCTCCATGCTGTGCAGTGGAATGAAACCATTAAACTCTTCCGTGGAGGCATGCCGTTGAGAAGGCACTGGGCACACTTCCGCTACTATGATAGCAGTTTCACAGGATCTGAGGCTGTGGATTACCTGCATGATCTGCTGAGGGACAACTACAACTTTGGGCCCGAGGTGACTCGCTACCAGACCCTGCAGCTGCTTAGAAAGTTCCTCAAGGCCCATATTGTTGAAGACATTAAAGGACGTCACGGGACAGAGGACTTTGAAGACAGCGGCCATCTGTATAGGTATTTCTTTTTTCATCCTGTACTGTTGTTCTTGTCATCTCACTTTCCCCCCATTGATTGTGCTCAGTGCTGTTGTCTGTCCCTCCAGGTTCCCTGCACTGTCTCCCTTGAAGTCTTTTCCAACAAAGCCTCTGTTAAGAGACAACATTGACCTACCCAGACTCATCCGCTGGGATGACT
>NW_018127913.1:997114-998190 GCF_001952655.1 Monopterus albus
AGGGACAAAATGTTTCAGTCCCTCCAGTGTTTGTTTTGACTCGTGCTGTTCTTGTGTATAAGAGTGTGCAAACTTAATAGAGAGAAAAGTGCTAAATGAAATCAAGGATTTTTTTTGGAATTTCACTTCCTAGTTTGACCTGCCATCTACATTAATCTGCACTCAAGGTTATACTTCTTTTCAGTTTTTGTTCAGACTGCTGCTTTAGTTCTTCATCTGCTGACAAAGTTCCTATATTTGAAACTTAATGCATGTCTAACACCTATTATGAGTTTTTTCCATTAGAGTTTTTATTTAATTGCAGGTTTGTTATGTTGGGTTGTTATTGCACAGGGATTGTTCTGTTTGTGTGCAAGTTAAGAGGATTTCCTTCTCTCATGTCTCCATTTCTTTTTGATCAGACTTCAGATTTGTGGAATAAAAGGCACAGTGTAGCTATTGGAGATGTACATGAATGCAAGCTCATACGCAGGAAGGAGATTACTCCAAAACAAGTGGACCACATCTGGAAATCGATAACTGTAGCGAAGTATGTACGGTAACCCTTATTAAATATGTTCTCTTTTCATGTTGCTTGTAGTTTTTTTGTACTTCTTTGGTTTTTACTTTGTTGTTTCAGTTTGCAGAGAGTGCTGGGCCTAAAGTCATTGGATGGAGTTTTAAACCCAACACATGTGAATGGCAAACACATTGTTCACAATGTGTTCAGTGTTAATAAGACAGGCATAGTCATATTGGAGAACAAAGCCGGTATGATGCATTGATTGACAATTGGAAGAACAGTTGCTTTGTGTGTTTGTTTCAGCTTGTAAGAATATTAAGCCTCTTTCTTTTTGCATCTTCAGAGGACATGCCCTATTGGGTTGTATCAGCAATGAAATGCCTCGCCAACTGTGAGTATGCATTATTTATTGGCTGTAAACATCAATAGTAAAAAAGTAAAACCTAATTACCATCTGGTTTGGGATTTCAGAAGATACAAGTACATGAATAACATAAGCAACACTTCTCAAATGACAAGAATCAGGTCTGTAAACCTGGGCTAAAAGCTGTCTTTTGTTTTTCCCTCAGTAGGG
>NW_018127913.1:998234-1017687 GCF_001952655.1 Monopterus albus
CTTGTAACTGAACTTGTAACAGGTGGACAGGTTATGCTGAATAGCATTCTGCCTGCCTTGTAGACGAGTATTGGCATCCGTCAAGAGGTAGTATTAAATCAAGTCCCAAGTAATAGGGAGCGAGGGGTTTGTGTTTACAGGGCTACTGCACGTGATTAGACAAGCAACTGTCTGTTGTGATTAGTCAAACAGATGTGTCTTCACATCTCAACTACAGCAAATACAACTAGACAGCAGTAACAAGATTTTTACCTTTCTATTAATGTTTCTCTGCTGTGTGTACATCTGAAAGGACTTTTTATAATGAGGAACAGTGGAGAGCACAAAATGGACAAAAGATGACATGTCCCGCTTTGGCTGTTGTAACAACGTACATCTGAAGCATGTTGCCTCTTCAGCAACATGCATTTATATTCTTTCTTCTTTGATAAAAATGTGCTGCACAGCAGAACTTTGCCCTACAGGTTCAGGTAGGGAAGGTGAGTAAGTTCCTCCATATCTCATTCTGGGGTATTGTTTACACGCCCTGTGTGTGTGCTTGCAATACAAAATATTGCCTGGGTCCAGCTTGTCATCATTTATGAGGATTTGCTGCTATTCTAATTTGATGACAGATTCAATGCTTTTTTTTATTTATTTTGGACCGTTTGCAATTTGGTACTATCTCTTTTTGGGTTTTAGGAAATTAATATTTTTCTGGCAGTTTATAAATTGAGAAAATTATCCACAGATTAATTATTATTTGCAGACTCTGGAGTACCATTTTGCTTGATTAAGTCTATGCATTTCAAATTAACCAGGGTTAATTGTATGTTTTTGTGGGGAGCACTAATTTGGATTCGTGTTTGTCTTTTTGGTTTGTTTGTTTTTTTCCTCAGGGCCTAATGGCAATGAGACCAGACAGCCAGTGTACCCAGGTTTCGAGAGGGACGTTCTGAGAACAGTGGCAGATTATTTTCACAGACTCAAAGAACCCTTGCTGACTTTCCATCTTTATGAAGTCTTTGTCAACATTCTCAGTGAGTGTTTCGCTATGTCAATTTGCTGCTAATATTTGTACATGCAACAGATCCATGTTTGCTGGTGTTCATTTTTTTCTAGGCTGTATGTTTGCCCTCGGGATTGGGACTCTACTCTCGTCTTATCTCTGCAGGTTTGCTGCAGGAGCAGGAGATAGCCACTGAAGCTCTTCAAGTCAGCTGTCTCTTACTGCCACCGCCCAACCGCAGACGCCTACAGCTTTTGCTACGTCTCATGGCCAGAGTCTGCCAGAATCCCCACCTGCCTCCGCTCAATGACACCATTGCTACCTGCACACTGGTACAAATTCCTACCAGTTCATTACTGTATTTTTTCACTGTACTACTTCTCTGGTTTATTAAGGTCAGTTAGGTCTAGGATTGTTGGGAAATCGAAGAAAGGGCACAATATTGCAACATAATACAAATATAATGTTGTGCAATGATTGTTGTATTTGTAAAGTAAATGTGACACAAGCTCCAAGAGTGGACAAAAACCATGCAGACAGAGAAACTGTAGGAAATATTGTTTGTTGAGAATCCTTACTAACCTTTAAAAGTAAATGAAACATTTTCAGGGAGGTTGAGAATCCTCTCCTTGAAAAAAAGGTGGTTTGCAATAGGTAGTCTGAATCTTCACCCAAGTTAACAATTGTTAGTGTCATCATCTTGGAAGAACTGAGGTACTTCAGTGCTGGTTAACTGAACAAGAGCTAATTTGATTTACTTGTGTGAAGAAGGCAAAGATACTGAACAAGGAAAAGTGTAGTCTGTCCACAAATTAGATGCAGTTTAATGTTTGTCATAATGGTGATTTGGTCTGTTGAATTGTTTTTCTTTTCTCTGCCCGTCTCAACACCTTTTGTACACTATGACTAGAATGAACGTTATTCATGGAAACAAACTAGGACGGCCTAGATTCAAGGAATCACTCCACGTTCACAGCTAACTTTCCAGCCACAGCAGTTTGAGACTCACACTACACTAGTCTTTCCACAAAATCATGACACACTAGCCTGTACTATTTGGGGAATAATACAGGGTATGCTCCTCCAGGGGAACTAGGATAGAAACAAAAGATCTTTGACAAAAAATGTAACCATCATAACGAAGCCATCAAAATGTATTTTGTGTTTACCCCTGCATCAAGAATTGTAATTCTAGTCTTTATGGCAATCCTGCACTGTGGTCCAGTAAAAGCTGGATATAAGTTACAGAAATAGGCACACAAAGTGAGCCTTCAGTTTAGAATTTTTATCCGTATTTATTATATTATATACTCTTTACCTTTCAAGAATAGTATTTTTGTCAGTTGGTCTTGATAATACGTATACCAAGTTTGTTCCACTTTTAGTCTCTAAAACAAACACATCTAATCTTGTTTTATTGGCAACTCAGACTATTTTACCATAAGTATGGATTTTGTTAAGCCATGTAGAATTTTAACAATCCCAGTCAGTAACACTGTGTGTATACAACATTCTAATAATATAAGCTTCAAAAGGGAGTGTTTACTCCAGTGCTGTTGCTTTGTATTTATTCAGCAGATGCTTATGTTGTGTATGCCATGAATATTAGTGCAATATAATGAGTCTAGTTAATGCAGAGTGCAGCTGGGAGTTGGATTCTAATCCATAACTTGTTATGGTCTGTTGTCCAGATGGTACAGATTTTCTCTCACTGCGTTCTGGGCTCAGTAGATGAGATGGACTTGGACGAGCTGCTAGCCACCAAACTGGTGACTTTCATGATGGAGCACCACAACACCATCTTCCAAGTGCCCTCCAAGCTGCATAGCCAGGTTGAGGAGCAACTGTCCCACTTGAAACGAGTTCGGGTCAGTAGACTTTCTCACAGTACGGTTTGTTAACAAATGAAACACCTAATCTCTGGCTGCTCTTAACATCACTGCCACCCGTGTCCATTTTCAGCTACAAGTGTTCCCTCCCACCATGTGTACCAAGCAACCATGTCTGTGCATCAGCAATAATAGAAATGTGCCAAATTGATTCCATCATCTTGCCAGTCACTTAATGTGAAAAAGTGGTAGTTAATCTTATTAGGGATGCAAATTTCGGTGAAATTCACCACCTCTATTAAAACCTGAAGACAAAATAGAAAAATGGAAATAAATTTACACATTTTCAGTGGTGACATCCATCAGCATCACCCTGTGTTAACTGCTGTTAGGGCAAAGCAGTGACTCTACCAACACGCTTGTTAGCCGTTATGTAGCAGCTTTCTGTTGTTAGCCAGTGCTGATTGGCACTGTTTCTGGTTAAAATGTCAAACAGCAGGGTCATATCAGCTGTCACTAACTAATGTTAATCCCACCACTTAAACTAATGATGGGCAAAATGAAACTTGCTGTTGTTGGGTTTGTGTGCTTCCTGTAGGCAGGTGGGGAAACAGTAACACCACTAAATAAAAAAGCTCTAAACTGTTTCTGTAGTTCCAACAAAGTAAGGCATCTTCTTTACATTGTATAAGAACAAATCCTGCACACCATTTTAGATGTGTCTCTTGGCTGTGGTCTTTCGTTAGGCCAAAACTCAAAGTACTGCCAGATGGGTGAAGTAGTACCTTCTTTTGCAGCACTGTTATTACATCACTATGACAAGTAAACATAGACTTGTATGGAGAAAAGGTAAGGAAAGACTGAGTACTGTATGAAAAGGTAAGGAAAGACTGTGTACTGTATGAGTTCAAAGGTGTGAAAAAATAGAAAATGTATTTTAAAAACTAAACATTTGTCACCTTTTTGGACTCTCACCAGTTTGCCATCTGGGTATAATTAAAAGTAATTAAAGCTGCATATAATTTAACAGAAGTGAAAACTACTTGGTGCAGTGGCCCGAGGCTTGAGATCTCCTGTCACTCTGTCTGTTTGTATTTAGTGTTTCATCTGACAAAATTACCTAATGGCATCTGCTTCTGTAGTAAACTGAGATCTGTGATATTGAGCTGCACCCAGAATAGAGGTGGGAGCATCTATGGCAAGATTAATTAAATTTGCTATATGAAATATGAGGAGCTCAGGAAATTTGGTCCCTTGAAGAACACTATGGTGCAGTTTTACATAGCTGTCACCCAAACGGTGCCCATCATCTCAATTACTGTTTGGGGTGCTAGTATGACTTCTGGGGAAACAAAAGTCTCAGATAAAGTGTTCAAGACTGCAACAAAATTAATGGCTAGTCTCTTCCTTCTGTCTCCTCTATTTATCAGTCTCGACTAAAGCAGAAGGTGCTGAATATTATCAGTGACGTCGCTCTGCCAGCTGCCTCCCTGTTTCAGACTGCCCTCAGGGAGAAGGCTCAGGCAACTCAGTCTTCACACTGAAAGGTTTAGGAAGAGCACATACCCAGGGGCTAACTGATTGCTAAACAGTGAGCCCTTTGCACTTTAAGGTTTTAGTTGTTTTCAATGTTATTTTAGCTGCTCTTATGTTCTTATCTTAAATTAATACTGTTAGTTAAATTATATAACACTTGGTCTTAGTTTTTAAATGATGTTTGTGACAGAGTGTGATTCTGTTATTTTTATTTGTGGATGCATACACCAAGACAAATTCCTTGCATATTTTATGCTTGGTAAATATGAGAGTGTCTAGTCATAGAAACATGTACAGTGCCTATAAAGAGTATTCACCCCTTGGATGTTTTGCCCTTTTTTTGATTTTATAAATCGATCATGGTCAATGTAATTGGGTTTTTTAGACAAAAGAAATCACAATAAAAAACCTTTAATGTAAAATCAGGTTTCCACAAAGTAATGTCAATTAAATAAAAATATGTAATGGGAAATAAGTGACTGCATAAATATTCACCCCCTTCAAGACAGTATTTAGTAGATGCACCTTTGGCTGCAGTCACAGCACTGAGTGTCTCAGTCAGGCTTACACATCTGGACACTGCAATTTTACTCCATTTTTCTTTGCAAAACTGCTCGGGCTCTGCCAGGTTGTGTGGAGATGGGGCACGAACAGCCCTTTTCAAGTCCAGCCACAAATTCTCTATTGGACTGAGGTCTGGGCTTTGACTCGGCCACTCCACAACACTCACCGTGTTGTCTTTAAACCATTTGTGTGTAGCTTTTGCTGTATGCTTCAGGTCACTGTCTTGCTGGTAAATAAATCTTCTCCCAAGCCATAGTTCTCTTGCAGACTGAATAAGATTGTCCTCCAGGATTTTTCTGTATTTTGCCGCATTAATTTTACCCTCTATCTTTACAAGCCTTCCAGGGCTGGCTGCCGAGAAGCATCCCCACAGTGCCACCACCGTGCTTCACAGTGGAGATGGTGTGTTTGTGGTGATGTGGATTATTTGGTGTCCACCAAATATAGCGTCTTGTCTGATGGCCAGAAAGCACCATTTTGGTCTCATCAGACCAAAGAACTTTCTTCCACTTGACCATGGAGTCTCCCACATGCCTTTTGGCAAACTCACTTATTTCCCATTACATATTTTTATTTAATTGACATTACTTTGTAGAAACCTGTTTTCTCTATGACATTAAAGAGGTTTTTTGTCATTTCTTTTGTCAAAAAGCCAAATTATATTGACCATGATTGATTTATAACCTCAATAAAAGGGTAAAACATCCAAGGGGGGTGAATACATTTTATAGGCACTGTATATGTGTTTAGTTAAAATATCAATATTATTAAATCAAAATTTGATTTTAATAACAATACTATCAGTGTTCCAGGATCTGGTTTCTATCTGTTGCTATGGAAAACACCATAAAATATTAGATGATATCACATTAGTTTGTGATCTCTTGTAGTCCCCACTGCTCCAGGATAAGCCTGCTTCCACTGAAACTGTGTTAATTGGATGAGCATCTTTTAAAAACAGGGCATGTGCCTTATTTTCCCTTAAGCATGGAATGCACAAATTTTTAGCAGAAAACACTGGACTGGAGTGATCAAAATGTTCACAGAAGCAGGGCAGTAATGCTTAGCTGCAGGATTGGAATGGTTCTATGCTTATGTTATATACTTATCTCTGAACAAAGAGGGTCACTCACACATTGCAGCACCAAAACAGAGATGGGCACAGGGAAACAGTTATCACTACAATTTTGTGGACTCAACTCAACAAAACAGCAGTTAGTGAGAGGGTGCCCACCTGATGGCCCTGTAGACTTGCCTTCACTCCTACACCCACACACAACTTGTACTGGTGTTGGTGATACTATAGCTACTGACTCACTGGAATTGTTAATAGACTTCTTTTATTAGAAAATCTTGGTAGAACAGTGTCAGTGGCTGAACAACTGAGGACCCGACTCTCAGAGGTGACTGCCATCACAAGCCAGTTGGGCCACTGCTCAACCTGAGCAACTACAATGCAGATGGCAGATGCTGTTTGTCAAGCCACATGCAGTATCTGCTCTTTGCTTGGGTGAGGACAGGGTCCAGGGATGCTTTGTGCTAGGGGTAGGTTAGGTCTGTTTACTGTAGGGCTCTGAAGATTTATGACAGCATGACCTGACACCCCGCTCTTTGGGGCCAAATAATGGATAGACATTATTTAACTCATATACTGAGCTTCTATATGGATGCACTGCTGTTCTTTGGCATATTTTATTGTGTATTATTGACTAGCTTGTGCCTCTCTCTTGATTGCCATCATGCAGTGAGAAGGGGTGTGTGGGAGAGAGCCTTTCTTTCATCTGCTGTTCACAGTTGGTTTTTATTTATGCGTTCATGTGTTTAATTTTGGCCAGAATATCAGAAAATGTAGAACACAGACTGCATTGACCATCTGTCATCTACATTGTTTGGCCAACAAGTGAAGGCCTGGTTGGTTTTGTCTTTGAGTCCAACATTGGCTCTGTCAGTATACACATCCCATGCTATGAATGGGAATAAAAACATTATTTTATCTTGACTATACAAAGATTTTAAAATCATAACCACCCCTGCACATTGAGCACATGATCTGTATTGGTTTCCACCAAAATCAATCATTTGCTTGTCATCAGTATTTTTCCTTATTTGGTTTTGAATTGTTGATTCATAATATTTGCTTAAATGATGATACAGGAAATGAACTGGTGTCAATCCAATTCTAAGGATCAATATTGGTGCCAATCTTTTGGTGTGTGGTAGTTTGTAGAGCAAAAAACAAAACTGTGGGGCATTAATTCAGTGTATTGATTCTAATCTTTTTCCTCTACTAAAATAAAGCCAATCAAATGCTGAGCCTCTTTTACTTTAACTCTATTACCATGGTTCTTAACCTGAGTCTCTACTTCTCCTTCCCCTCCTCCTTTTTTAAAAATGTTTATTGTGCACATTTATTCTGTCATTTGCCAGTCACGTGTTTGCATGAATCTGTATGAAATATGCTATATTTTAATCCAAATGGAAACCCATTTCCTTTGTGCTTTCCATCAGATCAAATACGCGGGTTCAGATACAGAGTTCAGTGCATCTCCAGCCTTTTGTAAACAGATCAGCAGGGTGGGGTCTGAGGAACTGAAGGCGATAGGTACCCAGACACCCCTGCAGGAGCTGCTGGAGGGCCTGATTGCAGACAAAGAACTCCCTGCCAAGGACAAAAGGAAAAGGCTTAAACAGGTATACTGGCACAATCTGGAAAGGATACATGTTAAAATAGAAACTGCTAATACAGTACACCAGAAGTGCTATTGAGGAATAGGCTGTGAGCATTTACTGGGACTTTATTGTCCTTTAAAGCAGCAACTTCTGACTTTTTTGGCTTGTGAGTGGACCCTTTAAATGTCTACATAATCCACTTTATCCAAAGAGTGAGGAGTTTTTTTCCAAGTAGTTTAAAGATTTTTAGAGACCTAAAGAGGTGAAAATACAGTATACAGTATTTCACAAGAAAATTCACACATTAATGCAAAGTTAGAAGAATAAATTTTGTTTATCAGCAGTGATTCAAAATCTGAGGAATGTCAGTTATTGTTCTAGATATTATGCACAGTAATGATGCATATCCTTCCCTTTTCAGTTCCAGAAGTTGTACCCAGAAGTCTATCACAATCGATTTCCCACTGAGGAAAGCAAAGCTGCTGTCATACCTGAGAAAACCCCTGGACTCAAAAGTCATATGTTCTTCAACCTCAAGAAACCTTTCCAGCCTTTTCAGAGGAGCTGGAGTTTTAGAGCATGATCTGCCACTGCTGTCACACCTATACAGGATGTATACACATCTCAACCTCAGTGTTGTGAGAGACAGGACAATGTGGCTATAATGTGCTGATGCACCAATACCAGTATTGGGTTCAGCACCGCCCTCTGCTACTCGTACTCATAAAAGTCTTTGGATACCATTTAAAGGCAACGTTGCATCAACCTCACAGGTTGAACAAAGGTTTAGGTGGAGGATGAGGAATTCCAGTGGTTTAGAGATATTTTAAGAAGTGATGATGACAATAGTAGTGTGTGGTGTAGAGTTAGTGCTTTGGAAGAAAAATGACACACACATAACCATAACTGCTTTGAACCAGGGAGCACACAATACCTGTCCTCTCCCACCTGTTTATTACTAGGATGCAGCACATGTACGTCATCACCATGCGTACAGAGTACTTTCAAAGACAGGTATATTAGCGTACACTGTAATACCCTGTTCATACTTGTTCCACTAAACCCAAACAGTACTCATTATGCCTATTGCCATGAGTTGTTGTGATTAAAACCACAGCTAGTTTGATGTGGTTAGCGGTCAAGTACAATGAGCTCTTTATATAAATCTTGAATTCTTGTGGACATGGAGGCTGCTGTTCTCAGGAGACAGGACAATGCCTCAGACAGTTTGCCAGTTTAATAATAGAGCAGGCACCATTTTTCTTAATTGTGATTGTAAACTGCACTCCTACAAAGGTTAAGAACCACAGTATTAGCTACATTATATTGTGTAGTACTGAAATCCAGCCAGTTCCGTGTTACACATAATTGCAATGGCGGCAGTGCCATGTTTGTTTACACAGAAAGTTACATTTGCGGATGTCAGCAGCAGCCTGCTGTTGTGTATTTTATTGAATCAGAAAGTAAACGATGGATGACTGAGAATCTGCACGGACGAGATCTAATAAGAATAAAAAGACAAATTATTGCTCCTTATTTTCATTTGGATTTCTGTAGTAGAATAAGTGCTTGTATTGGTACTTGGTATTGACAGGTGCTCAAATGTAAGTACTTGTGCTTGGTCTTGGAAAAAATGGTATCGCTGCATCCCTGCTGTGATGGTGCTTTGGTCACGGTTTTCCTCAGGTTAATCACTAAATAACATATTTAGAAATAGTAACTTGGACTTGGTAGCACTGTCAAATTAAGATAATTTAAAGGGCCACCTAAATTATCTAATAATTATAGGGCATTTCCCACTTCTCCCAGTGGTATCAAGGCATGCAGATATGTAGTTCTTTTTTAATATATATATATAATATATATATTTGTGGAACTATAATTTTCTAATCTTGGTATAAATAGTGTATATAATGAATATGGATGGGTGAACTGACCGTTTTAGAAATACTTTCTACTTATTGTGGTGCTAGAAAACTTGAACAGAGTATAAGAAACATTAATCCACTAACATTAGGAACCACTGATGTTTCTTGAATGAGCTCTGACTGTAGTAATAAAATTGTGTATTGGTACATTATTCTACTAAGATACTATACGTTAGAAAGGTCTAATAATCAGTTTCTCATAACTAAACCTTCAACATGAGATATAATTTCATAAGTTTGACTCTTGTAATGAAAGGATGCATTTCATTTTCTTGATCACTCTTTAATGTGGAATGGTCATTTTAATGCTGTATACATAAATCTGTTCTTGTTTTTCTGTTGCTTCATGTCACTGAACATATCAAAGGTTTGCCTAGAAAAGGCAGTATATGCCATATGTTACTGTACATATCTGAGGTGCACTTCAGCTGGTAATTGCATTAGTAACTACAAAGACATCATTGCAAATGAGGAAAAGGCTAAGACTTAGGTGGAAATTGCTGTAAAACTATACTACTTGCTCTTCTAACAATATCCTAACAGTGCTTTTAAAAAAAAGTACAGAGGAACCAGAAGAAACCAACATTTCAGTTTTGTTGATCTATCGCACAGATGCTGTACATATTTCAGTACCAATCTTTGTCACAGTCTTTTATGTTACCTGCTGTTCTGTCATTTCATTTAGGTTGTTTTTCACTTGAGATATTTTAATGTCTTTCTGTATGGATTTTCATGAATGCACTTGTACAAATGTAACGATGCTGGAATTACTGTTGCACTTGAATTGCTGCTCTACACTGGAAAAAATCATGTTGAGTCTGATTTTCTTATAAAAGTTGTAATTATAAACTTTGTCCTTTAACTTTGAAAACTGTGGTTGTATTTATGTAACATTGTAGATTAAATACACCAGTCTGCCACAACAAAACCACCTGCTTTTATTGAGTCGGGCCCCCTCATGCCGCCAAAACAGCTCTGACGTGTCGAGGCGTGGGCTCCACAAGACCTCTGAAGGTGTCCTCTGGTGACTGACACCAAGATGTCAGCAGCAGGTAGGGTTGGCAGTTCATTTTATTACATTAGTTGAATTTCTCTTTTCATTCTGATGGCAATGAATACATTAAATACACTGACAACATAAAGAAAAAACTCGTCTGTGGCAGCAGCCTGACCACTAAGTTTACTTGTCCTAAGCAAAATCAAAATGCTGGTTTTTCTAGGATCGCCAACCCTATCTTTAGGTCGTATAAGTTGTGAAGTGGGGCCTCCATGGATCAGACTTGTTTTTCCAGCACATCCAACAGATGCTTGATCAGATTGAGGTCTGGGGCCTTTGGGGCCACATGAATGCCAGGATCTAAGGTTTCCCAGCAGAACACTACCTCTGCCGGCTTGCTAGAATCAGACCTGCTATTTTGGAGATGCCCTGGCCCTCTAGCCATCACAATTTGGTCCTTGTCAAAGGCGCTCAGATCCTTACTTCTGCCTATTTTTCTTGCTTCCAGCACATTGACTTCAAGTAATGACTGTTCACTTGCTGCTTCATATACCCCACCCCTTGACAGGTGCCACTGCAATGACACAATCAATCTTATTCAATTCACCTGCCAGAGTTTTCAAAGTTTTAGCTGAATGGGGGAAAGTTGCTAAATTAGCTCACTGTGGCATTGATACTTGTAGTACTTTTTCTAAATGGAATCAGTTTGAATGGTTCATTAGTATAAACAGTACAGTTAATCATAGGAAGAAAATACAACAGGGGACACAGCAGCATAGTAAAGCAGGGCCTTGGATACTGCTTTTATGCAATATTTAATAGACATTCCCCTGAATTCTCCCTTAGGATCAATAAAGTATCTATTTTTAATTCCTAAAATACTGCAGTAATGAACATTTGCATTTTCTCAGACAAGCCCTTCAGCTGTCAGCTCTTGGTCTTCTCTTTTTCCTTGCTGTATACACACAAGAAGCTTTTATTCTAACTGACCCAATCCTATAAAGCCACTACATGTATGGTGTATTATACAACATACAAAACATTCATTTGTTATTGTAAACTAATGATAACATTTGAAGAGTAATCCAGCTTGATGCACTGATGTAGAGAGCTCTAACAAAATTCAGTAAAGCTCCAGGATCTGTGCTGGTTCCTTCTCCCTCCTCCTCTGACCTTTCTTTTTCTTTATGTTTGTATAATACAGTCAGTATTTAACAGACACCATGCTGGGCTGCCTGTCACTTTTAAGAAATATGATTGTAATACGCTGAGAGAGAAATTAGCAGCTTTTTTTTAATAAAAGGTGTAAGACAAATTTCCATGTTTCCCTGACCATTTACAAAGTCAGATTTTGCACTTTCTTTGCAGACATTTGGCATTAACTTTAACATTTAATTCTTTCTGCACTGTGTTCCTGGAGATACTATAGTAAATGTTCCATTCAGTTTAACAGGGAATTGCTGATAGCAGTGGAGTGAAGGAGTGGAAATGAACTGTCATAAGAGACCTTTTCAGCCTTTGTAGCCAAGGTGGACAAAACATGGTCTGAATACAAAGCAGCCAGTTTGCTGTTAGCCATCAAGACCATACATTTGGAAAACACACCTGAGAGACAACCTCAGTAATTTCTGAGTCTTCGGATCACAGCTTGGTTCTGGTCCTCGCTCTGTGTATTTTGTATGTTCTCCCAATGTTTATAATGGCTTTTGTATGTTATGTTTTCATTTACAGATGGAGGACAGATTTACAATAGTGCAATTAAGTTAATGGTTACGTTTCACATTCTTTCTCTTCATTTGTGAGGCTAACAAGGTCCAAGTGCTGTTGTAGGATTTCATTGGTCTTGTGTTAGTGAGTCAGCCTGCCCGCTCCAGTTTGAAAAGCCCATGCTGTTTCCCTAATGGTTTTTCTGGGAACAGACATGCAGCTGTGGTAACTGCTTTTCACTGTGGAAGGGTTAGTGCAGTGTCCATGTAACAAACAATCACCGTGGCCTGAAAGAAATGCCGCACAGAGAGAGAGAATATCCTGAGGTATGTATGATATTTCCCACTATCAAGTGCAGAAGTATGTTTAAAAATAATACTGAAATATCCATTTCCACTTTTCCAAGTGCTGTCTGCACTAATTTTTTGGGTTAATTTTGCAGCTGCTTCTAGATTGTAGTTTGTTTTGCCAGCAACAACACATGAGATATATATATGTATATACTGTATATCGCCAAAGTGGGGAAATATACAGTATCTATGTATTTTTTTCTTTATTTACTTATTTCTTAAATTAAGTAAAATAATACCTTTACTTATGATTTTTACATACCACAGTATGTACTTACAATGCCTCCACTAATCAGGTTTCAACCATAATTTGAAGAGCATGATGTCTGCCTGCTCTGCAGAGAGGCTGCAGAACAGAATTCCAGACAACTGAATGCACTATACTGTATGACACTGTTAATCAAGAGCAGGGAATTATGCAAAAACAAATGTGCCAAAAAGTAAGGTAAAATTCAGTTCACCTAATTTTCCAGAAGAAAACACAGGTTGCATGAAAAGAAATCTTATGGTGAATTATTGCAATTAATCATTCTGAAAAATTTGAATGCATTGAAGGCAGCAATACACAAACCTGGGAATGGATGACCTTTTCAGTCCCACTTTCTCATATGATATTCTGTCTCCACTCTGCACTAATGCTCACTGAAGTGTCAATTAGATAACAGCCAATTCCAAGGAAATGAGGCAACGCTCCCAGTACGTGGGTAGAGTGAGCAACATGCTTGTTTATGTGTGTGTGAGAGAGAGAGAGAGGACTCTTTAAGTCCGGATGTTGATCACTGCTTCAGTCAAGTGTTTTTCATCTATGTCATGAGTGCTTTTTGTCTTGCATCCTCCTGGGGTGTGAACAAAAAAAAACACTGTGTGAGTGGCACTAGGCTTTTGTGCTGATCTGAAGGTGTGACTGCAACATTAGTACTAATATGTGTAGTCACAGAGGTGTTATTTAATTAAAAAAAAAAATACATGGGATGTTTTATTCCCCTATTCTTCCTGATTGTATTACTTTATGAAAGCAGAGGCAGTCTTTAGTTTTTGATGAAAGGATCTTGATGAATCATTATTACTCTATGAGGTTCTAGAGTGAAATATAAACATAATTTTGCTTTGCATCATTTTTAACACACTGACATTTTTGTTTTGCTGGAAGTGTTCGTCAGAGGCAGGGCTGCTCTTCAACCAAGAGTAAGATCACTTTGATGTCGACAAGAGCCATAGTTCTATTGTTGCAACTTCCTTTGTGATATAAAAGGCAAATCTTAATGGCAATGAAGCAACTGTGGGGGAAGAGATGGCTATAATGACACTGACGTCAGTTTCATTAAAGCTTATGTATTAAAAAGATTTTGGTCACTAAATTTGGACTCCATATCAGTTTTTGTCATCCTTTGAGGTGTACAGATTTAAAGGAAGTTATTAGCCATCAGGGACTAACTGATAGCAGTCACAGAGAGTGCATCTGTGGGAGAAATGCACCCTCGAATGCTGTGTCTCAGGTCAAGTTTATGAAGAAAGGAGGCATTTAAGTCTTTTTATCATCACCCAGATATTGCAAAGTTCACACAGAACAAAAACAGTGGCTTGAGAAAATATTCAGACCCCATTTCGTAGCGGCTCTTAGTCACCTGGGTGACCCTGTACTGGTGTCTGTAAAATTGGGGTCCCTGTTGGACTAGTGGCTAGGATTCAACACTTTCGTCACTGTGGCCTGGGTTCAATTCAGGGTTGCGTGAGGAAGGGTATCTGGCATAAAACATGCCAACTTTCAACATGCGAACTGTCAGTGTGATGATTTGCTGTGGTGACCCCTAATGGGGGTAAAATTATTGGATGTGCATTCTAGGAAAGGTTTGCTTTGATGTACCATCCCTTAGTTAAAGGCCTAGGCTGGGGGTCCTTCCATGATGCTTTGAGCTCATCTCCATTTTATTTTTATATGCCACCATTACATGTCACTGTGTGTCTCCTCTCTCCCGTAGTGTGTCCTCTCTCTCTTTCTGTACCTTTCTGCAGGTATTCCTGGCTCTGGAGCTCTACCTTTCTGATGAGCAGTCACCAGCCACATCAACTTGCCAAGTATTTGTTTGTTGCCTTGTTGCTTTTCATCTTTTCTCTCTCCTCTATCCACTCACCCCAGGCAGTCGAGACAGAAGGCCAAGTCCAGGTCTGGCAGAGGTTTCTTCTGTTGAAGGGAGTTTTTACAAACTCTCTACTGTCACAAAGTGCTTGCTCAAGAGGAACTTGTAGCGTTTTCCCTATAATATTGTAAGGTCTGGACCTTACTGTGTGAAGTGCCCTGACTGAGTAAATAAAATTGAATTGAACTGCACTGACTTTTTGCACACCTTATTATGATTTAGATGTCATTTTAAGTGAATATAATTGCTATTTTTCCCCTTCAGTCTGCACTCAATACACCGTAATGGCAAAATATTTTTTTTCTTTTTTATTATAATCCAACATTTTAATTTCTCATTTACAGAAGTATTTGGAGCCTTTTCCTTAGCACTCCATCTTGCGGTCAGGTGCAGCCTGTTTGCTTTAATTATCACTTTGTTGAGAACTTGACTGGAGTCCACCTGTGACAAAATGAACAACGACACACACCTGTGTATATAAGGTCCAACAATTTACACTGCATGTCAGGACAAAAACCAAGACACAAAGTTCAAGGAAATCTCTGTAGATCCCTGTGATAAAAGGGAGAGTGTGTAAAACTATTTCTGAAGCTCTGGGTATTCCCAGGAACATATTGGCTTAAGTAATTGTGAAGTAGAAGAGGTTTGGGACCACCGGGACCCTTCTGGAGTTGACTGCCTGGCCTTATTGGTGACCAAAAAACAGTCACCTCAAAAGTCCTTCTGTTTGAGCTTCAGAAATCCTCTGCAGAGATGGAAGGACCTGGCAGAAGGACGCCCATCTCTCCACCAATCAGCTCTTTATGTTAGCATGGCAAGACAGAAGCCATTTTGAGTAAAAGCCATATGACAGCTGCTTGGAGTTTGTTAAAACACATTTAAAGGAATTGTGAACTATACAACAGTGAGCTGAAGCATGCAGCAAAGAAAACACTGGGGTAGCTTCAGGACATGTCTCTGACTGTCCTTGAGTGGCCCAACCAAAGCCCAGACTTAAACCCCATAGAACATCTGTGGAGACACCTTGACAATGGCAGTTCACTGACACTTCCCCTCCAATCTAGCAGAGCCCAGAGGGCTTAAACATACTGGATCATTTACTGCAGGTTGCCTCAGTATTAATGTAGCCTGTGCCAGCAAATATGAGTTTTGACAATGATTTGATTTTATAAGTTTCCTAACTGCACACAACTGTGTGTGCACTATGAAATATATTCTTTATGCAGCTTTAAGTCAGCCAATGAGATTATTTTTGCTTTCAGTACAGTTCTCTTTAAACCCCCTGAGGGTTACAGTGGGTGGAAACTCTATTGCATTACCCCACACTAAATTTTCATTTGTCCTGATCCATAGCAACATTTGGTGTGTTATTCCACTCCGCTCACTGTATAATACACTGCCAGTATAGGGAAACACTGTAGATATAACAAGAAGGAGAGACAATGAAACACCTAAAGGATGAAGCAGGTCAGTTTCTGTTAATAATATTTTAAACAATTTCTATACAGAGGCTAAAATCAGCAATGATTTGCACCTACTCATGGTTAATGTCTCAGAGTGTGTAATTCCTGGATTGGCTTATTTGTTTGTGCCATAGCGCTCCGTTGTTGTTCAAAAGCAATTATAAACATCTGGGAAATACACTGCTGCACTGGGTAATGTTTCTTCATTGGCAAACACCAGACCCGAGAGTGAGGAGCTGGCAGAAGGTAAAAAATGTGGAGTTGACTCTGGCTTGCACTAACTTCAAGATATTATGGACTTACGGAGTCTGTTGTTTCTATATTTTATTTAGAACATTTCAAAAAGCAGGGCTTCAACAGTAGTTATACACCCACTGTGAGCACAGTTGCAGCTGCTTAGTCATAATCACAGGTACAGTCTGTTTCATTCAGCCTCAGTCACAGCCATAGTTTAGAGAGCTAGGCTAACTAGCAGCTCTGCTAGTTGTTCATCAAGCTACAGTGATAAAGACTTGATGAGCAGCCACAGCCAAGAATGAACCCACTGTACTGCAGGATAAATATTATCATACAGGCTACCCTTCCTCTGTGCATCAGAGGGAATCAAGGAAATGCAAACATTTCTTGCAAGGTAAAAGTTATGTGTTGTGTGTGATTACTTTTTAAAAATTACAGTTGCAAATTATAAATACAAATACTTACCAAACACCAAATCTTATTGTGACAGTTAGTTGCACTGTGTGATGTGTCAGTGTTTTGTTGTTGTTTTTATTGCAGAGAAGAGTTTTAGTTACATGACAGCACACAAACACACCATCCCTATATGATGAACTTAGATGTGCAGTCTGGTTGAATGATCAAAGCAGGAAAGTCTGAAAATAATCAATAAACAAACAGATTAGCAAATGCAAAGTACTGATGCTTTCCAAAAAACTGTCAAACATTTCTATGATGAGATGATGATGAGCTGAGATGATGATGAGCTCAGATGAAAGTGCAAATGCACTTTTTATAGATTGAATGTTGGACTGTATCATTTTGAGCCAGAGTATACAGAGGAGTAAGAGGGGCTGAGGTGAGCAGAGAGAGTTAAAGTAGAGGTCATACTGCTCGTAGATCAGGCTCTGGACTGAGCAGACAGCATCTGGTGGTTTGGTTTTAACACATGGCAAACTATGCAGTCTACAACAATGTTTTTTTTCTGCCATGAATGGGATGGGATTTTCAGTCCTAAAAATCAACTGTCTAGTGAGTAAGATAATTATTTTACTATCATTGTAACAAATAGGAAGGCAGGCTGTATAGTAATGTAACAAGACTATATAAACATTCATCTTTTGCTTCCAGCTGTACAGAATGTGGCCTGTCACATCCCTCTGATACCAGCACCTAATCTGGGTTCAAGGATGTGATGATGCTGAAGGCCTGATGTAACGTACATAGTGGTTCTGTTATGTGCCGTTCGCACCTGTCAGTGAGCGAAGGAGAAAGAGGCGGACCCAGGTAGCAGACTTCGATGCAAGCAGTGATTTATTATGTACAGTGATGAGGAGAAATAACAAAATGCACAGAGGAAAATAGTGCGTAGTCCTGTCGATGAGTAGTAACCGGGTGTTGAACAACAGCAGGAGGTGAGGTGAGGTGAGGAGATGGAGAGCTGGGCTGAGCTGCGTAGGCTGGGTCACTCCTGGGCTGGTCGGTGGTGATGGTGGTTACTGAAGGTAGAGACAGAGAGATGAAGGCAATAGTGGAACAGATAGGCGACTGAGCATTGACCTGCCTGGGAGGAGAGAGTGGAGCCACGGTCCGGAGGAACAGTCCATGGGGGGAAATGCAAAACAGTAGCTGGCTAGGGAATAATAATATACAACAACAAAAAACGAGACAGCACGAAGAAAAAATGGCCTAGAGAGTAGAACGAACTGGCAAGTGACTGAGGAGTGAAACCAGGTAATATAGTGAGCAACCTAATCAAGTGCAGCTGGTGATAAGGGAGTGAGGAACAGGTGAACGTGATTAGTGTTAATGGGCAAGAGACAGCAGGAAAGGTGAGGGAGGCCAGAGCGGCCGAGCAAACCTGACAGGTTCTTTATACACGTCTTTGCAAATTAACTAGATAGATAACAAAAAAGACTGTAAAGCTACATAGAGCTGTTATTATACTCTATAGAATTCCTTCTATATAGTACAGATACATTATACAGCAAGACTTTTGATTGTACATATTCTGCTTTTGAAATAAAACGCCTTTGTGCTATATAACTATGTTATAATATGTTTTAATCCTTGCACACAGTGTTCATTCCTGCATATATTGGCATTGTACACAGGTACCTCATAAACAATTATTTTATTATGTATACCACATGTACACTGTATACTTGGCACATGTTACTCGATGTATGTGTGTATAGATAGATAGATAGATAGATCTTATTCTGAAATGAGTGTGAAGTTACCCTACAAAATCAAGTGTGGGTAAAATACTACCCTAACTTTGCCATTTTATGTTTTATTCATAACCATTTTGAATTACTTTGTTAATAGGGTTGCTATGGAAACAGACCTTTTTGGCTAGATATTTACAGTACAGTGCACCATGGAAAGACCGACTGTTTCCTCAGACCTGTTAGGGATCATTGAGTTTATGTGATGCCAGGAAATGTACTCCGCTAGTGTGTAATCACCAAAACCAAACTCTGAGGGGAACCATACTGGTGGGAACCTGCACTGCTGTTTTATATATTTTGGCCACAACCCATGTGATAGTGAAGGAGGTGTAGAAGTGAAGGCCTTTGCTTTGTGAGGAAACACTGAGGAGTTTAAAATGTAAAGCTGGTATTGTTTATGGAATGAAAAGATTTCAAAAAACGTCACAGTTTTTAATATAATTATATAATATACACTGCATAAAGACATTCAAAAGCCTGGATATATTACAATATACTATTCATACAGTATATCGAGTACTTCACTGTTATAGCTGCTTCTCACATGTTGCAGTTTAAGCACAACAATATGCTGTGCAAACATCTTGTAATTCAATGGAAAACTAAAAACTGAAAAAAAAATGCATATCTCAAGAAACCTACACTAAGCAAGAGCACTTTTATAGACTGCATCACTGGCAGGGACAAAGCAGCCCACAGGAGGGAGGTGGGCGGTCTGGGGTTATGGTGCAAGGACAATAATCTTCATCACTGTCTAGTATGGCAGCACTACTGCTATGAACCGCAAGCGCCTGCAGAGAGTGGTAAAGACTGGAGAAGATCACCAGGACTCC
>NW_018127913.1:1017952-1018829 GCF_001952655.1 Monopterus albus
TTTACACTCCACAGCTCCCACGTAGCATATATTCTCTCTGCATTATATTGTGTTCTTGTTGTATTTTTATCTGCTCCCTTCACTTGGTGCTTTAAAGTGCTTTAGATTTGTGATTTTACTGCCTATTTAGATTTGTGTTATTGCTCATCTACTTTATAGTTCACCTGTATTGTGCGGCATTCATGTGGACGGCAAAGTAAGAATTTCATTGTACAGGGAAACATGTTTCCTAACTGTGCATATGACAAATAAACACCTTTGACCTTTTATTGCATGTCACTCAACATTACACTGTGTTTGTTTTCACGTAGATTTTAAATATAATGTTACAAGAAAAATTTTGCTTCTATCCAATAAACATTGAAATGATGGCTAGAAAACTGCACTAGCAAAATTTAAGATAACACAATGAGCCACAAATTACAGGTCCAATACCAAAGAAAGTTTTACTGGGTAATAGTAGGTTCAAAGCCAGAAGGGCAATGAATAAGGAGAGACCCAGTGATAAATTACACTGAACTTTTATAATGTATTGGTAAATATTACAGAAACATAGGGAGGCCTTCAGGTGTTGTCTATTAAGCCTTTCACAACAGCTTAGTTATCAAAAGAGACAAACACGGATGAACTGGATAATGCGTTGGCCTTATTCATCACTTTGTCCAGAAGCATCCAGATTCTGTTACCAAGATAAGGTTGTTCTCTCACACATTTTCTAAAGTTTGCACTGACAATAGTGTACTGCCACTAATACGTGACATTAAGGTAGCATTACCACAGCTGGAATTCCCCAGGCACATTTTTTATTTATTTATTAATACTTCATTGCCATATTCTTTGTTATCTCACTATTACAGTGGGTACGGAAAGTATTCAG
>NW_018127913.1:1020105-1048646 GCF_001952655.1 Monopterus albus
AAATTCAGTGTTTTTCTGTCAATATGGGGTGCTGTGTGTACATTAATGAGGAAAAAAATGAACTTAAATGATTTTAGCATATGGCTGCAATATAACAAAGAGTGAAAAATTTAAGGGGGTCTGAATACTTTCCATACCCACTGTATATGCAATGAAGTTTGATTTGATTTGATTTGATTTATTCTTTCAAACATGCAGAACAAATGACATCAACACACACACATGATTACACAAAGCCAACCACTGCTAATCCAGAATCAGTTTGCTTATACCCAGCACATGTTTGAATGGAGTAGGAAGAAGTCAGACTTATCCAGTCCTACCCCAGAACAATCATCTTATACAAAAAATTTCATGCATCATTGGCTGTAAGCAGTATCTAAACATAGTAAGTTTAAAACATTTTGAAGATATACTGTATGTAATATATGCTTAGGGCTGCTTAACTGTTTATAATGTGATAAGATGACTGGACATACAACTTATCTACGTTATTCACTAACAACATAATATGACACTGTTCTGCAGCATTTTCTTATATTATTGTTTTGAAAACAAAAACAACTGTTTCCTAGCTGTAGTATAGCTCCAGAGGCACACCCTTTTTCTGAGATTTACTAAACCTTGTTTGCCAACAACAACAACCACCCCATAATTATAAACATTTTACATTGTAATTTCACAAGGGCATATACTTTAATTTTTTATTTAATGTAATGACTTATTTTACTGGTGTATCTGATTTCCACATTTATCCTATTTTATTACTTCACTGCATAGTTATTAAATAAAAAACTTTCAGTGTAATATATTTGTACATCCTTGTCAACCACAACTTAATCTCTAACAATTTGTCTTCCTCCCCTGTACTCACATATTTGTCTTGGTATAGTTACGTGGAGAGAATTTAACTGATTTTGTATTTACTAATGACACTGTTATCTGTAGGCTATAATCTAAAATAAAACTATACATTTTCTACATAATGTATCCTTGTGTTCATGTGCTCTTTATGTTGGTAATTTGAAGGAAACAATGGTCCACCGTTTGTATTTGTCAGAGAAATTCCATTCCCTCAGTCCTGTGTGGGAATGAATGAACATCAGTGCTGTAGTGAGCAAAGTCAACTGCACCTCCTCTGTTCTCTGGGAATAATACCCGACTCTCATGTCTGAGAACCTCACTATCAGGGACGATGAGACTCAGCTGATTAGACTGATTAGATCCTCCACACTGGATGAAGCTGGTGTTAATCAATCGTGTTAGCTGCTGCAGCAACATGTACAGCAGACTTTCTCCCCTCAGTAACATGGTTACCTAACCTCAAGGTGAAAATCCACACAGCACTTAACTTGGGATACTTTTTAGATAAAAAGTGAACTTTTGCAAAAAGTCCGCTACTTCCAGAGATGCACATGAAACCTTGTACGATACTGCAGGACAATCAGTTCATTTTAATAATCTAGTGTGTGTGTGTTTAACATACTTGTTCCACATATGTAAAAAGGTGCCCACACAACAGGCTCTTCAGATCCCAAAAAATACATTTATTACATGTGTGACAAATGATGGAGTGAAAAAACGTGAATGTTGCCAGCACAACTTTACAGACCCAGTAATTCTACAGACATAACACTCAGGCTACACTGTAAAGTAAAGAGTAGTCAGGGTAAAGGAAGCCAAGAACACAAGGTGTTTCACAGGAACTCATTAGCAACATAGGTCAGATCACACAACCTGCATGAAGAGCAGAATAGCAGTCCACTACGCATTCAGATATACATATAGAAATATACATATACAATAAATCTAAGAAAAGAAAAACCACAATAGCAGTGATCAAAAAGACAACAATAAACTGTTACAAAAACAAGGATAATTCATCATTGAGACCTTCTGGATGTGGTGTTCTCATGTAAAATATCCATTTAGATTCTGCTCTAAGTAATTTTTGAATCAGTGTTACCACCTCTTTGTGATTTTCCAGTTTGTTGTATGGCACACAATGACAATGTTGAGACTGAATGGCCAGTTCCTTTGAAATGTCTAGCAACAAATTACTCTGAGTTATTTCTGCATATGCACTTCTGTGCTCCAAAATGTGCATTTTCACAGATTGTTTGTTTTCCCAGTGCACCGAATGTCACACAGATATGAAAGGAGGTGAATGACGCACTGATATGCAGCTGAGACACTGTTTGATGCTCAGAGTTTTACCTGCAGTGTGGCTTGTAATTGTGTTTGTTTTCCAACAATTCTCACACACCACACAGTTGCAACAGGGAAAAAAGCCAGTCATTCTGTCCACATTTCTATGGATGGAAATAGAAGGACTGGAAGAATCTGCATTTACAAGATAATCTCTTGCATTTCTTTCTTTGTAATAGGAGAAAGGAGGAGTGTTAGAGGAACGGCACTCTATGACCTGGATCTATAGAAAAAAACATCCCAGTGTTTCTCAATAATTCTCTTAATGTCCTCACTAAGAGGAGATTAAGTGGTTGCACACACATCAATGACCCCTTGTGGACCTATGATTCCTCACTTGGTTAACATCCATTTTGTGGACTTTCGCAAGGGCTGAATCGAGCCAACTAATTGGATAGGCTCTCTTCTGGAACATTCTGTGAATTTTCTGAGACAAATTCAAAATCTTCCACAGTGGAGCAGGTATGTTATAGTCTCAGAAACTAAGAATAAGAAAGTTCTTTCTTTAGGGAAGCAGGGTGAAAGCTAGAGGCATGAAGAGTACTTGCCTGTGAGTTTTGTGCAGAGGGTTGTCAGCATCTGTCCACCTCGAATGTAAACCCTGGTGTCCAGAAAGGAAACCTCACAGGTACTGTGCCACATTGAACCTGATTATGTGAGCCATAACTGACATGACATAACATGACTTGACACAATGAGGGCCAAAACCTGAACCCATCAATACCCCATGGGACTGTAGATCAAGCTGCTTATTAAACTTAAAGAAAATGTTAGTCAATGCCAGGTTTGCCATCAACACTAACAATTTGGTAGGCTAGGTGGATTCTGATTCTGGCCACATATATATGACATACAACATTAAAATTCTTTATTATTTCCACAGGATCTCCTGGTAGATGTTTTTATTGGTTAGAAAGGGTGACTTTGCGTGTCCAACAGCCTGGCTCAGTCGCACAGCACAGTATGATCCAAAACTTTTGAAATAGCATAACAACCAAAAGTAGAGTGAGGCTTTCACAGGTATATGTAAATATCAGCTTCAGTGTCCATAATATTTACAACCAAATCTGTTGAAAGTACACGCTGTACACGTACTAAGTGCGATGGGAATGGTAGTTATTTTTTCTAATCTACAGTGGGATGCTTTTATTTAGCAGTGTTGTGCAGGTTATTTAAAAATGTAATAGCTTCTTGCATTACCTTGGTTACTTTGCACACATCTGACATACCTTTTAACATCCCCATAACTCCACATCCACACACTGCATTTTTTCTATTTAACACATGGAGATATACAAAACAAAATGTTGTAGTCTACCAAGGTTCAGCCTACGGTTTGGAGGTATGCTATCTGAACACCATCAGCAGCTAGCCGAGGGGGCAGCTTCACAAAGATATTGTCTGGAAAATTAAGTCAGTCTACTGCAAGTTAGACAGTTCCACAAAAGTAAAGGCTTACTCTTTTTAAACCCAGAACAAAATGATTTGTGGTCCACTAACAGTGTTGCTGAAAGAACAATGAGGAGGGGAAAATGGTTGAGAGACCACAGTAACCTCACAGAAAGATAGTCGACCACAGAGAGGACAGGAAGTTCTGAGCCTGACTGACAACTGGTAGCCAAAATACTGAGCAGGGTATCCACACAGAAAAGTTACAGCAACCCAGCTATACCATTGGTCTAAAATGTTTTGAGCGTTTATGCTACTGTAAAGTATTTGTTTGTTTGTTTTACAATATTGGATCATTTCTTCTAAAATGTTTATGTGTATTTTTTAGTGATTAGACAGCAGCAGCCACTACTCGAACTAACACATACCAGGCCAGTACTGTCAGAAAAGTACTATCAACCCAGCATCTTATTTCTGATAAGACAGCAAATCAGTCAACGGAGCATTACTGGGATTAATAAGAGTAAATTCTTTACTGGAGTTGAAATTGTAATCCCTTACAGGTTCCTAAAAAAAGCAAGCACACTTCTGTTCTTGAGATAGAACAGAGACAGTAGTTTTACTGTAGCAGCGTTTTCACTCAATATTTCGTGGTCCTTACTCTCCTTTTCTTTTCTTTTTTTGTTTACTTTTGTACTAATTGAGATTTTTAACACTTAGGTCTGATAGTACAGTTACTGTACCTCATATCTTGAATACACTGGCTTGTAAATATACAGTGAAGTGGCATATGTAATCAAAATGGGTTTTACCTAAGAGGGGAATCATTTATGTGTTTCAACTGCCACAAGATTTCATTATTAAAGAACAGATGCAGACTGATTCAAGGAGAGCATAGTCTGCAGCCACAGTGGCTTTATCGACTCTATTCCAGGTATAATGAGCAGCGCCTGTAGAACAGGACAGTCGTAGTCAAACATACTTACCTACAAAAAATCAACACACCTACTGATATCTGACAGTTCTGTCACAGTGACTTTATTTTGAGTTTCAGTGTGACAGTTTCCATTGTTAATTTTCTTGTCACCATCCACACCTTGTCAGTCAAACGTTGGTGCAGTTAGTCGAGGGCGGCGTGTCTGCTTTGCTGCGGATCTCCTTGATGTCATTGAGTGGTGAGTCACTGGCACCGATTTGGCATTTGAACACCTGCTTGTAGGCCTTCCTGAAATTCTCTGACAGGAAGGCGTAGATGACCGGGTTGACGGATGAGTTGCTGTACGCTAGACAGTGGGCAGCCACCCGTAACACGAAAGAGGCCTGGTTCAGTGGGAAGGTCCCAAACTCCACCCAGAGGTGAACAATGTGATGAGGGAGCCAAGAAATACAGAACACCACCACCACCACCAGCACCGTCTGAGCTGTCTGGCATCCACAAATGAAGAAGAGAGAACAGAGAGGGGTAGAGAGATTTAGTCAGTGCCTTCAGGTACAATAGTAATAACATTTGGATGTTGTATTTGAGTGTGAGTGCTACTCAGGATAAAAGAATAAACCAAGGTTTGAGAAGTTAGTGCCTTTCAGAACATGTTGATGTTAATATTCTCCTGCTGCAGTCACTGCTGTTAGGATATTCTTTGTTTTATTCCACTATGTGCTATAATATACCAAACCCTTTGAATACAGTATATCAAATACGCCAAGGTATTTATGTGTGTTATTACAAAGCCTGGTGTCTGCGCACGTGTTTGCATGGTGTTAATAGTCCACCAGAGATACAAAAAGGATTCAAGAGTAAGAAATTATCTTGTCATTATTTAAAGGCTAGGTTAGGCAAGAGGCCAGTCTTCCAAAATATTTCCTTTAAAGCTGCACTTTTTAAACAAAACTGGCATATGGTATTTATGACATGTTAGCAGAAAGTTGCCTATTTACGCATGCATTTCATTAAAGTCCTTTTCATACTTCACTGAGCAGATCCAGCTGCAATCCTGTAAATGTTTAGATGGCCCTCACATCTGAATTGAGTACAGTGCAAATGCTCATGCCTACTATTTATTCACTTGTACAGTACATACATGATGTTGTCTAATCCATACAGTACATCGCATACATCGTGTGTACACATCTACAGCTACATTAAGCTTATAATAATTCAGTATGTCTGTACTGAAGCTTCTCATCTCAAGGCACTATAAGACCTCACTGCTTGGCAAAAATAAGATAATTCTGTTTTAAAGTTATAAACATTAAAACAGGTTACATGTCGTGACTTGTAGGTGGCACCTAAATACTTTTGAGATAGGTCAGAAAACCCTTGATAAGCACGCATACTTCACATGTGTATTCACTTAATGATTGTTTGGGTAATTCATTAATGAGGAACTGACAGCACTCATACCACTTCTTGTCATCAGTATGTGTCTATTAGAGATGTAGAGAGCAGTCATAATGTGAGGAACTTCACAACTTAATGTGACCATTTTGATCTGATCTGCTGAGCCCCTGCAATGCATCTGAAGTTAGCAAGTAGATATATTCCAGAACTAATTAGTTCCAATCACTGAAAAAGAAATATAAAAAGCCTGGAATTCATTAGAAATGCAGCCTTTTTTCTGTAGCTTTGCTCAAGAAATGTTAGAAATTATAAATAAAATGTTCAGAAATCACAGTTGTCAGGAGATGATAATGCAGCACAGCACAAAAAAAAATGGATGCATGCACTCATATACAGCATTTATGAACGTACATACTGTGCTGACCTGCAGGCTTTTGATGACCGGTGGTGAACTGAAGCTGCCATATTAAAACTACCTTAATAACCAGATGTTGTGATGATGACTGCTCACTTCTTATGCACAAACTATCTCAAGACTTTCTGGGTGTACTATTGCAGGCCAGATAGTGTTCGGACAGTTGCACATGTTTGTTCTTCACTACATTTAATGTAAAATAAAAAAATAAAAATTACATTGCAGTGCCATTTCTTTGCTTTCAGTAGGTCTTTGTGAATATAGAAAGAAGTATGTGGGAGCTATTTCCTTTTCTAACAGTATTAATTAGACATCTGGCTACTAAATGTTTCTTGTGTTGCTTCAGTGTTAGTTCACATGTGGTTCAGAGCCGACTGGGAGCTGTCACTGAGACTGAGATTGACAAGTGACAGTGAAAAATGATACAAACTCTCACATGGCTTGGTAGTAAACATGGGAACATTTTGTAATTGAAAGTACAGGACAATGTTCATAAACTCTTTTATTATTGTTGTATTTTTAAAGCAGCACTAATCAAAATGAGATATCTGTGCTCTCTTGTTTGCCATGTGTATTAGTCTGCTGATAGTACATTCTTGGCCTCGCTTTGTGCTTTATTGCACTTTCACTGGCCTGTTTATTATTGTTGTATTTCTTTAGTTAGCCCCAGTGTTTTGTTGTTGCATATTTAGTCATCTTTTGTATTAGTGTTGTTCCATATTTTTCCCTTGTATTTGGGTAGTAGTTAGTCCTTCAGTTGTCTGCGTTATTTTGTCTTACATCCCTAGTTATATATCAGTCACCTTACAAACCAGTCTTTTGCTGTGTCAGTTCCCACTTTTGTGTTCCCAGTTACCTTTCAGTTGTCAGCCTTTGTTTTATTTGTATTTTATAGGTTTACTTTGCTGAGTCTCCCTGTGTTTGCGTTGCTTATTTGGTTGTCTTAGTTGTCGGGTCACTCCTCTCAGCTGTCGTCTTTCTTGCCAGTTCTTTAGTCTATGTTGCCTCAGGTTATTTGGTTTCCCTGCTGGAATTATTAATTAAATCCTTATGGTCCCATTAATCCCTCACCGATGTCTGCATTTGAGGTCATTTATTCTCATGCCTTCACATTGAGTGTAACTGGATTTTTCAAAAGCACAGAGTAAACTTTTCAGCTCAGAAGTAACTGTAATAAATGAAATGTACCTATGGATGTAGCTAATAAGTACTGCAATATCACGTTAGTGCAAATGTTTGTGCAGTCTGTTGAAATGCTTCACCAGTTTAATTTAAGATCTTCCTGGAGTTGAGTGCAGTATTGTCCTTTTTCAGAGCAAATGTATAATGGAACTTATCAGATGTATCAAAGATAAACATCACTTACTAGACCATATCTAGTGTCACACTGAATTGCATACAAATATCTAATAAAGTGGCCAGTGAGTGTATGTTAACAGCGTTTTGTCTGAAAAGCCTCCCTCAGCCCCATGAGAACCAGCAATAAGGCTAATATAAGTAGGAACAAATGGGAGAAAATGCCTTTCACACACCAGCCATGCTGTCTCTACTTGTAACCCTGTTTTGTCAAGAGCTCTTAGATGGTAATTAAATTGTGTATAGTGATTTATTAAAAGCTGTCAAGAGTCAGATATGATATTAATCTGACAATGATCCATCTTCTTATTTATGTGTTTATAGAGTTAGAGTTTGGCAATGTGAATATATTTTTGTACTGAAGTGATAAAAATCAAAGAGAGGACACAGAACAGCTGTTTGTTTTTAATATTAGCAGTTGTTATGATGTGATGTGCTGTGTAATTCTGGGCTCATTGTGCTGTTTTCTTGCATTTCTGCTTTCTGCATAAATAAATGGGGACACAAAAACTAATGTTGTGAGTTTAGCTACAACAGAATTTGTGCAGAAACCTCCATGTAAAACATCCGTGATGATCAACAGGTTTTGGCATCAGTTAGACATTCAAAGTGTCAGTAACTGTATTTGTAGTTGTGTGAGCTTTCTGTTGAAGCTGCTTCTCACATCAGCCTAGAGATAAAACAGAATGCACTGCAGCTATAACATCATTATTTATTCGCTCAGAGGGTTGTCATCCTTTGTTTTGTTGCTAAATCAACACTTCCACCTCAGCCCAGCCTAAAATCTTTTTGTGTATTTTGTTTTTTGGCAAAACATTACTTTCATACTATACATTGCAAGGGACAATATTTAATACAATTTTGTTACCTGATAAAGAACACTGTGGCAATGTTACTTAATGTAGCTAAACACAAGTTTTAGGAAAAAGAGGAAATGATGCACTATTTTCTAGAGACTGAAAATCGGTGATGCATTTCATGTCTGGGGTGTAAACTCCAAAATGGTGTTTGGTCTCTGAAGCATTAGCATTTCCTCATTTAAACAATTCCAAGGCAAGATTGGCCAAATGTTCATTTTCATAATTATCCATAACCATCTGCATGTTCCATCTGGACGTTTGACTGGCTGGTATCACTGAAAGAAAGCTTCTAAACCCACATTGCTAATTACTGGCTTTTTAACCTGTGGTTCAAGACTGAGAATCCATTAAAACACAATTGTTTGCCAAGTCAAGTGAAATCCAACACTCTGGTATTCCCAGTGGCATTAATCAAAAGCTGTAATAAAAAAGACTTAGCTTTCATTCAGTCATTCATCTTCTACTGCTTAAAGACTTAGCTTTTTCAAACCAAAAATCAGCGGTACTCCAGATTAACTGAACATAGTATAAAACCAGAGGGGTAAAGGTTTAAAACTGGTTTGTCACGTCTTTGTGCAGTGAACTTGCAGAAAGATCAAGAAAGATTTAATACTTTTTCTACAGTAGGCTTTTGTGTCTCACTTGACTGTGAAGTTGGCTGACTGTTTACATGTATTTCACAGAAGCAGTGGGAGTAACCTTGCTCTACCCAGCTGTTGCTGACATTACATGCCACAGGCCTGTTGGTGAGCTGCAGAGACCCAAGTGAGCCAACACAAAGCCACTGTGTGGCGCACTGCAATTTATCTATTTGTGTCATTTCATCTTTTATGGAAAGCGCCCCTCTCTTGTTTGACATACAATATGTGCTAATGCTTTCAGACTGCAGATACAACATCACACCAACCTCATAATTAATTGACAACAATGCTCAACAAGTCAGAGCAAACATAATTTTCATTTGAGATAATCAAGTTTAGCTCATCATTTTGGGAGATATGCTTCTTACTTCTCTTGCACAGAAATGCAATAAAGTCACTCTCATGCTGCTCAGGAGACAGCTAGTTTAGCATAAAAACAGGAAGCAGGGGGAACAGCCAGCCTGCTCTGTCCAAAGGTTATAAACACCACCCACACATCTAAAGTTGACTAATTATTAACATGTTATATCTTTTTATCAGAAAAACTGAACCAAGTTCTGGATTTATATGGGCTCATTGTGGAGCTATTTCATCAGCAGAGACTCCGCACAGTCATTGCATTTGGACAATAAATTGTTCTGCACATACTGCACACACATTTACATATATCTGTCATAATTAAGTTAGAAAAACACTCAGCCTACTTGGTATTAAGAATTTGAAATGACAACATCTCCCATTTAGGGAAAAAGATTACAGAAGTATCAAACATACCTGTACCAAAGTCGCTGCAAAGCCTCTGTAGGCAGTTACAGTACAAAACAAAATAAAACACACAAAACATTCCATTGAACAAATTTAAAAGAAGTTAAACAGCATTTGTTTGCATTTACTAACAACATTCTCCAAATACATCAAGGAAGCTGGTGTACCCGGAGAGAACCCGCGCAGGAAAACATGCAAACTCTGCACAAAAAGGCCCCAGAACACTTGAACCCGGAACCCTCTTGCTGTGAGACAACAGCGCTAACCACTGTGCCAACCTGCTCACAACATCACAAGCCTTAATGCTGCTAGTCTACTGTAGCAAGTGTTTTTAAGTCTAGGTGTCTTTCAAAGTTAGTCAGCACTAAAAGCATTTTTAGTCCACTTTAACCTGCAGGAGGTTCTGAAAGCCTGTCTCAAGTGCGCTGCTTCTGCTGCTGCAGAGATAGATCACTGAAGACTAAAGATGAGTTCATAGCATCCCCCAACGTTTTTACCTGGGATAAGATCCATCAAACAGACAAGCTTTTTATCATGGAGATGATTTTGACTGCTTCCTAGAGCCTAAACACAGAGGGTGTGAAGATATGACTACACATATATCACCATATTTTATCTTTTGTTTGTATGAGAGAAAAGGCTTCAAAAGTGGAAGCTCCTGTCTCCTGGGGCTAATGGTATCTCAGGAACACTTTCACAACTGGAACAAGTTAACTATTTCCTGGCTGTAGCTGTAGATATAGTGTATGAGAGGTATTGATCTAACTCTCGGCAAGCACTGATCTACAGTCCATAGAGTCACTGTGGTCAAACTGTTGACAGTGGTGACATCTAGGGGACATTGTCATCATTAGCTAACACACTTACAATTATGGTGTGCTGAGTTTCTCACAGGAAAAACAAACAACAAAAGAGCCAGGTTGTGTTTTTGCATGATCTCAGTCAGAGTGAGGAGAACGGAGCCAAGGAGGTGAATCATGTGAGGCTTGTGACATGAGTTGTTGTACCAAAAGGAGTTTCCGCTTAAAAATAGGCATTGCCTGACAGCACTTCTACGTTGATCTCACACCATGGAATGAAGTGAAAAAAAAACAAACATTTTGAAATAATCTGACACAGTATAAATCAATATTTTGTGGGTAGTTTTACATCATTCTGTTTTCAAATAATGGTAAGACAGTATCTGATCTACAGAAATGTTATCGCTGCTGCGTGTGTGATTCATTTTCTGTTGATTCCACAAGCTACTACATACTGTTCTTATCATTAAAACTGACACACACTGACACTGCCAAGGAAACAAGGACTTTGGCACTAACACCATATTCATGTATTCATAAACGCACAAATGTGAATTTTGCAGCTGCCAATGTAAAAGTACTCCTTTTTGGCAGCATCACATCTCATTATTGAAGTAGTTGTCTTACTCAGATTTGATAACGGTCTGCTCTCCCATTACTTATAATTTGAGAGTAGCCACCCTATCAATTCAAATTATTTATTACAGTTTGAGGTTAATGTACTGTTTCCCAGCCATTTATCACAAGGCTGTCAGTGTCTGATTCCCTCCGTGCATGCTCCACCAGTCCTCTGCACAGTAAATCATCAAACTATCAGAGATTCCTGTTTTACTCTCCCCTGTTGTTTTAAGCCTCATGCAATAAAGCATGTACGGTATATGGAGGTGTACTAAAAACACACTGTCATTCTCATCAGCCCCTTCCCTCTCAGATCATAGCACAAGGCACGATTCACAACGTGCTGCTAAAATGACCAGCTGTGAAGAACAGTGGACAAACAGATCAACAACCAAGTGGACAACAGCAGCTCTCTGGGAAAAGAAATGACCTCCACTTAGAATAAGGAAATCTAGATGGAGGTTTGATTGCACATTTCCCTTTGGTCACATTGCTGGAGTGTACTAGAGCTTTAATTAATAGTTTTGTTTTTTTTAATCTAAGGGAAAACAGAGGATGGAAACTGTTACCTCTGGCTGCCTGATGAACTGGAAGAAATGGTAAATCATAGGATGGAGACAGACTGGTCCCTGGCTGAGTAAAGTGCAAGTAGCTGTGAAATATATCCTAAAGGTCAGGGACCTCCTCTTTGACTCAAGCCATACAGTATGTGAACAGACAAAAAGGGAGAGAGCTTAGTGAACTACAGTATGAACACATTGAGCTAGACATACTGCATGGAGGCTATTCAGTAACATACAAGTAGTGAGTGCTTTTGCTTAAGAATCGGTAAAGACTGACTTCATTTACATTTATTATTATCTTTAGCAACATTATCGTTGTCATGGCAGATGGTGGTGTAACACATAGGTTAAGTAATTTCAGTGATTTAAGCATTATTCTTACAGGATTTCCTTTACAGTGTTGGAACTTAAACTTTCCACAGTTGTATTTCCTTATTAAGTCGTGCAGATTGATGCAGCTTTGCAGTAACTGGTCTCCCAGTCTGTTTTCTGGTATTTACTGTGTTTGTTACTGATCACAGTCAAACAAGTTCACAAACATATGGCTGTTATCCAACCCCAAGCCCACCAATAAATTTACACATACCTTTTTCTTTGACGCCTCTGACTTTTTGGACATATTTCTTAGTTTTTTGTGTAAGTGATTTAAAACCTGCAAGCAAGAGGACACAGGTAAGCTTTCTGATAGTTCAGCACTGTCCATATTCATTAAATGACCCATGTCATTAGCGTTTCTCACCTTTGCATAATTGAAGGAAATCAGCAGCAGAGGCAACACATAGCCAAACACAAACGTGCACACGACATACACTTTCTTCTGGTTTTGATCGGGCCACACTTCCCAGCAAAAAGTGTAGTTCTCCCCTCTGTGAAAAATGTTCTGGTAATACATGACAGGCGCTGCCATAACCAGGGACAGTATCCAAATCACCACCACCCCGATGAAAGCATGCTTCGCCACCCGAATTGAGGAGGACTTTCTGGAGTGCACAATGGCAATGTATCGGTCCACGGACATGGCAGAAAGGGTGAAGATGCTCACCAGCATGGACACAGTAAAGAAATAGTGGATGAATTTGCAAATGAATGCTCCCAGGACCCACGTCGGCATCATGTAGATGGTGGACTGGAAGGGGATGCAGAAGAGCAGGTAGGACAGGTCCGCTATGCTCAGGTTGAGGATGAAGATGTTGGTGGTGCTCCGCGGTTTCCCAGGTTTGCTCCGGGCCAGCACCGTGATCACCATGGAGTTGCCCAGCACACCGAGCATAAAGATGAGCCCGAAAACCAGCAGCGTGATGAAATTATCCGTGCCGATCCCGAATAAAAGTTTTTGATCTTCTGCCTCCGCCCTGCTGATGTTCCATGGCTCTTCCAAGAGCCACACAGAGTCTGACAAGTTCATGATTTTTCTTTTACTTCTTGGATGAATTCAAAACCAGATTCACCTATGGGGTGTCTGTGTTCCACTGCTGCTTCAGGACAGGGAGTTTTCACAGCTGGGGTTTATGGTCCAGTGCGTGCCCATTAGCGCTCTTTAGAAAGTAGTTCTGCTTTCCTCGGTCTTTATCTAAGTGTTATCTCGGTGTTTCGCCAAATCCTCCACTTTATTCTTATAACTCACCCTACTAATACGAGTAAAGAAGAAAAAGCCCAAATACTATCTGGTTCTGGGTACAGTATTCGTGCCGCTGTGCGTCTTGGTGCCTCTCCTGGTGCTCACCTGATGCGTCTGCGCACCCATCCACTCTACACTCTACTACTCTGCGTCTGGACCTTTTCCCTCACATTATAACAGGGGATGGGCTGCGCTATTCACGTCAGCACCCAGTATACCACCTCCCAAAAAATGCCAAGGGATAAAACAGACATACTTTTCTGGATATGTTTGGCTCTCCAGATATCTGAAACCATCCCCGAACAGTGTGAGATCAGTGCCATTTTCCTAGACTCATTTAGTTTTGACGCAGTAGCCTACAGCTTGAAACCAAATGTTGTCATTAACTGCACGGTTTGTATGCCACGGGCAGTGTCGTTCAGCAGTCTAGCTGTGATTGCCTTATACGAACTTCAACATGTTTGCCATAAAAATGAAATAGCTTTTTTTGTTTAAGTGGTGTGATCATTAAACATGATTAAAAATGGAAATAAACAATGTCTTTTTCTAATTAGGATTGTCTCAGAACCAACTAGAGATGTGCAAAAGATATAGTCCATAAAATTTGAAAATTACATCATTAACAAGTAACATTATCAAAAAATTCTACCATTTGACCACTTTACAGACAATTTAAAAGTGTATACTAACAGTTCATTGTAACCGAATAGTCACACATACAGTATGTACTGTGAGTGAGTATGTAATGGACTCCACATCAAACTGTTCTTCAAGACTCCTACCTACAGAGAAATCCAACAGAATAATGGAATGAGAAAATCCAACAAAAAAATTATTGCATTTTTAAGCAACATAGATATGAATTATAAAATTCAAAAAATGGAAAATTCTTCGACCCTGCCTTTCGCCCGCAGCTGGCTGGGATTGGCTCCAGCCCCCCGTGACCCCGTTTGGGACTAAGCGGTTTGGAAATTGATTGGTTGGTTGGTTGGAAAATTCTTCAGCTGTTTTTGACCATGCAGAGGCCATACCTACTGCGCTCCCTCACGCTGAGTAGATTTCCCAGAAGACTCAAAGGTCATGTTAAAGTCAAAGTAGAAGAGCTGTTGCTGACTGTTGTGTGTTAACCATTAGCTTATTGTTCAGTGATGTGGAAAAAAAACCTCTTAAGCTGCCTTTATCATGCTGTGCTTGACTGATAACATTTCATTAAAAGGTTAGAGCAATAATATTCATCTCCATAGAGAAATGGAGCAAATCCATGAGAAGCTGGATCAGATTTAAATTGCTCTAAGTGTGGCTGCAAGTTGGGGTGCATTTCTGTGGTGTTTGATCCCCAAGTGATGATTACAGTTTTTCACAATTGCTAAAACAATAAACCCTTTTCTCTGAACCAAATTCTCAATAGTCTAAACCAATTTGTTGAATAAATCACTCTTTCTGCAAAACCTTAAACCAGTTCAGGCACTTAGACTCTGTTTGCAGATCTCATGCACTCTTTTTGCTAAACTCTAAACACATTCTCACTAAAACACAATTCACACTGTGATGAACCTGTGTTGCAAAACACTAAACAGAGGACAGCAGAACTTAAACACAACTAAAGCACAGTTGTCACCGTTTACACACAACGATTTAAAATTGTTCACACTTGTTTCTAATTATGTGATGAGAAGGTACAAATCATAAGCCAGTTCAAAGTGCACAGATGGCACAGGTACATCCATCAACTATGGAGAACAATATGAGAGGTAGAGGAATATGAGGTGTTGGACAAAAAGGACGAGGAAGAGTAAGACCTTCCACCATACAGCTCTTTCCTCAGCCCAATAGAAGAGTTTTTCTCTGCATGGTGGTGGAAAGTCTATGACTGAAACCCATATACCAGTGAAAATCTCTTACAGGCAATAGAACTGGCCTGCGGTGACATAGACGTGCAGTCTTGTCAAGGCTGGATCCACCACACCAGAGGGTTTTTTGCCCATTGCCTGGCAAGGGACGACATTGCCTGTGAAGTCCTCTGGCCGGGCCCAGCTCAAAGATGTGATCCTGAGGCAGAATAATCTTTCTGATGTTTTCTTTCTTCTTCTTTTTTTGATCGTAACATGGTTTTTGGTAAATTCACTATACAATAAACTTTTTTTTTTGTAACTACATGCCCTGGATGCTGTGTTCTCCTTTTTTGATGTAGTGTCTAATGACTGAGCTGCAGTGTGTATATGATTGACTCGTGTGTATGGTCTGAAGGCATTGTTTGATTTTGAGTGCTGCTGACCTGGTTTAGAAGCAATTGCTTGATTTTGCCAGATGAGTCAGAGGTTTTGGGAATTTAGTTTGAGTATTTGGGTTTGTGTTTAAGGTTTTGAGAAAATGAGTGGTGGTTTCAAGAAACGTGTTTTAGCAATTCAGAAAAACTGTAAACAGTATGGATGTTACTGTGACACCTTAATCACTTAACTCTGGATACCTTGGGGCCAAACGAAACAAGTTGTGAACACAACACTGGCACATCAGGTATTATGCTGTTATGGCAAATTTGTTAGCGCACAGTGGCCTAATTATAAATATCTAGCAGTTATAGAGGTGTATAAGCATTAATGTGGAGTCATGTCTCTGTCTAGCTGGCAAATATAAATCCAATAGTGACTCTTTTTTCTTTCTTATTTTATCTCTGTCTTTGGTCTCCAGCTAATCCTGAGGAAAATGTCTCTTTTTCTACTAAATGCTCCAGCATGTTCCCCAGCTAGTTGTCTGCCATTTGGTGCTTGGAAAGCAATGTTATGTTTGAGTAAATGGTTAGGCCCAAATGCAAGACACAGGAAAATAGTATTTCAAAAGGTTTAAAGATTTACTGTGGGGATTGTAGATGGACCAAAGCCACTCTAGGTGGAGAGCAGCGAAAGAAGGTTATAGCACAAGTCTGGCATCACAGGCAGGTGGCACTCAACAGCAGCCCTGTCTCCTTGGCTCCTAAGAAGTGCAGACAAAGCAGATGAGTGCCATACTCACAGATATGAGGGGTTTTCTTCTTGCAGGAGAAAAGTGGAACTCTGACAGCTGGAATCCAGAGACAGCATTGGAGGCAGAGAGAAGATGGCAGCATGTGTAGAAAATGGTGGACCAGGTAAGTGGGCAGGCTAGTATGATGTGGCTTCTCTGCAGGAGGACGGTGGACCATACAGGTATAAATAAACATGAGTATATTTAGATTTCTTTACCCAGAGGAAGCAGACCAGGCAGGTGAGTCCACAGGTAAGTGGTTTCTTTACAGGTATATAGCTCTGTATAAACAACAACAGGTGAGCAGGTAACAAAACACAGTCACCAGCAAAACAGATGTCAATGAGCAGTCAGGAAAACACACAAGGTCCAGTATCGGAGTCAGAAACAACCCAAACATTCATACATAGAGAGACTGAGGAAACTTGCAGATTCAACAAAGGCAGAGGCAAAAACAGGAGTCTGAGGCAGAAGCTAATCATGAGGTGACAGGTTCAGGCTCAGGCATCCACTGTTTGGCTGGAGAGCTTCGCACTAGATGAGAAACAATCCAGCACTGACTGGAAAGGTGTGGCAGGTTAAATAGGGAAATAATCAGCAACATATCAGAAATCAGAGTGCAAGATGAAACTGGGAGCAAGAGTGTGATAATCTGCTATGGACAACAGGAAGTCAGGAAACAACCACAGCATCAGCGCTTTTTCACCAGAATCAGCTGGCTGGGCCTAAAACAGCAGAGTTGCTAGATGAACAACAAGCTGAAACAAGCTCTGGGCCAGGGGGAGCTGCAGATTCAAGTGATAAATCTCTGTAGGTTCATCATCACAGAAAGTGACACCTTTCACACTGGTTTCACATTGTTTTTAATGCATTGTTTCAACTATATCGATTGTGGCTGCATGTTTCTATTGGTGAAGGTTCTGTTTGTGCATTCATCACTTTTTTCCTTGCCTGTTCAATCACTGCCCACTCTGCCTAACCTTTCACTTTCTTTTTGTTTTACAGCTTCCCTGTAACATGCAGTGTATCACAGCACTAACAGGTCTTTTATAACACAGACATAATAATGCACACACAGTAGCCTACACATGTCAACATTTTCACACTGTTCCATTAATCCAGAGTTGGTGCTAAAAGCACAGCAATGCACTAGCAAAGGCAGTGAAGAAGACTGATAGTGAGTTGACGTGGATGTAACCAGTGCAGGTTTCCGAAGTTTAGAAAATATCATCTTAGCAAACGATTTCTGAAGGAGAGAAACCATGTAGTGCATTCGTTGTAACTCAAGGACATGCAGAATGTGTTTTACAGGTTTACAAAGCAACAATGAATGTAGACAAACTTTGTTTACAATAAAATAAACCCAACAGGGCACCTTTACCTTTTACTTTAAAATGACTCTCTAATGATTTAGTATCAAATTTCTACAAAGTTCAGAGAACAATTTTTTTGTAAGAGTGGTCAAAGAGGATACAGAGATAGCCAGAATTTTTGTCCTTATTACTGTATTTATCAGTTTCCAAAAACACTGAATCGGAGCCCTGATGGGATCCACTGAGACTTGAAAAACCTCCCTCCAGAGCCACAGAAGAGTTTTCACACTGGTTATGGAAATATTAAAATAAAGTCAAGGACACAAGATCTGTCTTTTGAGGTGCATACAGAAATCAGTCTGCAGGCAAAGAGCAAAGGCTGACCTGAGCACTCCCTGCAATATTTAGGACGTTGTTATCTGAGAATGTAGACACAAAGGGATGTCGCTGCAGCCTGCATACCCTCTGCCATATTCAGAAAAACAGAGCACCAGGCAGATAGCAACATCCAAGCACACAAGACACAAAAATGTAAACTCACCTCTGTAAGAGCTTGGACAGCGGTTTAACTGTTTTAATATCTAACATAGCAAGCATCTTTCAACTGACATTAAACTTGATTTATACATGATTTAAAACAATATCCACCACATGGGGCATTTCTCACCACAGCTCAAATCAACTTTAAAGCAATATTGTATCTCAGTTTGTAATGTATCCAGTAAAGGTATATTAATGCAATTTTTTCTCAATAATAAGAGAAACACAAAGAGATGCAGACCCAGTAGCTTATTACTGTGTCACAGCAACAACCCCAACAGATATTTTTATGGATATCTTCCACTAGACGGTGCTGTTTTTAATGAGAGATGCATTTAAGACCCAGCTGTGATGGAATTATATTGTTGATAGCTTAATTTCTGTTTGAGTGTTTGAGCCAAATGAGTTTCACACCGGTCTTTGGCAGTAATTCCCTCTCTGTGTCTTTCGCGGGTATAACCAGTGGGGAATAATGAGCACACTGTACCAGCCAATTTGATTGAATGTCACACAGGTTAATCTCTGTGGTCTCAAACAAATTGCATATACTGATCCAAAATGATCATGCCGGTGATATTGTAGTGGCAGTGACACAGCAACTCCAGCTGTAAATGTAGTTTACTGTTAATTTGCACATTACAGCAGAGAATGCTACATTTTGAATTAGAAATTCTACTTCTGTTTTGTGTTTCCCTGAAGTGAATCAGGCATGCAGACTTACTGTATATTAAACTCAGTGTTTACATTTTTTTACAATTGCTAAGACGCTAAAATGACACACTTGACAGAATTAACAAAACTGACACAGAAAAAAAACAACAAAACAAAAAACTCGTGTCTCATGTGGCCAAACACACTGATGATCAACAACAGTGGAAGTTAACCTAGCAGGTGGATGAAGAGGTTGAAATAGAGGGACAGGAGGATGAGCTGGGGCGTGGAAGAGGCATGATGCTGTTGATGTGGTGGCTGCCGAGGCCTGAATACAACACTCAATGTGTCCTGCAGCTGTTTAGCCATGGAGGCCACTGCATGCCATGTTTTAATCACTTTTATTGGTACAGAACCGAGGCAGCCATCTGCAGCACCAACACACACACACCAACAGTAGCACTGTCCCTGCAAGGTACTGCTCTGGCCATTGTGAGCAACTTGGGGCTCAGTGTCTTGCCCAAGGACACTGGCATGTGGACTGGGGAGAAAAGAAATCAAACTACTGACCTTCCACTCGACCTCCTGAGCCACAGCTGCCCCATTGTTGACGAGGCACTGTGGCAGGCCGTTCTAGGCGGCATGATGCAGCCATTTGTCCCATTCTTGTGAATGTAATATCTCAGGGATGCCTTACCTGAGAGAATTTCTTCAAATTTGGCACAGATGTCCACTTGAACTCTGAGGTGAACTGATTAGATTTTGGTGGTCAGAGGTAAAGCTCAGTGACTTCACTTCTGTCCCATATCCATGAATATGACTGTTTGAGAGAGACATACAACTGCACTGCTATAATTCTGTTGCTTTTCTTCCACTGTGCTATGTTTAGCACTATTTAGCTGTGAAGGAAAAAACAACATTACAATCACTAAGCACAATTCTCTACTTTAGACACACCATTCAAAACTTCAATCTCTGTGTTTCTTTTGGAAGAAACTGCCATTCAAATGTCACAGGCCACTTTGATTGACCATGGGTTGTCTTTTAGAGAGGCTGGGCAGAAAGTCCAGCCTGATCGGAGCCTCTACACTGCTGCAAGTATCATCTAGACACTTTGAAATCAGAGTAGGTAAGTACACGTTTCCTTGACACCCTGATACTGAACTCTCAGAACTATATTGTGTATATTACTGTAATATAGTACCATAGTATAACTACTGGAACATTTCATACTGAAAAACCATTTACATCATGTTTTTGCTGAACTAGTAGACAGCCCCATGTGGGATGAAGAAGACGGCTGTTCATCACAGAGCAGAAGGAGCACATTGTGATTATGGTCAGAGCAGACAACAGCACAGTGCTATGACAACTACTACAGCACATTCTTAATGATAAGATGACATTCAGCAACATCCATTTGGTTAGCTTATCTACACTGGGCTGTTTCCTGAAAAGGCATCTACGTATGAAGCAGCTGTACAGGGTCTCCTTTGTGCACAACTCCAACAGAGTGAAACACTACCACTAGGAATATGTGCAAGTAAGCTATGCTAGTCTCTTGATGGTACTGTCCAGCACAATACTGACTCTTTGTTAATTTTAATTAAATGTATTTTATATAGCACTTTACATCACCCAAGGGTGCTCAAAGGGCTTCACAACAAAGCATAAGAATAAAGCAGAACATGGTAAGACACATTAACAACAAGGAAAACAAGTTAAAATTATACAAATTTAAAACCAAGGTCTGTAAGCAACAATAAAACTCCTGTACAATAAAAATGTGTCAAAGTACAAATAGAATAAGATTACAAAATATAAAATCAGAAAGCCTGCAGGCACCTGTATAGCGCCACTGCTATAAATTAAATGCCGAACGCCAGTCTGAGTAAGTGTGCTTTTAATTTAGACCTAAAAACCATTAACTCAGTTATAGACCAAAGCTCAGGAGGCAGGGTATTCCAGAGCTTGAGGGCATATACAATAAAAGAATGATCACCCCACCTTTTAAAAAAAACTCATACTGTGGTTAGGGGTCACCACAGCAAACCATCACACTAACAAGTCGTATATTGACATTTGGCACGTGTTTTACACTGGATGCCCTTCCTGACTCAACCCTGATTCAAACCCGAGCCACAGTAGCCAAAGCGCTGCGCCCTAACCACTAGGCCATCAGGGAACCCTATTGGGATAACCAATATATAGTAATTTGTTAAAATGTTTGAGTGCTATAAACCTTTATAGCACACTGAAAATAAAAAGACAGGTTAGTACTCTTTCCATCATGCATTTGTGTAGTTTGTGTAAAATATATCAATTTGAGGGTAGTTGTGATGTGAAAATGCCATTTTGACAAGTGTTAAAATAGTTTGGAGAGGTGTTTGCTTTTTCAAGAGATGTTTTGTGGTTAGCCTGCAGAGTTTTACAAACAGCCTCTAGCTGCAAACAGTGCCTAGGTAAATAAGCTGTAGTGGTCTTTCTCTGCAGAATCCTCTTATAGTAATAGGCCACCAAAGAGGTTTTAGAATTTAGCACAGCAGTGTTTCCTGAAAATGGTAAGTGTGAATGAAGTGTGTGACATTTGGTGAAAAAGCTTGATTTTTATTTTTGCGTGGAGCTTCATTTTGTAGGGTGTGTGAGGTGCTTTGCACTCTGGGTGTGTGGCTCCGAATTGTTGAATTCTGTTACCAAAATTGCATAAACAACTTAAAAAAAAAAAAAGACTGAATGCTAATTGAGGGTCTTTTTCTATCCTGTAAAAAGGAAACAATTTTCTCCTGAAAAGATTTATTTTCTCGGGTGATCTTCTGATTATTTGGGGTTTCATCAGCACCACACATTTCATTTCCAAACTACACAACTGTAGCTACCAGCCTCATCTCTGAATAATTTGTATTTATCAGGTCTGGCAGCAGTCATGGCTTTGCTGTGTGAGATGCTATCTGAGATTTTTCCGCCTTCTATGTGATTAAACCTTAAAAGGTGAAATCAGGCAATGTTTAATATCCATCAAGTTTTTTGGAGGTCACTAATCAAATGCGTAGAGATAAGGTGCAGCTGCTCAAAGTGCCCCAGATTGCCCTTTGGGTAGAAGTATTTAAAAAGAAACACTTTTCAATAACTCTGAACCTTCAGAATAGATTTGTAACATGGATGTCTCTTTTAAATAAAGGTATACATCTCTTGTATGTTAAAGTCACTTCTTCAGTTGCTTTGACAGGTGTTATGCTGTCATGTCAGCACTTCACATGTGGCTGTGTAACCGCTGTCATGTGGGTGTTTAAAATATGTTTGACAACTTTGAGTTTAATCTTGTACACATCCATTTACTCCTCATGTTCTGTTGAGATTGGCTTTATACTCCATTGTCTGGGATTATATTGACCACAGTTTAAGACTGAAAATAGTCATCACAATTTAATTTTATTTTCATCCTCCTGAGCTTGTTAAATCCTGACCCCTACTCCTCACTTTGTTTTATAGGTGAGCACATTTAAGAAACAAATTTAGAAACAGGAATTCACCTTGTGCATTAGAGGAGTTCATAATCTCTGTGTGTAGTCATTTCATAGCTTTGTTCAGTTTCATAACTCATCACTTGACAACTGATAAACAACAATGACGTATTTGTGGAGGTGGTGAGGTTACTTATTTATCTACTTTATATTTCATTTGTATTTTGTGGCATCCATGTGGACAGAAAAGTAAGAATTTCATTGTACAGGGAAACATGTTTCCTAACTGTGCATATGACAAATAAACACCTTTGACCTTTGTTAGTGTTAACAGAATGTGCTTAGGAGAATGCTGAGTATCCTGACCTCTACCATAGATAAACTTTTCTTGTAGTTCAGTTCCCATAAACAACCGGAAAACAGCTTGAGACGGTACTCTCTATAGATCAGACCATGTGAAATTCATCTGGCTGCTTTATGTATGACTTTCAATCAGACTAATTATATTCCATATAAATACAGATGAGAGCAAGACATCTGGATTTATTTCCAGCAAGTACTCAATGAAAACAGCCAGTGATACATAAGAACATGAAATCATGAGTATGTGTCTGTTAAGGGCCTTTAATTCACCATCTGCTGTTGTCTGTAACAGGTGAAAACAAACACCCTGTGATTCTTGTGGAGCTCTACTTTCAAACAATAACAGATTATTATGTTGCTAAACCCAAGTTTTCCTCTGCACACAGACAAGAAACAACTCTCTGATCCCCTGAGTTACTGAGGGGTACGCCACACTGTTTTAGGTCTATGATCTTGACTGAGGCCTGGCTATTTCTATGAGCAGTAGCAGTATCTCTGTAAAAATGGTCCAAACTCGAAGCTAATGGCTTATTATTATATGACTGAGGATGTTGAGTCATTTTATCTGCCTAAGGCTGATCTCCCTGGTAACAATCTGACTGATTCTGCAAGCAGCCTCCTTTACCCCCCACCACGCACCATCCAAACCCCCTAAGTGCTCAACCCCCACAAAGCCCAACTTCCCAATCACAAACCATATCAGGAGCTCCGAGGCAAGGTGAATTGGATGCGATCCTTCCAGAGATATAATCATAGATGATTTGATTTCTCTGACAATCGCTGCATCGTTGTATTGCCACATTAAATCTGATCATCTTGCTGCTCTAAATTGTTTGTAGATGTGAGTGTGAATGGTTCTCAGTTTTTGTGTGTCCACCCTGTGATAGATTGGTACCTGTCTAAGGTGTAGCCCGTCTCTCAATCACTTAGCATCAGCCGGGATTAGCTCTCCTCTACCACAGAGCTGTGTGGTTGCAGACTCTTGTTAAGGGTTGAATTGATTGCCGTCTTGATGATTAACAACAAAATTATCATTGTATAATGTTGGGAGATTTTCTTTAAGGAAATAGCTTTTGGCTGTCTTTCATGTTATTGTATAAAGAGACAAAATGAAACTTAAAACTTAGGCAAACTTAAAACAGAAAGTCAAACTTCGAAGAGAATAAAGCAGGACAATATGAAAATGCCAGTGGTTTTTGTTACTGCTGTTGGTCTCTTATAAAACATGTAAGAAAGTCACACTCAAAGTTGAGCAAAGCTCTAAAAGGAATCAGCAAACTAAAATGACTAACTTAAATAAAAACTGTAAATGTACAGTTGGCATAAAGGACAAAGCATTAAGGAGCACATCCTATTACAATCACTATGGAACTATGAACTACTATGGAAATTACACTACCATAGGAGTCAACACTGTAGCATCAGAGCTATTAATAAAGTCTAATGCAATGTTAGTCAAATGGCGGCTTTTTTTCCTCCACTGGTAAAAAAAGAGATACATTCAAGGTCAACAGGAAAGACCAAAGTTTTGTCTAAATGTTGTTAAAAAAATAAATATATAAACCTTCCTCCTGTCACATTTGCAGCTTCTTAAGTTGGGTTCAATTTCTGGCTGACAGATTTCTATTAAGTTACAATAAAAAATGTCAGAAATTATATCACTGCACAAACTTCACTCTTACAAAGAACAAGTTTGTGTTATCAGCACTCAATATGTATTTAATTTTGTACGCTTAGATTAAAAATTAACAAGTTAGATATTGGCCTTGGGGGCTAATCACTTTTCTCGAATGTTAATCACAAGTTTTTTTTTTATTTCTGAGTAGCCATTATTGATTTTGATTTTGAAGATAGATTCAGAATCACCTCAAAATGAAGTGTCATGTTTTGTCAAACTTCTACAAAGTTCAACTTTTTAACTTATTGTCTAAATTTACTGCATTTCCTGTTTCTGTCTTTTATTTTGATACACTTCTGTTTTTTTGTCCCATTTCTAGCTTCACCATGCTCTTTCTCAGCTGTATAATCAGTGACTTTGTTTTTAAGTCAGCTGCTCACATTCACTAGTGCCAGATCACTTAGTCCAAAAAGTTCCTAGCTTGAATCTTCTGCATCTTGATCCAGCATTCACAGTCCTCGTTCCACCTTTCTCCCCTTATGTGCCATGTTGCTGGACTGACCTCTCACCCGAAATCACTGCTTACACACACTTACGGACACCCTCTCGTAGTTTCATCCTCTTTCCCATTTCATGCAAAGCCTCTGGTTTTGGTCAGTGGTTTTATATCTAGTTCCATGTTTACTGTATTTATGAATGCACTTCAGTGTGTTTTTTCCACTTTTGGTTTCTATTTGCACCTTGTGAAGTACTGTTTAGACAAGCTAGCCTTCATGTTTGCATTAAGTTGTTTTTACTGTACAATCTGTTGTGTTTTCTCCCTGTGAGGAGATACAGTAGGTTTTAGTTAGTGTATTTAGCTCTCCGTTTTTGGTTTGTTTGTTTTCATGGTGGCTTTATTTTTTGTTCAAACAGTGTAGACTAGTCTTTAAGAGAACTTTAGTTTTTTGCATGTACTTACCAAGAATTTTTGTGAGCCTTATATCTCCAGGTATGTCTTATGTCTAGCCTGAGGCTAGATATGTAAATAATAAATATACTGTACCTGACAGACAAAAAAAAAAAAAAAATTCCTTTGAATTTCTGTAGGAAATGCATGAGTCAAATTAATGAAACAAGACGTTTCCGGAATAGGTCAGAGGTCAATGCGAATTCACTGGGAGAATATAGGTTCTAAACAATTTTGAGGAATATCTGGAATTCAAAATATTTTGTCACAAATGATGGAATAAGACATCTCACCACAGATAAAATCTATCTGACCACCAATAAGCTGGGGGTTAAAGCTTAATAAAAATATCGTATCTTTAGAGTATTATTACTATTTAACAAGACTGGGACCGAGTATTGGACGGATTAAATTCCTGCACTGCCTGAAGAACCCCTCGGCACCAGTACCTTTGGTCCGGGCACTGATACAACACAGCAAAGTGGTGCAGGAAATGAGAATGCCTTGGTTTACTGTCTGTGAGTGAGCAAATCGTTTTCCGTGGAAGCCATCTTTAAAAGTATACGCCACTTTAGTGCGTTTATCTAATTTTACCTACTATCAACCACAAGTTCCTATTCACGCACAGGCGTGTCTTTACAGCCCGCATTTCTTGGCGGAGTAAAGCTGCTGTCAGCCCCACCCCTTACAAACAACCTCATCACCGTTGTAGCTAAATCAGGAAGCACCGACAAAACGTTTTTCTTTTTCTTTTCTTTCCTTTCTTTTTTTCAACGTAGACGCTTTGGTGATTACAGCAGCGGCGAACCGCAAAGGGGGACAGGCGTTATTGTCGCTGGTGTTGACGGCCACTGTTGAGAGAAGACTGACAGTTGGTTCCATCCAGTACAAGGCTCAGCTGTGGATGCATTTGACACAGCCTAAGCGGAGAGGGGTAGGTACACAGTCCAGCTGGTAAAATCACAGAAACGGGTAAGAGGCGAGAGAGCCGGTGTAAAGAGAGCAACACACATGTCGTGGACACAGTCCTACCTGTATTTTTCTATCTTCGTTTATGCGGTGTAACGAACATGTTATCCGCGCCGACTTGTTTACAATGCGTAAGAGCCGTTTCGAAACCTGCGGGGAATATATGCCAAGAATGTTTTAGGCTGTGTTTGTGGCCATCCAGTTCAGTCTAAATGCACGTAAACATGCGTGGAAAAGTGTTGTTGATAAAGCATTACAGCCACAGTGTCATTGCTTTGACAGCGTGGCCTCACTACAACCACTACCACAACCCCCCTACCCTGCCCACTGCCTTCTGCCTGGGAGCCAGCCACTGTTCAAATATCCAGCATTTCAACGCTTATTCGCTTAGTGCCAATACAAGACACAGTGTTGAATGAGACTCAAGGCCTCATGTTAGTCAATAGACCGTTTTCTTCAATTCGGCAGACATACCGCATGCCAAGCTGCAGTCAGCCCAGTAAAATGTAAAGTTTTGTAATTGCTTTACCCTTTTTACTACCGGAAACAATGTATTTTCTTTAGCAGCTAGACTTGAGGTAAATGACATATGCGTACTGATTGGTTGGTCAGTTATATGCCGAATTCATCAGTAGTCTAAGTCACATCGATGACTTTAATGTTCAAGGTCATTTACACGAGGCATGGCAACAGGAACCAAAGTGTATCCCCTTCAAATTGTAAGGTTTTAAATGGAGTTTTGCGCCTATATTCAAGGATGGGAAAGGAATGCACACCTGCTTATCTGTTAAAATGTATCAGGTATTCCAAGCACTTCAGGGCATTCCCATAACATTGTGACACTTTACTGTTAATTGTGACCACATTACAATTTTCGTCATTGTGCACTTGCAATTCAACTGCATAAACATTATCTTGTTACTGAAAGGTAGAAAGTCAGGTGCCTTTAATGTGTGCAGTTTTTTCCTTAAAAAGGTAGCTAGTGTTTGTCATGTCTTAGGGTTTAAACACAGGATTGGCCAGTGGATAGAATGGGCTGCTAGATTTCAGGACTAAAAAGCCTGGAGGAAATTAAGTATTACGTTACTCGGCATCCTAAGCAAGGTCTGGTCAACATCAGGCTGCACTTGTTTCTTGACTTTGCATAAAGACAGTGAAGGCTTGTAACATAAATGATACAGACTATCTAAATGGACAGCGCAGCTGTTTTTCAGCCATTGCACTGCTGATGGATAAGAGCAACGTCATGTAACAGCAGCAGTTCACATGATTACCTATGGGCTGTATTTCTTGCACATTGTTACTTTGATACAGAAAGAGAGATTGGGGCCAAAGCTGTGGGGACGTGCTCACTTACTCTTGCTGCTTTGCACGAACTTTATATAAAGTACTCGCATGAGTGGCTGCTTATGTCTGAACTGCACTGATTTTATTAAAGCCGGCAGCCCTGAACCTCCTCCGGCCTGGGAGCACTCAGCAGCCTCTGACTCTGATGCATGCAGAATGAATCCTTAGCGTTTTCTGTCTTACTTTAGATGATGAACACAGAACATAAAGCAAATACAACATGTTAGCTAGAAAAGCTAGGAAATGTTTTTGATTCATGATATAAGTTGCACCATGGAACTTCAGCATCACATCAGCACAGTCACAGCATCGTTAGATAAAGATGTTTGTACACTGCACTGCAGTGATAGAACTCTTTGGTGTGATCTAATGGATTGCTTGAAATGTCAAGGGTTACTGATTAGAAAAGCTTGTTTACAAGTATAAGATTTCAACAGTTGCATCTTAACTTTCGGACAGTTTGACAAGGAAGCGCAGTTTGCCTGCGAGTACCTGCATTCCACCGGATTTGCCTCAGCTCAGACAGGAGAGAAGATGCCAAGAGGTTTACTCAGCGCTCATGTCCTGCTTGGCATTCCTTTCTCTCTATAAATAAGTCTGCAAGCTTTAAGTATAGTTTTGCATATAGTTTTGTGAAAGGATAGGTATTTTGGTTTCCAAGCACTACATCCACGTATAGCTGTGTTTTGCAGGTGATACACTGTGGTTAGTCAACTTCCGTCCTCAGACTCGGCAAACTTCCTCTTTTTTTTTTTTTTT
>NW_018127913.1:1048763-1050614 GCF_001952655.1 Monopterus albus
CGCCCCAGAGTCGGCAAACTTCCTTTTTTTTTTTTTTTTTTCTTCTCCTCCTGCCTGTGCCTGTTCTTGGTAGACGGGTTGAGTCACATTACCTGCTGTATGAACAGCTGCGGAAACGCAATAGTTTTGTTTAGTTTTGCCCAAGGCGTGGAGCTGCCTGTCAGCTCCTGATACTACAGCATATCCTGTCATCACGGTGGCGTCACAGCCTGCAATGTCTTAGCTCCTCATAGCGACGGCAGCAGATGGCAGAGTTGAATATTTTGCCTTCAGATCCATGTCAAGAGGGTGTAGTTTGGATTAGTAGATCCCAAGCCTCAGGTGGCTGCGCTTGTGTATCTCCATTGAAGAGTGTCATGCTTATACTTCAAGCTCAAGGCACTTCAAGGAGTGACAGGAAGGGCCCATGCATAACAAAGCAAGACAACTATATGTGTGAATTAACACAGCAGTAGCTGTACACAGCATTGGATCCCTGGGAGTAGAGTCAAAAATTCCCTTAGAGCTACGTGTGGTCAGTCAAGAGGAAATTTTGCCAGCGGTCTTCTCAGAAATAATAATTAAAAAAAAAAAAAATGAGCACAACAACAGCTGTATTTCTTAGTACACACTGACCTCCCTCCTGCAAATCAACATCTGAACATGTATCTGCTATGTCAGTCAATGAAAGGACCATATGTGATTAAACCACCCAAATCTGAGCAGTTAGCTCATGTTAAGAGAGCAGGAGCTAACAAAGTAGCGGCCCTGATGTTTTTCATGATTAACTGGAACCCACAGCCAAACACTGCTTCTCTCTAGTGCAGCTAGACAGTCATGGCTGACACGGTCACTGAGCTGACAAGACCTGGGCTTCTCCTCTAGCCTTTAGCCTGGTCCCACATATGATTGTCCTCACTTATTCAGCGCTCAGTCCAGACTGGCATTGTTATTGATGTTGATAATATCGTGATTAGTGTAAATACAGGGCTGTATCCATCTTTTTTCCTCATGTTTTTATGTTTTTGGATGGAGCATTGTTATTCTTTTGCCATAGCTTGTTGCTTGTTCAGTTATTAGACTTACATGTCAGTCTCTGAACACATGGCTCATATGGTTTCACATGTATCTTTCATTTTTCAAACATGACATGGACACCAGCCTTGTAGGGGGGGAAAAAAAATCTACTCAGAGAAGGAGCGAGAAAGGAAGTGAGGAAACTGCAGGAACAGATGTTGACCTTTAACCTCAGATGTCTTGTCAAGAGCAGAGTACTTTCGCTAGCAGATAGGCAGCATGCAACTCCATCACTGTTTACGATGTCATCACTCTCTCTTGTGTGCCCCCTCCCCTGTCCCCACTTCCTCAGACACACATACACAGACAAGCACTGTACTCATTATATAACCGACTGTTGCAGCAGGGCATAACATAGTGCAGTCACTGGGATCACCTGGAGGGTTAAGAGAAACTGTTGTCTTGTGTGCACAAAGGGAAACAAGGGAACCAAGAAATGGCAGATATGTTCCAGCCTCTTACAGCTTTAGTAGTAGACTGAAGAATGTGTTTGTCAGCATGTGGCCCAGCACTGCCAAATCACATATGCAAGGATTAGTTATAAAATACTTTACATGTGTGAGAATTGTATGGGAGGACGTGGCGAAATTGAGATGGCTTGGTTCTGGTTCCAACTTAGTAAAATACCTGGATTTGATAAGTGCTGCTGCGGGGGAGCTTCATGGTTTGGTTACCTACAGTGAGGAGCAGAAGTATTTGAACACCCTGCGATTTTGCAAGTTCTCCCACTTAGAAATCATGGAGGGGTCTGAAATTCACATTGTAGGTGCATTCCCACTCTGAGAGACAGAATTT
>NW_018127913.1:1050865-1068786 GCF_001952655.1 Monopterus albus
CCAGCCACGCCCCATCTTCAATGCTCTGACTGAGGGAAGGAGGTTGTTGCTCAAATTCTCACAATAAATGGCCCCATTCATCCTCTCCTTAATACAGTGCAGACGTCCTGTCCCCTTCTCAGAAAAGCACCCCCAAAGCATGATGTTTCCACCCCCATGCTTCACAGTAGGGTTGGTGTTCTTGGGATGCATCTCATCCTTCTTTTTCCTCCAAACACGACAAGTGAAGTTTAGACCAAAAAGGTTCTACTTTGGTCTCATCTGACCACATGACTTTCTCCCATGCCTCCTCTGGATCATCCAGATGGTCTTTGGCAAACTTCAGACGGGCTTGGACATGTGATGACTTGAGCAGGGGAACCTTCCGTGCAATGCATGATTTGAAACCATGACGGCGTAGTGTTCTACCGACAGTGACCTTTGAAACTGTGGTCCCAGCTCTCTTCATGTCATTGACCAGCTCCTCCCTTGTAGTTCTGGGCTGATTCCTCACCTTTCTTATCATCAGTGATACCCCACGAGGTGAGATCTTGCATGGCGCCCCAGTCCGAGGGAGACTGACAGTCGTTTTTAGCCTCTTCCATTTTCTAACAATTGCTCCAACAGTTGATCTATTTTCACCAAGCTGCTTGGCAATTGCCCCGTAGCCCTTTCCAGCCGTGTGGAGGTCCACACTTTTGTCTCTGGTGTCTTTTGACAGCTCTTTGGTCTTGCCCATGGTAGTAGTTGGCCTCTGACTGACTGTGGGGTGGACAGGTGTCTTTAAAGAGCTCAGACAGGTGCTACTAATTTAGATTAATGAGTGGAGTAGAGGTGGACTTTTTCAAGGACTTTGAGAGCCAGAATTCTTGCTGTTTGTCAGGTGTTCAAATACTTATGTTCAGCAGTGCAAGACAAATAAATTCTTTAAAAATCATACAATGTGATTTCCTGAAATTTTGTTTTTTAATTCTGTCTCTCAGAGTGGGAATGCACCTACAATGTGAATTTCAGACCCCTCCATGATTTCTAAGTGGGAGAACTTGCAAACTTGCAGGGTGTTCAAATACTTCTGTTCCTCACTGTATCTCTTGGTGAACAGTTTAACCACATGCCTAGCACTTGTGTACAGCATCTCCCCTGGTTGCCTGGAAACCTCAGAGAGACAATAGTGTGAGAAGTCTCTGCAGCTAGGCTGTTGTTTGTCAAGAAATGGTTACAGCATAAAACACCTCATAAAGCCACTAACTGTCACATCTACATTAGTGTTTGTGAGCCATGTTTTGGCACACTTTTTAGCAGCATGCCTCCCTTCTCATTCAGTTTTTGTTAATAAAGTCACTCAGCACAGAAAACGCACAGCCCCATGGTATACGACCACCAGAAACCATGTCTTATATTTGAACCTCATAATAACATCATCAGATAGAATGTAAAATCTAAGACTATATGTGGCTGTCCAGTGTTCTGCTTCATTCCCCCTGTTTAGTACTTGAGTGACCTCTGTCTCAGTACAGAAGGTGACCTTAAATCCAAAAACACAGTCTCACCTTCATAAGTCTCATTTTCCTTTTTTTTTTTTTTTTTTTTTTTTTTTTTTTTTTTTTTGTTGCAAAATTTTTTTTTTTTTTACCTGGGGCTTTTACTGCAGCAGGTAAGAACATTTTGATGTACCAACATGCTGCATGGAACAAATACTCACCACATTGTTTACTCAGCTCTTCATATCCATCTTTTCTGTGAGTCATAGTCCTATAAAAGTTGGTTTCATGCTCACTGGCTCTTTGTTTGAGGAAGTCTCACTCCAACAGAGCGGTCCTGGTGGTGGTGTGAAAGCCTTTTGTGCAATAGTGTTTTGGCTTTGTTTGTGCTTTCATTTTTGAAAATAATTACAGATAGTGCATGTTGATATGGGAAAGCATCACTGTAGTGAATGATACCGTTTCCATACTTGATTGTAGTTGTTGTTGTTGTAGAGTAATTCATGCTCCCTTTTGTCAGCATTATAAAAATCTCATCTAATCCTGACAGGGAGATTTATGTTGCAGCAAGGTAATATCCTCTTCATATTCACAGGCCTGCACTTAATGAAATAAGTCGGTGTACCACCTCTGCTTGTATAAGAAGAAGGGTTGTCTTTTTATCGGTTGATTTAATGTCACTTGAACCAAATCTGCAGCAGGCAGGCTGGAAAAGATTTTCACTACAGCTATGGTTCCTCTGTTGCTCTTTTACCACAAAATAAAGAGAAGAGCATCATGTTTTGATGATTCATGATGGGTTTTTTGAGGTATGAAAGATGATGCCTGAAATAGTCACAGAGAACTTTGATAAGCTGAGCTACACATCTTATATACCAAGTAAAAACAGTAGAAACTTGTGAGGATGTGGATTTGAAATATCTTCATCTAATAAGCTGCAGACATACAGTGACTGCTCATGTGCTGTAGACTGCTTTAAATGGTAATGGATTTTTAAAGGTGCTGCCCTGCATGTAGCCACTCTATGGTAAGAGCCTTTCTCTTCTTGAAGATTTATTTAAAACACAAATATTCCAGGAGCTCAGACACACCGGCTAAATAAGAGCAACTTATACGGGTTAAAATTGGAAGAAGCTAATGAATTGGGCTTTTTCTCTTATTTTATGTTTTCAAACACCTTCCTATCTCTTTCTAAATTGCAGGGTGATATAGGAGTAAAAAAATAAAGGCCAGGCAAGCAAGCATGTTTTTTTTTTTTTTTTTGTTAAAAAGGACTTCTGCCGAGCGATAATTGCAGCCTTGTGTTACACTGTTCTCATCTTCCTCCTCTTTGCCTCTCTCACAGCCTATTATGCAACAGTCTTTTCTTGCAAGTCCTTGCAGGAGCTCATCTTGTCATTGTGTAACATCTGTGAGTGAAACTGTCTGCCAGGCCTCATTCACTCACACACAGTATCCCCGCAATGTCTTCCCACATCCAGCAAATATCCATGTCTTCAGTAGATACATGTGCTGTGCAAAACTGAATGCACATCCACTGGCAATATAATTATGGTCCTTTAATCAGCAGGAGTTTAAGCTTTTTTTGTCGCTACTTGTTTGTGCTTTGTGTGGCTCTTTTGGCTCAGACACCAGTAGGTATGATTCAGCCCATTCTCTTGAGTTCAAAGAAAACAGTGGGTTGGGTTCTTTCTACCAGTATTCTCTATAGAACTAGGTGATTTAAAGTGCCCATGGCTGCTCATTTTGCCAGTTTCCAGCCATTTAAAGTTTAATCTTGGGTACCTCTAGATTAGCTCTGCACCCCTCATAACTCCAAATAGTTTGTGATTGTTTCAGAATCAGAGAGCCAGAAAGCTTCTTCCTTAAAACGAGAGGATAGTTCGTGAACACACACAGTTCCTGTTGCCGGTGTTGTGCCGAAAGTGGACTGCAACGGCATTAATTAATGTGAATTCCTCCTCCATAGATAGGTAAACAATGATATATGTACAGATGAAAAGAGATGTGTAACACTCTAAACAAAGTGAGTAATTGAGAAACCCCATATTTTAACTGGCATAATTCAGACATAAGCTTCAAGCTTTATTGAAAATACACATAACAAGCAAGGCAATATAACATTTTGCCAATATAGTGGGGACACCAGTGGATGTCAGGCAAGCTCACATACACATGCAATGGCCTGGATTTCATGCCCATTCAAGGAGATCCTTAAACTATCACATAATACTTTATTTTGTTAAGAAAAAAGTCCTGCAGCGAGAGTTTGCGAGACGTCGTTTAACTTGTCTTATGCTATTTGTATCTTGATATGGAAGGTTTTTATTACTCCTGTTTCGTAAATTTGTGTTTTATTCTGTTTAGGTTTTATTGTTTTAGCAAGGTTTTCTATTTGCTACACGTTATTGTGCAGCACTCTGTGCTCCTCGGAGTTGTAAAGTGCTATATAAATAAAGCTTTATTATTATAATGTGACTTGACAGTTCTCTAAGGCACATCAAGTGCTTAATCATGCGTATGTTCCATTTTAGTATTTTTATATTGATTGCTCAGAGGCTTTAACATTTTTGAATCCTTTGAAGCAATTGACTGGTGAGTAGGGAATGTGAGCAGTTTGGTGCATATACAATTTGAACCATAAGGCTGACACGCACTGCACTTTTGCATTAAGTACAGAAAGTTTACAACCTTCCTGCCTGTGAATCCAGTCATATTGTTAGGGGCCTGTGCCAACATCAACGTGGACCATCAACAGACCTTCAATAAACCTCATTACCAGACATGTCTAGCATAAGCTTTTTTGACAGGGGGTACTACCATGTAGTCTCCAAGTATTGTTATAAAATGAAGAAAAGAGAGAGAATGAAATACTGTAGTCAAGGTGTCAGAGAAGATGAAAGCTTTTTTGATGACTGCAAAACACTCCTGAAAGCCAAAATTGCATGCTGTGACTATTTGAAGGTAGAGTGGTCCCTCAGAGGGAAGAAGTTTAGTTGGAATACTTTTTCTCACTTGCACAAAATTTATTTAAAAAAGTAGCATTCTTTATTTGCATCAGTTGGACTCTTTAATTTGTTGCCTCTCAGGTGTGTGAGCTTAGAGCTCACACACCTGAGACCTCATCTTACATTGGAAACATTTCCCTCACATAAAGAGCATGGAGTCTTTCTTAAAGGGCTTTCAGATAGGACGCGGGGGCTGGGGGCAGCACAGGGAAGAAGGGTGCCAGTTGCTTGGTGACCAAAAAGCTTTTCGGGAGGTGGTTAGCAGATATTAACTAGTTTTTCTAGCAGTGGACTGGGATGCACGATGTACTGTGTCTACAGAGAAAAATTCTGGCTATAGTTGTATTGATGAGGAGGTGGAGACGAGTTGCAGCAAAGAAGAAGAGGGTGTGGGTCTGCCAGAATCAGCTTCTCCTCCATTTTCTTTGTGGTCTGACAGGTTCTGTGCAATTGGAGACACTGAGGTGCGCCCAAGTTAAACTTGTAACTACAGGGGTGGCTTGTGTGAATTTGCACTGCGCTCAGGTGAGCGCAGCACAGATACATCCTTGCATCGTGCAACACATAGAAACGAATGGGTTCGATAGCAAAGTGCAGCTCCCACCGTGTCCTATCTGAAAAGGCCTTTAGTCTTGGCAGTTCACCTACTGTCTGGAGCAAGACAGCTCACTGTTGGTTTTCTGCAATTATTGCAGTAGCATAGGTGGTAAAGAGCAAGTGACACAGAAACAGTGACAGTCTCATATGTGGTCCTCACATTTAAGTGCTCCACAATTAACAAGAATATTATGATGGAACTTTTTAATAATTTTGAATCATTAAAGTCTGTAAGTTGGCAGCAATTAGTTTAATCAAGAAAAGCTGCTTTGTTTTTCATGACCAGCACACCTGTAGTCCAGAAGAGCAGCAGATAATGGTGAGGATAATTTGCAGCACCCCTCCAGCAAATGCAAATAAGCTGGCAATATTTCAGGTACCTCAACAGCTGTGAAGAACTGTATCGTATTTAGAGATGATGACACTACTGCAGTAGTTACTAATCACTGGACGGCTGTATTTTACAGCAGTGATCGCAGTGCAGGGCAAACGGATCATCAGCACAAAATGAGTTCATTTGCAAAACAGTTGTAATTTTTCCAACTATTCAGAAACCGTCTTTTTTACTGTGCACTCCAGATTTTATTTGGCTATTTGATGATGATTAACAGAAAAAGTCTTGTTCATGTCGAAGTGAAAACTGATCTCTACAAAGTAATCTAAATTAATTAAAATACAAGACCAAAAATTGATTGCAAAAGTACTCACGCTCTTTAAAAGCAACCCACCTAAATTGTCACAGGTGCAGCCAATTAGTTTTAGAAGTCATACAATGAATTAAATGGAGATCACTTGCGTTCTGTGGATGTGTTTCATGTGATTGTATTATAAATACATCTGCATTTGGATGGTCCGATTACTGGTGAATTAGTATCCTAACCAAAAAAGAAGACAAAAGAACAAGAATCTCTGTGAAAAGGTTATAAAAATCATAAGTCAGGCACTAAATATCCCTTGTAGTATGATTAAATCCATCATTAAGAAGTGACAGAAACATGAGGCATACATACATCTCAAAAACAAAGTGATTGTGTAAGAAGGGGACTAGTGAGGGAGGCCACTAAGAGGCCCGTGAGTCCTCTGAAGGAGTTAACAAGCCTCTGCAGCTGATGGGAGAAACTGTGCATGTGTGCAGCAGTGTTCCTCACTGGCCAAAGTTTTATGGGAGAGTGGCAAAGAGAAAGTCATTGTTGAGCTTTTTGGCCATAAGATTAGATACTGTGTTTGGCGTAAACCAAATACTGCAATCATTGCAAATGAACATTCCCACCGTGAAGCATGGTGGCAGCAACATAATGCTGTGGGGATGCTTTGCAACGTGCTCTGGAAGGCTTGTGAAGGTAGGGTAAAATGAATGCAGCAAATTACAGGAAAATCCTGGAGGGAAATCTGATGCAGTCTGCAAGAGAACTGTGACTTGGGAGACGTTTTGATTTCCAGCTTGATAGTGACCTGAAGCACGCAGCCAGAGCTACACACAAATGATTTAAAAACAACAATATTAATGTTCTGGAGTAGCCAAGTTGGAGCCCAGACCTCAATCCAATTGTGAATTTGTGGATGGACTTGAAAAGGGCTGTTAACTTATGATCCCAATGCAACCTGGCAGAGGTTGAGCAGTTTTGCAAAGATAGTAAAGTAAAGTCACTTTTGGCTTTTCGCATTTAGGGGTCACCACAGCGAATCGTCACACTGACACCTCGCATGTTGACATTTGGCACGTCTTTTATGCCGGATGCCCTTCCTGACGCAACCCCGATTTGAACCAAGGGCACTGCGCGAGAGCACTGTGCCTTAACCACTAGCCTACCAGGGACAGCTACTTGCATTTGCAAAGATGAATGGAGAAAGATTCTTGTATCCAGATCACTGACTGTATAAAAAAATGGATGCCATGACATCTCCTAAAGGTGAAGCCACTGTGAGTCATTGTTATTTTAGCCCAGTGTCCTTCTTTGTGTTGTTCTTGGTGTTTTATGGCAGTTGGCAAACAACCGCATGGTGCATTACCACCACCGACTGGACTGGAGTGTGGATTGGGAAGCTAATATTTAGTGCCCATTGAAGGCCTATGGATTTGAGCTACAATACAGAACATTAAAAACACCAGGAAGCTGATGGATGGGGTGGGTCAAATAACACTTGGCTTTTATGTAGAGAACCAGAGACTGAGTCCTGTGTCTAGTCTTGTGTGATGTACTTTTCATTTGACAATGTTTTAACCATTCCTAATCATGTAGCTACTGTGCCTAAACTTAACCATGTATAAGAAATGTCAGACATTGTCTTTTGTTTTTTGCTATGAGAAATACTGTATGTTTTGCTCGAGGTGAAGGCACACGATCACTAATCAAAATGGTTTTTATTGTAAGTGCATATATATTAATGACAACACCCAGTGAACACACTGTCATCTTTTTAAGTTTTGCATGTCTTGCACAGCGCGTCCCATGGTATAACGAGCACGGTCCAAGGTCAAAGCGCCCATTAAGTAGCAATGATGATTTGACTGTTGACCACAGACCTGCTATGTGCTGGTCAAAGGCGCAGTCACTTTGTGCGCCCTCATATTACCAACGTGCCCAAAATTTACCTGGACACACCCCGTTTTCCTCTGGACACGCCTGCCAACGAGAAGTCAACAGACTTCTGCTTGGTTAAAAGGCAATGTGATGTGCATGAAAATGGTAATTGTGCAGGTAGGAAATTAGTTAACACAGACGTGCTACCTGTGCTGCGCACGTGTTTGATAGAAGATGGGGCTCTAATACATTGTGTATTGCGGACCAGTGTAGTAGCTAATATACATTTTGCTGTGAGAATGGGTTGCATATGTCCACAGCTTAAATTTTATGTTAGCTGATATGAAAGCAACCTTATAATGTCACACTCTGCACATATATGCACTTATATCATTCTGCATAGTCAGAACATCCAAGTGGAGTAACGGCAAGCCTGCACATCTTTGAGTAGAGGAAGGCTTTAAGGCTAAAACACAATTCAAAATGATTTCATTGCTGTATGTGATGCTACACTTTCACACCCTGACTTGAGATAGCCAGTCTTGCTTGTATGAGGAGGAGTACATAATCTTCACCTAATATGCTGTTTACAGTCTTGTCCTGGTGTAAATTCACTGTCTGTTTTTCTTACAGTCTCTGTCACCAGCATGGGCCAGCATCTAGGAAAGAAGGAGCCACCCACTGACAACAAGGTAAGAGTCCTTACTATACTGTAGACACTCTAATACTTTATTTTATGTGTGTAAGAAGTCTGAAAAGTGCGATCTGAGAATGAAGCATGTGTTGGAGGATTTTCTTTTAACCTTATCAATGTGACCACTGGCCTTTATCAGCAGGACTTTGGACTCGGTTGCATACAAACTGCCTGCTTCACTCAGACTGATTTATTGCCTTCACATGAGCCTCCAGTCAGATTGTCAACCTTGTTACAGTATGCATGTTTTGAATATCTTTTGAAAAATTCAGAGCTAATCTAACACTGCATAAAAATGAAAAATATTGCATTCTCCACAGGGAGTGCAGCTTTGCACAGAATGTTGTTTGGTTTTTGTTATAAGTGATTTGATTTATTTCTGAGCTGCCTACACATATATATGGTTATGCTCTCACCTCTGGCTCTTGGATCGGAAATCCAGGTTTTGTGGTAATCACACTGCCACAGGCAACACTTTGTACTCACCTGTCAAACTTACTGAGAAGCAGCAAGTCAAAGATTTCATAAACTAACTACACTGACCAGCCACTTTATTAGGTACACCTGTACAATTGTATGCACTTCAATGCAGCACTTCCGGCACATTCTGCCACTGTATAAATGACCATGTCATCTGCATGAAAATGCATAGTACTGCTAATTATTTTGGATCCTAGATCGTTAATAAAAACGAGTAAAGTGGGGCCCAAAATGTATCCTTGTGGAACTCCTTAGAGAATACCGATTAAATTGGACTTAAAACTTATTTTTACCTGATTATTAAAATTATTAAATGACAAACATTTTGCCAATCAAGAGCAGATTTAGACAAATGTGCTCTTTTCTAGGCTTTATTTTTCATATGTAGTATTTCTGCTAATTCATTTGAAAACCAGGGATTATTCCTGTTTGATCCTTTGTTTTTTAACAAGAGTATGTTTATCTGCAGTATCATTAAAAATAAAATAGTGTAGAATGAAAGTCAGTGTGTCATGGCAAGTGCAGTATATAGAAGCTATAGGAAAGTGATCGATAAATTCAAGTCAAAAGATGCCACTTAATTGAAAATTCGAAGGCCAGCTTGTTAAAATAATATCTAAAAGGCTAGCGTTTTTGGGACTTTTCAAGTCTAGTCTTCATGGTGAAGAAATTAATTGAGATATGTTAAACACATTACACATATTCTTCAATTCTTCAGATGCAGAGATTAACCAGTCAAAGTTCAAATCACCCAGAATCATGATTTCAAATTTGCCGTGACTGGACAGCAACTGAAAGATGCTGGTAATAGAATCAGATTTTGAAGAAGGGGGCTGATACATTCCAGTAACCAGCAGCCTACCACAATTATCACTTTATCCTAAAGAGACATTTAGGCTAGACAACATTTTGCTCTAGGCACAGAATTAACAAGAGTAACAGGAAAGCATTTTTTCACAATAATTGCCACACCTCCTCCTATAGTAGATTTATCACATCAAAATACATTGAAGTGCGATGGAATTAGTGTCCATCTTATCAGTTAGCCAAGTCTCTGAAAGCACAATAATATCAACATTTGTTTGCCGACACTCTACTTGAGCATAATCCACCTTTGATTGTAGGCTGTGTACATTTATATGTATAACCGCATGGCCCTTATGACGAGAAAAAAATAAATATCCAAATCAACGCTCTGGTCTAACAGCATTGGAAATGCTCTTCTGATTGCATCCTTTCTGTTAGAGCATTTTAGGGGAAGATCATAGTCATCAGTCTGAACTTTGGCTACATTATCTATCTCAGACCTACGTTCAGGTTGACGACTCAAACATCTATAATCACTCACTAAAACAGGAATTTTAAAAACAGGTTCATCATAGTAGAGGTTAGGACTTGGCAAAAACAAATGCTGAAACTGTTTGCAGATTCAAGTGTGAGTTCCATCTTATATGACAGTAGCTGGGTGCCATGCAGATTTAGATGTATTCCACTGTGTTTAAAAAATCCTCGTCAATGTTTAAATGCCGCTAAATTGTCCACGTAGAGTATGCTATGAAGCATAGATGTGGGACATTGATAGTTGATCATCTTTATGCCAAATGATTTTTATCTACAGCAGCAACAGTTTGTCACCCTGGAGGTCCATCTAGAAAACCCAGATTTATTTATTTCTTTATTTTTGCTGTTTTTCTCCCCAAATTGAAGTGATATGTGTTTGTTTGTGCATCTCTATGCACTTGCCTCTTGTATAGCTGTTGAGTAAGATTTGACAACTGGATAACAGCCTCAGATATAGAGATGTTATGGCTGGTGGGACTGTGTTTATTCTGCTGTTATAGAAGCTTGTTCTGCTGGCAGGTGGGCAGCACTGTTGGAACAAAAGCAGTTATTTCACTTGAAAGCAGCAGTCGCTTTACTCTAAACCTGAGGCAAAACCCCATTGTAGCAGTAATTGAATATATTTAAGAGGCAAATTTTTCTGCTCAGTGAGTGCAGAAATTTCAGACTAGACACTGTTCCTGTATGCCGGGTACAGAGGAGAATAAGCCTTAAATTGGGACAGTAATGTAATTTAAAAACATCATGCAATTAACTCCAACTCTGTCTTCTTTTGTCTCAGCATTTCAAACTTACAGCAGATATAATGAAACTTGAAGAGGGCATGAGCTGGTTGTGAGTAGAGTTGACCCCAGGCAGCGATCAAGGATTTGTAGTCAGAAAAGAAATATGGAGGATAAAATTGCCCTTCAGTGCCAGCTTTTGAGGCTGTGGGCAACAGCATAAACTTTGCGGTCTACGGTGTGTCCTGGCTTACAACTGATGACCTGCTTAGTGCCCGTAATCGTTAGAGTGATCACATCATGCTGGGAAAGAGGGGAGCCCAAACCTGCAGGGGGGCTGCTGGCTCAGCCCATAGATGATTAGTTTCCTTTGCCTTCAAAGCACACTCTGGTGAGAGAAGAGCAGCAGTAAGAGGGGTGAGCTAATTTTTCAAGTGTAAAGCTGCCAGGAGAGGCAGGGGGACAGTATGTCACACTGAAGTGGCATTATGTACTGTATTTAGCTTCATAATCATGTTAAACATGTCTGTCATTTGTTTTTCCCTTTCTTTTTGGCTTGATTGTCGTGACACCAAAGTCAGTTTAAAGGTCTAGCAAAACAGCCAGTTGTCATAGTGACAGTCAAGCAGGAACAGAGCGTGACAGAGTGAGGCAGGTCATGTTTAGATGCTGTTATCTGAGTCATGATCCCTCTCCCACTCCCTCAGCGTATCAGGATGGGTGAAATGCACCCATAACTCCTCTGTCACACCTCAGTAGAGCCTCTGACAAAAATGTTTCATTTTCAGCAGTCTGAAATGTTCGCACCAGTAATATTTTAGAGCCTTAAATTCCATTTGGAACCACAAGTTAACAACACTGGCCCCGCTCCTCAATTTTGGGTTTCTGCCAAAGGGCTATTTGCTTAAATGTGTGTCATGTGTCTGCAGTGTTTAGGTGCACACCATCAGATTCTGGAAGAATGGATTTAAATTCTGGTCAACAGTTTATGATCAATTGTAAGTAAATAGAGTACCAGGATAACAAGGACATATTAGGCCAATGCACCTTGCATTTCTGACTCTATTGTGTTATTGTTTGTGTAGATTACTGGACCACCATATGGCAGTTAATGCTGAGATATTTTCTGTCCAGCTACAGTGAAAAGAATAGATTTTTGGCTACCTCAGATGTCAGCAGTGAACATCAGGATGTGGTTTCAAAGCCTCAGAGTCATAGTGCATCTGTAACTGAACAGGCAGAGCACGCAGCCAAGACAGAGATACCAATTTCTCCAAAGACCAGAATGCAGTACAGCTAAAGACATACTCCCTCTTGAGCAAAGGGTATAAAGTAACTGTCACTTGAAAAGCAAATTGGAAAAAAAAGTGACTCTCTTGCTGCATGATTGCTATTTCTGTTAACTATCACCAGTGCTCTTTCTATGTGCTTGTATAACCTACAGTGTAGTTCACATTTTCACATTGAGACACAAGTCATTTTGAGGAGTTAATGGTGTTCTCTTGGAAATAATACTTGCTTAGATACTAAGCTGCAGACATGCTAATCATTGAAGCTTATGGTATAGTTTATCAACACCCAGTTTAAAACATCCTTACACTTTTGCTGTTGTGTTTTTGGTTTTTGAAAGGCGTAAAAAAGAAGCCACCCTCGAAGCTCTTTAATAACGAATTTGTCTGTTCAACTTACCCTCTCACAAGTAGAGAAAATGCAGGTGTTTCTAATTAATCAAGCACCAGCCTCTCAGGTCACATTCATGTTGGTCCCATTTCTACTTTGCCAAATTAAAATTTGATGTTATGCTGCTATAGGGAAGAAGTACCACTAATGCTCAGTTCACCTGTGGATTGAATCACTAGGCGTATCGGAGCACGTAGGCCACACAGATGATTAAAACCAAAACTAATGAATACTTGGGAAATTATAGACATGATTACACCAGCTGGAAGTGAAACAAACATGCTGCTCAAGCTGATGGAAAAGGCCTTTAGATTGTGAGTGCTGTTGGAGATGGTCCTTGCTGTGAAAGGCTGCAGCTCAAAGCCAAACTTGTTGCACAGAATGTTACAGCTTAACTTTACAATAAGATGTTGCTTTGTCAGTTCTTCTTTCATTTGCTACTTTGTGCCCTCTATCACTGAAACTAATGAACTGAAGTCTCCAGATGAGGGAGCTTGAGTCTTAGCTTGCAGGCCACCGGCTTTCAGAAACCATCAGTTCAACCAGTGCCCAATTAGAGTGTGACCAGCCCAGCAAGCCCATTCCTGTCGTTTCTGTTCCTCGGTGTGAGATGTCTGGAGAGACAGACGCATCTGAATTATAACTAGACTCTTCCTATTCATCTCTTTTTTCTCTTTGTTTCTCAGTTGTACAGAGAATACCACTGCCAAGCACAATGACATATCTGGAGTTCTGTCAGTTGCTGGAGCAGTTAGGTTTTCTTCAAGTGAATATGTAGAAATTAAGTTGTACTCAAGTTTTTTTTCCTCAGTTTGTATATTGCAAGTGTTAGTATAGTGTTATCTTTTATTTGAATTATTGCAGGAGGAATTATTGGTAGAGAAAAAATACCTGAATCTTAGTGATGTACTCTTCTCTCAGTGTTGTTTGCAGGCACAAAATATTAGCTTTACAAAGGCTTCAACAGTAGCTCTGCTCAAATTCTGAATGTTAACTTATGGCCCTGTGGACATTTGGTAGACTGAATTGCTTCCTTTCAGGCCTAAATAATGTGTTAGAGATACAATATTTGACATGTGATTACTTGCATCACAGTATTTACCGTTTTTTGAAGGTGGAGCTGGGAGACTCTACTGTATCTTAGGGTGGTTCCACATTAGGGACCTGGGTCTGGATCCGAGTACACTTGACCCCAAAGTCTGTTCATTTTGATCAGTGTAAACACAAGCGTACTCAACTCGGGCACCATGTTAGAATCAGGTGGTCTTGAGCACGATTCATGTGTACTCGAGCATAGTCCCTGGGAGATGTAAACAAAACCATGCTCAAACAAGGAAGCGGGCTGCTATATGACATAACTATTTGACTCTGTTGGTTTAAAAATTAACAAACATCAATGCCTCCTGTCTCTTCAGAAACTATTGTGTTCATGCAGCATGGGCACATTTCATTATCTGAACTGCACAGTAGATGTGGAACTAGGAAGGCAGGTGAGAGGGTTGTTGTTGCCATCTCAAAAACATCCATAGTAACAAGATTGATTCTATTGTCGGCACAGAAATGAAAGAAATGCCGCCCAGCTGATGACACCAGTGGTTGCTGCTTCTTAGGGGTGTGATGATACACTTAGCTCATGAGACGAGACGATATTTTAACACTATTTTTAAGAAACCTTCAGAGATGAAACGTATGACCAGAAAAATAGTCTTTTATTCAACTGAAAGTCACAAAATGCAAAACAATGCAGGTGCACTGCAAATTATTTTAACTAGTCATGTAAATGTCACTTCAGCTTTACTTCCTGAGTATGAATTATCATATGCAGTAAAAGATATGCAAGTACTGTAAAAGGCTTTGCCACAAACTGAACTTCATACAGGCTTCTCTCCTGTATCATATCACATGAGTCTCTTCAGACCTTATAACTATGCATGAGCTTATAACTTCTAATAGAAGCTTTTTTTTTTTTTTTTTAATATAGTAACGCTATAGTGCATGTTGGCCGGTGCCCTCCTCCTATTCCGGACCCTCTCTTGCTGCTTCAGCAGCACTGGTTGAAACCAGTAAATATTAGAAACCAATCAATTGGATCGCTAATGACACTGGTTGGACTGATTGAATCGGCTAATCAGAGTTGAATCTCTGCAATTGATAGCATTGTGTTAAACACAGAGAGGAGGAGCTGTTCACAGACGGTCTGTCGCCATGGTAGTCATGTGTTTGTGTGTGTGTGTGTGTGTGTGTGTGTGTGAGACAGAAATAGAGCAGGGCACGGAGGGACTGAGCAAATAGGTGTGCTGCTTGTGGCACTGCATTGAAATACGATTGAACCTATTTTAAATCAACATATGGTCAATGTTGATATTGTGGCAGCCTGCCTTAAATAATAATGGTCACCTTTATTTGGCCAAGTATGTTTCCGGTTCAGAACCAAGGCAGCCATCTGTGGCACCAACTCACACCAATGGCTCTAACCATCAGGGGCAACTTGGGGGTTCAGTGTCTTGTTCAAAGACACTTCAACCTGTGGACTGCAGGTACCGAGATTCGAACCTCCGACCCTCCATTTGGGAGGCGACTGCTCTACCCACTGAATCACAGTTGCCCGATCACTGTATGGGAAACAATGATGAGTGACCTTCTAACTGAAATCATTTCCACAAACTGGACATAAAAGAGTGGCAGGGGCTCTTCCTGTGCTAGTTTCACTCTCATAACTCTGGCATGCTAGCTGCTGCTCTCGTTATCTATGGAGTTATATTTGTGCCAATTTCCTGAGCGAGCAATGGGACATTTTGAGCGCGCGCATCTGACATCCTGAGCACGGAATGTTTTTTTGAGCGGAGGCGGCACCCACACCATCCCCCCTTGCTACACTGGACAAAGACATCGTGGGCACGCTGAGGCCTGATGAGACCTGTGTATCCTGCTTCTATCATGCCTTCTCTGGCGCACAGGACCCAGCAGAGGACCATAAATTATATGCAGGCGAAACAGTCAGCGAGAGACTTTGACGAGCCAAATTGAAGGGGAAACAACTGACGACAACATGGACCATCAACGTGAGTCAACAAGAGCAGGAAGAAGGGGGCACTGGGTGGCAACCGTCCCTAGGTGCCCCGCATGCAGAGCGCTGGGACGCGTTCGGTGGATATATGTGGAGGAGGAGGCGGCACCCACACCATCCCCCCTTGCTACACTGGACAAAGACATCGTGGGCACGCTGAGGCCTGATGAGACCTGTGTATCCTGCTTCTATCATGCCTTCTCTGGCGCACAGGACCCAGCAGAGGACCATAAATTATATGCAGGCGAAACAGTCAGCGAGAGACTTTGACGAGCCAAATTGAAGGGGAAACAACTGACGACAACATGGACCATCAACGTGAGTCAACAAGAGCAGGAAGAAGGGGGCACTGGGTGGCAACCGTCCCTAGGTGCCCCGCATGCAGAGCGCTGGGACGCGTTCGGTGGATATATGTGGAGGAGGAGGCGGCACCCACACCATCCCCCCTTGCTACACTGGACAAAGACATCGTGGGCACGCTGAGGCCTGATGAGACCTGTGTATCCTGCTTCTATCATGCCTTCTCTGGCGCACAGGACCCAGCAGAGGACCATAAATTATATGCAGGCGAAACAGTCAGCGAGAGACTTTGACGAGCCAAATTGAAGGGGAAACAACTGACGACAACATGGACCATCAACGTGAGTCAACAAGAGCAGGAAGAAGGGGGCACTGGGTGGCAACCGTCCCTAGGTGCCCCGCATGCAGAGCGCTGGGACGCGTTCGGTGGATATATGTGGAGGAGGAGGCGGCACCCACACCATCCCCCCTTGCTACACTGGACAAAGACATCGTGGGCACGCTGAGGCCTGATGAGACCTGTGTATCCTGCTTCTATCATGCCTTCTCTGGCGCACAGGACCCAGCAGAGGACCATAAATTATATGCAGGCGAAACAGTCAGCGAGAGACTTTGACGAGCCAAATTGAAGGGGAAACAACTGACGACAACATGGACCATCAACGTGAGTCAACAAGAGCAGGAAGAAGGGGGCACTGGGTGGCAACCGTCCCTAGGTGCCCCGCATGCAGAGCGCTGGGACGCGTTCGGTGGATATATGTGGAGGAGGAGGCAGCACCCACACCATCCCCCCTTGCTAAACTGGACAAAGACACCGTGGGCACGCTGAGGCCTGATGAGACCTGTGTATTCTGCTTCTATCATGCCTTCTCTGGCGCACAGAAGGCTGAGATGGCCGCTAATCTTGTTCAATCGGTCTCCTCTAAGTCAGTCCTACCACCTCCTGGAACGGCTCGGAATCCAGAACAGCGTCCAGACGAAGGATATCACATCCACGATTGATGACAGCGATCCAGTTGACTGAAACAGTCCCAGGTGAAGAATTCCCAAAAAAAACAACCAGCCAGGGTAATCTGCAATTCGAGCGGAACGACGTCGGAGTTTTTCCTGTCCTTTTCCCTCAGATATGCTCAATAATTCTATTATTGACACTGCTAGCTCCTATGAACACAGTGCAGTGATCGACTGCTCCTAAATATCCTGCTAGGTGTCTCCTGCACTTCTGATGGCTTTCCTCTCTGCCGACCCGTCGGAAGGTGCGTGTCTGCTCAACCATGTGCGAGAGAACTCGAGACCTCCGTGAGTTCCCCTAAATCTATCACATCTCGCGCTAATTTGCTAATGGGGCGTTCTGGGACACTGTAAATCTGAGCTTCAAAACATAACCTGGGTTACACAGGCATTCTATGTGTTTCATTAATGTAAATGCCTGAACTCACTGTGAGGCAGGCGCTGTCAGGTTGTTTCTGATGTTTGATATTTTTACTAATCTTTGCATGGCTTTAGCACACAGATATTTGGTTTCAGAGCTGAAATGACTGCTCATTTTTGATCACTGGAGAGTTGCTCAATGTTATTTAAAAACACCAATTCAGCAACTTGCTGCTTTTCCTCCTTTTTCCATCATGTATTTAATGTCTTTGGATTTTGGACTGTTCTTGAGATAATAATAATAAAGCATCATTTATATAGCGCTTTACAACTCAAGGCGGGCCCAAAGTGCTGCACAGTAAAGACATCTCTATAGGCTAAAGTAATAATCAAACAATAATTAAACAGTCAGAAAACATAGAACAACATGTACACAATGCTGTTTAACAACAGATCAAATAAATTAAAGAGCAAAAGCCTGTTTAAAAAGGTGTGTTTTTAATGTGGATTTAAAAACCGCTAGCTCAGTAATAGACCTAATCTCAAGCGGTAACGAGTTCCAGAGTCTGGGGCCATAAACAGCAAATGCGTGGTCACCCCATTTTTTAGATCAGGACCGTGGAACCACTAAGGACAAGTTTTTAGGAGAGCGCAGGGCTCTGCGAGGAACATAGATGGA
>NW_018127913.1:1070731-1072698 GCF_001952655.1 Monopterus albus
GAGAGAGAACGAGCGCAGAGATGCAGATTGTGAGAGGGCATAAATAGTTGAGCAAAAGCATTTTACCTATGCGTGCGCTCAAAAAAAAACATCCCGTGCTCAGAATGTCAGATGCGCGCGCTCAAAAAAACATTCCGTGCTCAGGATGTCAGATGCGCGCGCTCAAAATGTCCCATTGCTCGCTCAGGAAATTGGCACAAATATAACGCCATAGTTATCTTGTGTACTGATATCACGAGATGGCTTTCACCTTGGCAAGAAATACACATTTTCATATCATGCGATTTCGTGGCACGGGATCTCCTCACACCCCCTAATACTACTACTTTTTTCCTCTTGGTGGATTGCAAAGGAGCTACGTGCATACTACCACCTACTGTATCGGACTGTGTACATATGCAAGCATGCTAGGGCATAGAACGGTGTTAATAATGTGAACACAGACCTGCAGGGGAGAGGGAATGGTGGAGCAACTGTGCTCAGGCATCGTATGAAACAGTCGTGCCTAATGTGAAAATGCTCTTAGTGAAATGGTGAAATTAAATGTTCCATTTGTCTTCCATCTCTGAAGTGTGGACAGGGTGAAACTCTGAAGGGCACAGCCATCACTGGTGATGTGAAACATGGATTCCTTTGAAAATATCAAATCAGTCAAGCCCTGAAAGATGTTGAAATCACTGCACTCTTTTCTCTCTCTTTCCTCTACTCGACCGTAAGGAGTACTTAGGCACACTGAACCTCACCCAGTATCCTGGTACCGAATGAGTGGAGTGGAGCTGAAGTGGCAGTCATTTTGGGTGTAGCAGTCTGAGGCACCCATCAAACAATCAAATATGCTCCCAAACATCAGCTTTAATATATTTTAGGCAACATAATTTGAAACAACCATAACACTCAAGCCGTACAATAAATAATTATTGTTTGTTTTTGTTTTCTTGCTGTTGTGACGGAGTGTTAAGCCTTGCTCCTCTTATTGTTCCTACACCACTGACTGTATATAAAAGATGGACAATATCACCTTGATGTCATCCACTGGTTTTCTGAAGAGCTGTTTTGAAGCTTGTGTCTGGCTGCCATCATATTGGTAGCACTTCACTTCTACTGCTATGGATAATCCAAAAATGGGCAAAGAGGTGGAGCGTTGAGTGCAGCCGAGGCTGAGTGAACGAAGCTGGCCACCAGTGGCGGGACCCTTCCGCCTGTTACTCAAAGTGGCTACGCCCTTAAAAGTGCATAACGTTTAACCTCAATATAATTTAAATGCTGAGTTATTTAAAAATTCATCACCTGTTCAGATGCCATGGAAGTGGAAATTAGCTATACAGACCAAAACCTTTTTGGTACCAGGCTGTAAATGTTTATTTCTGTTGTAATGTTGGGCATTTTAACATTGGAGCCAGCCTCAAGTGGCCATTCAAGGAAGTGCAGGTTTTAACACTTCTGCATTCAGTTCTCACCCTCGGAGATTACTGTGTGTCCTACACTTGTTAAACTTTCCCTTTACAACACATAAAGGTGGTGGTACCACTAGAAATTGTATGAAAACTTCAAGTGGTTGGTTTTAAATAGAAATTTGCTCTCAAGAACTGTTGGTGAATGAGGACCAATGGGCTCAAAAGCAGCTTTTTCATTTCTACCTAAAATGACAAGACTCACTAGCTGATTTCATCAGCTGTAATATTACATCCTTAAGTTGCTGAAGCTTCTTGCCTCCAGCCGACTGTTTTAAAGGTGAATCTAAAATGAGAATCTTGTCAGAGACTGATGTAAATTTGCATGTACCATATCGATATAAAGATTGTATTATAATGCAACAGTATAATAAGAAAAAATATACTTTTATACTGTTATTTTGTTCTATTATCCATCCATCCTTTTTCCTCCGCTTATCCGGGACCGGGTCGCGGGGGCAGCAGTCTAAGCAAAGATGCCCAGACTTCCCTCTCTCCAGACACTTCCTCCAGCTC
>NW_018127913.1:1073142-1076373 GCF_001952655.1 Monopterus albus
CGGTTGTGGAGTGCCTTATTCTCACCCCAGCCACTTCACACTCGGCTGCAAACCACCCCAGTGCACGCTGGAGGTCCTGGTTTGATGGGGCCAACAGTGTTAAACATAGTGTTTAAAAAATACGATGAATAATCTGACCTGCTTGTCCAGCAACGTCGTCTGCAAAAAGCAGAGACGAGATCCTGTGGTCCCCAAACCGGACTCCCTCCGGCCCCTGGCTGCACCTAGAAATTCTGTCCATAAAAATAATGAACAGAACCGGTGACAAAGGGCAGACCTGCCAGAGTCCAACATGCACCAGAAACAAGTCTGACTTACTGCCGGCAATGCAATCCAAGCTCCTGCTCCAGTCATACAGGGACCAGACGGCCCTTAGCAAAGGGCCTTGGACCCGGTACTCCCGGAGCACCCCCCACAGGGCGCCGCAAGGGACACGGTCGAATGTCTTCTCCAGATCCACGAAACACGTAAGGAGCTGGTCGAGTGTTCCATGGCCAGGACGAAAACCGCATTGTTCCTTCTGAGGTTTGACTATCAGTCGAATTCTCCTCTCCAGTACCTTGGCATAGACTTTTCTGGGGAGGCTGCATCGGTCGATAGTCGGAACACACCCTCCGGTCCCCCTTCTTAAAAAGAGGGACCACCACCCCGGTCTGCCAGTCCAGAGGCACTGTCCCCGACCGCCATGCGACGTTGCAGTACCTCAGTGACTTCAGCTTGGGTGATGGACGAGTCCACCTCTGAGCCCTCAGCCTCTGCTTCCTCATCGGAAGACATGGCACCGGGATTGAGGAGATCCTCAAAGTATTCCTTCCACCGTCCGACAATGTCCCCAGTTGTTCTAATATTACCTATTCTATTACCTACCTACCTGTTCTAATATATATATATATATATATTATTGTTCTAATATTATGTTCACAATTTAAAACAATATATATTTCACTTCTGATATTTCTTTTAGTGTTACTAATTTGTTACAACTAAGCTCTTGTGTTTTTAGTTTTGGAAAGGCTACACCACCCTCCAAACTATTTAAGTGCAGTGTGTTGCTCTCATTGTAGGTCAGTGCAGCAAGTGCATGCTACTTCACCACATAGAGGAATTCCAGCTTTACAGGTCTGCCATGTGCACTGTAGCTAAGCTGCGATCAGATCCACTGGGGTGGAACTTGAATAAAGTGCAGTCTAAAGAAAGTTATGGGGGGGGTTATGAACATTTGTCTGATTGTGTTCTATAATTCAGACACATATGGCACAGTCAGAAACTTAAATGGTCATCAGGTGAAGGCAGAGAATAGGAAGAGAGTTTCAGAATAACATGAATAATTGCCACATGTGATCCTGAGCTGGTTCCCTGACATGCTTTACGTGCCCCATGGTCAGGCAGGGCTTCATAATCTCCAGCACCAACCTCTGTGGGAGCTCTGTTCAACAAGAGCTACATTTAATGAGGCACCTGACAGGTAGGTGTGAAGTCATGCTGACAGCTGCTGCCCAAGGGTGGCATCAGGCTGCTGCTCTGGTCCACTTTGGAAAATTTGCCCACAACTCCTCCACTTTCTCCTGCCACTCCCTCTGGTTATACTGAGAGTCATACACGATTGATGAAAATAGTATGGTATACAGTACATGTGTCCAAATTATTTATTCTGTGTAATGTGCATCCTCCAGCTGAGTCAAAAACTGGGTAAAAAAAAAAACAAACTGTAAATGTCAAATAAAAATTAAGGAGCAAGATACTGTTCATATTTGAACGCTGTCAGTTATGCCAAGATGCATACTGTCTGTTTTTATTTCAGAAAGCCCAATCCTGTGTCTTCCCTGAGTATCTAAAGACACCAGTCCAACTCAGTCACCGTCAGCTCAGATTTCTAGTTGGCAGTGCTAATTTTCAAGATGTCGGTACAAAGCTGAGGACAGACAGCTGTGTCTATGTGTGTGGGTGGCAGTGGACAGAATCCAACAAAGGTTCAGTGCTGAATAAATGTAATGATGGAACAAGAATGTGAGTGTGCCAGACTCTGGGAATGCAGTGATAATAAGATGTGCAGTCTCTCAGTCTCAGTAATGTTGATGGAGGGACTTTTGATCAGCCTTTTTTGTTTATTTGCTGCCATTTGAATTAATTTCTGATTATTTCATTCCTACATTCTAAAGGTATGTTTTTTTTTCATTTCACATGCTAAAATAAAATGTAATTCTTGTTAATTTAATAAAGAACTATAGGGCCCATATTCATCACGCTACAAGTCCCTAAAAAGGATTTCAAAACGGGCATACGTGTATGCAAACATTACTCTCTAACATTATATTTATGACTAAATAAGCAATTATCATTTTATTTGGTATTTTAACATTTTTACAATTTCTCAACTGATCAGATTTGTTTGACAGTGGCCAAACAGGGTTTGTAAGAAATGCCTGGAGATCTCTAAAATTTAAGAGCACTTTAAAGTCAAAACAATAAATATTATCTTATTTTTAGCTAGGAATAAAAATAATGACAAGAGCCTGGTGCTGCAAAATTGTCTATTTAGGAATTTGTACTGTGTGTAATTAAATTATTAAATTATTATTTACAGCACTTTGGCCAACTGTTGTTGCTTTTAAATGTGCTATGTAAATAAACTGACACTGACGTTGACATAACTCTGAATCGAGTACTGCATCTGTTAATTAAATCCGAATCCGTTCATATCAAGGCTATTTACATAATTTGATACATAATTGAACAGAGAAAAGTTTCAAAACATGGCACTTGACCTTTACGTGATTTGCATTGGTAAGTGCTTGCTCACTCACGCGCCTCCCCTCAGCTCACAGTACTGTGTCACGGTTGTACTTCTCTTTGTACTCATTTAAAGGTTAACAGCGGTGTGCCCACAGCATTTGAATGCCTGTGTTGATTCCCCGGCTGGCAAACTGTCAGAAGTGGAAACCGGGGATGTAAATATTACATTGTCACAAGGGAGGAGGAGGAAATGATCATTAAGAGGGTTTGTAAAACTTGAGCATTAGAAAAACAAAACTATTAAATACAAACTAGTAACAGGATCGAACTGTACTTGTGATGCACAATGGTAAAAGAAATAAGCCTGATGTGGGCTTTTAGTGCCACGTGCCATGATAAGTTTATCACTTATTGTGCCAGTGCAGGTGGACATAAGTGATTAAATTATGACTCGGTGTATATCAATATCCTAAATCAGCTCAGAGCTGACAGGCAGTT
>NW_018127913.1:1076390-1095253 GCF_001952655.1 Monopterus albus
CCTGAGAAATGTGATAAGACATCTTATTTCCTTGACTACTTATTTTTCCTCCAGATATTTACCTGGGTCAGCCACTGTCACATTTCACTGCTGTCAGTGTGACAGTTTTATTAAGGCACTCCGTTTTTTTTTTTTTTTAAGTTCAGTTGTATTTTATTTTATGTCACTTCCAGTCTATTCCCTGTTTAGCTGCAGACCATAGCGACAACTAAAGAATCTACTGAACTGTCCCACCCTACAGGCAGAATCCATCACTGAAAACCTTGTATTAATGATGATTAGCGGTGCTCATGGACCTCTGTTTTTTAGTGTCAACTAATGGGATTTTAAACAGATGTGATCATGGTTTAAACTGTTGTAACTAAATCCAACATTTGTTTCAAGATCTGTATCCAATCAGTCCCTGAAGGAAAGATTTGCAGGTCTTTTCCTTGCTGAAACAAGAAACTAGTCAGTCACAGTGCAGATAACAGCTATCATGTGGTTTGAATGTCCATTACTGTTTCCATTCTCTGCACATGCTTATTGTATCCTTTTACCTCATGCGATCAAGATGGCTTATGGATTTACTTCTAGACTGCTGGCAGATTGTTCGTGTCTGCTAAGTCACCGTGTGAATCTTAGATCACTTTTTGCCTGATTGTGACTCAGTGTTTTCCTTTGATGCATATGAAACGAGCTGATTTCTGATAAATAGAAAATAGGATCTTGCAAAGGTAGGCTTTCATGTAGCAGCTTCCTTTGAATGTTAAATGAATAGGTCTGAGTATAATTCTGTAATTATAAAGCCCACAAGCTGAAACAGCCTCTCTCTCTCTCTCTCTCTCTATCCCCTCTCTGCTCCTGTCTTTGCTCTGTTGCCATGGCACCTCAGCACCTCACCTCACCTCTTCAATTTGCTTTTGTGTTCCTCTATTAAAGGCTTCGTCACCTGGACCCAAAGCAGTGCAGACAACAGCAGCAGGAGCAGAACCTGAATCACAAGATGAAGTCTTTGGTAAGAGGTCAAAACACATTTTGAATTAGTGTTTACATTATGCTGAACTCCTAAATGATGCACACAAAGTTGTTAACATGCATTTATACTTTCAGCTTTCCTCAGTTATCTGTATGTGCTTCTGTTAGAATCACCATTGTTAACGGACTTCTAGGAGTTGTACTGCATGGCAGGGCACCAGACTAACATTTGATACTTGTGGCACTGGTGCCACTTAGATGGTGGCACCGCCTCTCAGTGTGTGGATCAACACAGCTGATGGATTGAAAGTCGCTGCCTCGTGAGACGAGTGACAGACCTGCAGATAAACATTGCGATGACAGTATTGCAGTCCACCATTTCTAGTGGGAGCAGTTGCTTGTGCATAACCTGTTTATGTTGCAGTCGTGCCCAGTGCGACCTTTGAAAAAAGTCAGTCTCACATTAAATAAATTTAGTTGCAAAATGGGACTGATCACTTGCAGTCTGGAGCCCTGATTGGCTAATAGGCTCAGTGCAGAAGAACATAACATGCAATCCCAGCATATCAGTTAGTAAGACTTATTATGGGCTGTTCAAAAATACTTGTCATAATGAATCAGTTTTTAAAGTGATTTTGTCCAAAAGTCTATCATTTAATGAAATATAGGTCCCCCACCGCACTCCGTCTTAGTCCTAAAGCACAGTATAAAGCTGAAATAACAGCCACAAATTCCCATCGACGCAGTAGCCTCTTGAGCTCCTCATCTTGACTCGATATCTGTTGAACAGCTTCCGCTTCACAACACTGGCTCAGAAGCTGCTAATCCTGCAGTGTGACATTCGTTTGGAGTGAGTTGACTGGCTGGTGAAAAGTAGCACTTGCCGATGATGGATGAATCTTCATGGCTTGTGGAAGCCAGCTATTCCCCAGAAGAAAGTTTCCCTGAGTTTCATTTCTCATAGTTTGCTCTTAGAGAAGTTTTCCATCAGTCCCACTCATTGTAATTGATGTCAGTGTATTAGAAAACCCTTGTAATTCTGCTGTTCTGCAGACGAGGGCAGAATTTGATGCACAACATTGCCGAACTCTGTAGTTGATTTATTTCAGTGCTAGATGCTTTTACAAACTGGTTGAAGGAATTATCCCTGAGGCCAGAAGAAAATTGTAATTGCTACAGCAAATTTGCAGACTTTTTTTTTTTTTTGTAATTAGGCAGCAGCTCTGATTTCAAGGTTGAAGGTTTGAATCTCGGTGCCTGCAGTCCACATGTTGGGCAAGACACTGAACCAAGACACTGGTTAGAGCTATCGGTTGAGGTGGCGCCACAGATGGCTGCTATCGGTTCTGTACCAGAAACAAATTCCTTGTGTGTAACATACTTGGCCAATAAAGGTGATTATCCTTATTATTAACTTCAAGTTTAATAAGTTATTGTAACTTTCATCATACACATTCAGAACATATAGAAGCGAGATACCGTTCTCCCTTCATCATAATGTTCAGTACACAACATTCACATTTTAAAAAGCAAAACAATCCACACATTAGAAATACAGTGACAAACAGAGCAAAACAATCCTAAAAGCACAATCATTCATTGTAATCAAATCGAAGTCAGACTGGATTTTCTACTGGGATAAAACTGTAACTGAAGTACACTGCATGCATAATAGATCAGGCTACATAAAAAATATATAATAGCATCACTCTGTCAATATTTAAATTTATGAGACCTTACCATGAAATCCACTTCCCCAGTGCATTTTTCCCCACTGTGAAAGAAACCTGAGTCACCGAGGTGTCCTTTTGGTTCCTGTTGACTTTGACGACAGTATGTCAGTGAAGATGCTGCTTCAGGCGCCTCCCAGGGTGAAGGAAATGATTTTTTTTTTTTTCCCCACACACACAATATGTGATTTGGCCAAACATCAACAGCAGAGTTATAGTGTATTGGCTTTTCATAGCTGCCTGTTCAGATTTGGTGGCATCCCAAAAAAGATTGGTAACCTAAGACAAAGGCAAGTCTGTTTTTCAACTGAACAGAAGTATTTGGCAGAGTCATAATCCTTCATGTGACTCAAATAGCAGTTTTTTTTTCTGTACTTTTGCTGCTATTTTCACTCTCGCTACTTGAGATGTTACCTCTTTTACTGCTTCTACCTCTATTAAGGCTAAAGGATCCTTTTCAAACAAAACTGATTCAGAATTGCAGGTTCAACATCACCAGAGTCACAACTTTATTTAGGCTATAACATTATTCACAAGTCACCTTAAAAGAGGTTGGAAAAAATAATTATGCTTTAACTGATAATACATTTTAATTTTTTATTATTTCTTATACATTCACACGCACCCAGCTGTAGCTAAGCTGAGCACCACCATCAGCAAGATGCAGGCATGATGTAGAAAATGTCCCAACATGACTAAGACCTTATTAGGAGGTCATCATATAAATGAATGAATAAATAAATAAAATTGTACCTAAAACTGCTTCAAGTGAAGGGGTGATTCTGTGCCTTTGAGGACACAAGCTGTCAGTGGATGTTTCTGGACACAGACCGATGATTTCTCTATACCTGTAGAGCTAACTTTGTATTTGGCCACGTTTAGCATTACACTGCTGCTAGCTGACATTTCTCACTGGAATATGGACCATGTTAAGCACCAGAATTGACAGACATCTGTAAAGTCGGCTTCCGGTGCGGGCTCCCGTAAAAAAAAAAAAAAAAAAAAAAGGTATGCAGTTCAACAATGTCGCATTTACCTCAAACAGTAATTTCATGGGTTTCCAGCAGGTTGTTTCATTTCAAAGTATTGAAAATGTCTATATTTAAGTAAATATGATACTGCGGAAATGTCTTGCACATGCATCCTCTAACGCTTTTAAACAAGTCCGTATATATGCTTGCTGCATGTCGGTATCGGCACTATTACATGTTGAAGTTTAATTTATGGAAAATAATCAGCAAACCTGGGAGTGAGAGAGGAGACTTACTTATATTACTACTACTGTCAACAACAACAGCAGTTGGCCATTTTAAAGTTATTGCCAACTTTTATATGTCTTTTTATGAACCCAGTTTGTGTTTCAAGATATGAGTTGAGATCACAGAACTTCTTGTTATAAACTGCACCAAAGGTTTGGACTGGATTTGGAAAAACAGCATTTAAATATAGAGGAGAAACTGACTTTTGGTGAATTTAAAGGATTTATGGCTTTTTGGGGTGTATAAGTGCGTAATGTGATTTTGCGATTTTGTTTTGTAATTATCTTGTTGCTGCTGTCTTGACCAGGTCTCTCTTGCAAATGAGCTTCAGAATGTCGATCAGATATTACCTACTTAAATGAAACTAAATCGAAGAGAAAATGAACTGTAATAAAAATAAGGAGGAATCTGATCTGAATGTGTCTTTTCCATCAGTTCAGGTCTTCTAACACACAGTCAGCCCTAATATTGATTGATTATACAACAAATACACAATCATTCCAGCTGCCTTAAAGGCTGGTGGGGGCTCATCAACTGATTTTCAAAGAAAGATCAATACTGACTTAATATTATGTAAAGGCAATTTATCTAACTCTGGCATGTTGTTCGTGTGTGTGTGTGTGCGTGCACGCATACGTGATTGAATTTGTGGGTGTCCATATTGATGTTGTGTCATGGCAGCTTGCTTGAGTATGTAATCATGCCTCCTTGTGCAGAAAGTAATATGCAGTAGCTGCCCAAGAGCCACTGTTTGTTGCCGTTCTCACTGATTCTTTATTATCAGCAGCAGAGTTGTAACATGCAGAGACTGTGTCAGATTGATCTGATATTATCCATATCCTGCATCTAATTCATGTCCCTGGTGTTAAACAGTTGCCATTGATCAGCATGGAGCAGACTTGGAGGATACGCAAATGACACAAGTAATACTTCAAAGTGGCCGCCCACACAACACACAGTGTCATTTGAGGACAACAAAATATTGAGGCACAGTGGCTTGCTCAGCTTGTAACCAGGTTTGCCTATTGCCTTAGTAATTTCATTTAATTATTTTTTTATATCAGCTTGATTCGACATTTTCTTACATCTTTTCTTCTGTGACCTCAGTGTCTTCACAAAGGAGTTTCTGGCAGCTCACGGTGAAAACGCAAGTTAACAAGTTTATGTGGCAATCACCTTAAAATGGGAGACAAGCAGCAGCAACTTAAAACATGACTCCAGTGTCTGCTACACTCATTCAGGTTTTTGAGTCTGCTTAACAGTGAACAGTACTGAGCTGTACTTACACCATCAGGAGAAATATTTAGCTTGGTTAATAGAGGGCAGTGAGTGGGAAGATGAGAAACGGCATAGGAGCTGGAGTTTAAGGGCATTTTGTTCATAGCTCATATCAGTGTGTTTTTTTTGTCTGAGTTTATTTTGTTTGTTTTGGTAAAAAGCTGCCTCAAAACATCTCGATATTCATGCATAGATTTCACTTTGCTGCTTAATGTCTATCTACTTCTTTGCTCAGTTAGCACTGCTCTCTGAAAGTGTGCAAAGAGACAATTTTCTTGTTGGTTTCCAACTTCAGGAACATAGCTGCCAGGACATACTTAAAACCTTCCTCTCACCTGTGCATCAAGGCTGAAGTAATTGAGTACCCTTAGGTTGATTTAGGGCACAGGCAGAAGAAAATAACAGGAATTTCCACCAAACCAGGCTGCTGTGAGTGTTTTATGATAGGCAGGTTAGTAGTGCACTATTAGAGCCTGTTTTGGTGTAGCTGTCATCAGCAGGCATCATGACTCATCTCTACCTGCTCTGCACTTCCTGTTTGCATTGCTTTTCCACTAAAGGGCAAACACCACCATCAGCTGTGCAGATGTTAAAAGCCCATTATGGTTCCATTACCTGGCCCGGCCTTCAGCAGGGCCCCACTCAGCAAAACAGACCTCCTCTCTATGTCTGCCTGTTCTGTCCTGACTCTGTAGGTCAGTTTGGTGATGATGCATTTTAGGACACCATAGCTTAAAGGACCATATGGGTGGTTGCACATGGTTTATCTCATCACTTTAAGAACAGCTGACCGAAACACATAAGAGGATGGCCTTGACAGGTCTTTTATAAAAGATATTCTGTTAGTGTAATAGTCTAAAGTTGAACAGACCACAGAGTGCATATATTGGTATGACGTGCATCACGTGATCCCACAAAGCAGGATGCTACAGACTATACCACTCACTATGTTATTTTTTTCTGGTGTCCTCTATGATTTATACAGAATTTTGTACCCAAATTCTGGTAGGATCAGGTAGTACATTGTTTATCACTGGTAATTCAGAAGAGCACAGTCTTTTCACCATTCTTCTCCAGGGTGAAACGTATTCTGTCTTAACTTCCACCTCGTGTTAATGCCACAAATCCTTTTGTAAATAAGTTGTAGAGTTCAGTGTAGCTCCTACATCAGTATTGAACAGAATCTGCTCGCAGTCGCATGTCCTACAAAATGTATCAGCTGTTGAAAATTAGCTTCACTGTTTAAATTTCTAACATGTGGAGTCAATTGTGGTGTGAAAACCCTGTAGATATCATTTAACAGTTACATAATTTATTTAAAAAACATTTACAATGCTTGGCATACAAGCTAAGTGCATTCCACTTAGTCATGATGGTTGGCAGGAATGTGAAGCTTTTATGAAAACGCAGCTCAACAAGTTAAAACTCACAAAAACACTAGTATACGGGGCGGCCCTGAGAGCTCCGCCCGCTACACTGCAGCGCATGTAGACAGACAAACAGAAGCAAATTAAGAATCCATCGCATTTAGAAAAATACTGCAAAATGAGAAAGCACATCTTGTACAGAAACCCTGGATGCATTTCTCTCACTGTCTGTGCTATTTGAGTTTCACTGTTTGGTTGTGTTTTCTCTCCTTGTAGTATATTCTCTAAATTGTGAGCCTGTATTGTCAAAATGGTAAAGATGTGCTATTAATTAATTCCAAACTGTCATTCGAAATGCCAGCAGTAGGTTTTTATGGCAGCCATTATGAGGGCCATGGGAATATTGCTTTTAGATGTAACGGCATTATGGGGAAACTGAGATGCCTTGACTAGTTTGCATGTGGTGCATGTGTTTTTAACAGATTTTTTTGTTTGTTTTTGTACAGTAGGTTGACCTCTACTGTTAAACTCAGTACATTCAACAAGAGACTCTCAGTCTCTTCAAGCTGAGGGTTGGCAGGGTCATTCATACAAAGACTTTCCCTCTGAAGCACCTGCCTTGAGATGAATGTAGTTCTGTGAGGAGACTGAAGCACAAAAACAAATTACAAAGAGAAACCTTTCATTTAGAGGACCTTAATGAGGTACATCAATATGGGTTACCTAAGCTCTTACATCATAGTCTAGGTCAATCTGTTTTCATGCAGAAAACGTGGTTACATGGGCAATAATATTCCCAAGGTCTTACAGCTGGGTATGAGGGGAGATATAGCAATAGAGTACTATGGCAACATAGAAATATAAAGGCTTTCTTTTTTTTTACTTTTAAATGTTGTTTCATCTAGAAACACTCAGCTGAATGCAGTCGGCAGTGACCACTCCTGAGTGGACCCCGAGGGGCTGTCTGTGTAAAGACACCACATGGCCTATAAAGATCTAATTCTGCTTTCTGCTGCAAACTTTGTTTTGCATTTTGTTTGGCTTGATGCAAAACTTTGGTGCCGACTGTGATTCAGTGGGTAGAGCAGTCGTCTCCTAACCGGAAGGTCGAAGTGTCCTTGGGCAAGACACTGAACCCACAAGTTGCCCCTGATGGTTAGAGCCATCGGTGTGAGTTGGCGCCACAAATGGCTGCCTCGGTTCTGTACCGGAAACAATTTCCTTGTGTGTAACATACTTGGCCACATAAAGGTGATTATCCTCTTCCACTTACATTTTAATAAACACACTGTTGTTATTAAGCTCTATATCAGCTAATACATTCAGTTACTCAAACCATTTTAACTTAATTAGATGGAACTTATCTGTGTATCCCATATAAACCCAATCCACATGTCACAGTACCACAAGATGAAAGCACCTATAGTCAGTACTGTAACAATAAGAACATTTGTGTTTCCATTTCCAATTGAATACCATGAGGAAAACTGGACTAATGAGAATAGATATGTAATATACAATAAAGTAATATGGTGTGAAGCTAGATCTTGGTCATATAAGTTAAAGGTTCCCTATGAAGGTTTTGACCTCCAGTGGTGCCATAATGTGTTTTTGTTATTAGGAAAAGGAAGATTACATGGAAGTAACAAAGCTTGGTTTTGATTTATGAGGTAGGGAATGTATTTGACACATTTGTTGGCATTCAAGAATATGAAACATTTTAGTCTGTGGCGCCGATTGTAACTTCAGTTTGTGTACAAGCAAACTGAGAAGGCTGCCTTTAATGTGGCAACTGAAGCAATATGAAGCACAGGAGAGAGCAGACATACCTTTAGCTCCTAATGCAACAGAAGAAGAGCAACCTGTGTGTACAGCTTACCCAGATAAACATCACAAAAAATACAGGCCCGCTGAACCTATTTTGTGTGGAACCTAATTAGAATCCTTCCCAGGAAAGGTGGACCTCAATAATTTAAGAATAAACTGCCATGGTTGGGTTTTGATGGAAATGGTGTTAAAGCACACAAAGTACAGATGTAACAGTAGAGATGTAACATGATAAGAGAAGATGAGTTTTATAACACTAGAGCTTCTATCAAGGGAACTGAGTAGGATACTGGTGTGAACCAGTTGTCACCTATTTCATACAATATGTGCTTCTGCTTTCAATTGCATTTCAGGAAGTAGCAATACAAGTGTAAAACTACTCAAAATACTACTTAAGTAAAAGTACCTAAATATTAGTTAGCATCAAAACATACTTAAAGTACTAAAAGTAAAAGTATTCATTATGCAGACAGGCTCATTTCACATTCCTAATGACTGATGCATTATTGTGTACATCACATTTAACAGTGCCACTGGTACAGGGGGAGCTAGTGTCAACTAACTTTTATGCATTTAATTAAAATTACTGCTGAGTAGCTCGTGGATATTCCACCACAGATCAATGAGTTTTTATAATTTTACTTTCTTTTTTTTTTGCATCAGTCTGGTCATGAAAAGTAACTAGTAATTAACGTTATAAAATAAATGCAGTGGGGTAAAAAGCACAATATTTGCCTCTAAATTGAAGTGAAGTCAAATTATTAAGTAACAGAAAATGAAAATATTCAAGTAAAGTACAGATAGCTCAAAATTGTACTTAAGTACAGTGCTGGAGTAAATTCACTGCATCAGACTGCACTGATCTGGTCTGAGCCTGGCTTGGTTAGCCAGAGTGCTCTTCTTACTGGCCAAGAGGGAGCAGAGGGAGGATGTAAGACTCACGTGCCTCCCTGTTTGCTCATTACTAACTCTGTAGAGAAGCGACTGAAAACACAGATCCACTCGTATTGAAAAGGGTCAGAACATGGTCTTTGGAAGTTAGATTTCCCGTTGTGAAGGCTTGTTTAGTTTATAAGGAGGGAGACGTATATGCTGTTAATGTGGCATTGTGCATGATCACAAGTGGGTTTTCATTTACTGATATGCCTTCCATCAGTCCTGCATAGCTCCCACTGTTTTTATCTATAAAGCTTCTATTTTATTCCATTTTCCACTGGATTTGTTGTGCTCTAAACACTGAATATAATATTTTTTCAGCAGATAAAAGAGTAAACTGCTATTGATTCTCGCTTCCTCAGACACAAACAGTAGCGGCTACCGCTATAATTCTGTACATGCCAGGCACACTTTTTTTTTTTTTTTTTTTTTTTTTTTTTTTTTTTTATTGATTTTGCTCAAGTTTTAGGTCACTGCATCTGGTGACCATTGCACAATCACCATATAGAACTTGAGCTTTCAGATTTATGGCCTGAGCAGCTCTCTAATATGATATCAGATACCTAGAGTGGATCATATCATTTCTGCTCCCTAACGTGAGGTCTGCACAGCTTGGAGTGACTCACAGTGTTCTGTTTGTGGGGTAGCCTGCCTATGTTGCATAGATTTAAGTGTTAGATCAATGTCCTTGTGTTGAACGTCAGAACCATGCATGCTTACTGTACCCACCTTTCTTCCTGCAACCCTTGTTTTAACCCACTTTAGTAGTAACTTTGTAAATTTATCATTCTACACTAAGATGAGGCTTTTTTTCATGTGGGTCCCGCTGGATCAAATCTCTGTGTATATACTCCATATTCTCACTGTGATTGTGCACGTCTTGCTGACTGTGCATAGATCAGAGTATTGAGAATATGTCTGAGTTTATTCCTACACATACTGAAGTGCAGTGGTTCAGTCACTTGTCTATGTGGCGGAGGCTGACACTAGCTGGTATGGGCCCTGGCACTGCCAACACGAAGCACCTCCTCTCCCTCTCTCTCAAAAGCGCTGATTGTTAAAGGGCAGCCTCCATCACTGGACCAGCGTTGTTTGGTTTGACACCATTGTTCAGATTCTCCCTTTCTGTCCCCTTTGACCTCGCTTTCTCTCCTCTAACCCCTGCCCCTTTCTTTCAGTTTTTTCTTTCTTTCTCAGATGGATTAGGTGAACTCAAGATCACTCACTCAAGCAAAAGCTACAACATGTACCACATAAATATTTCTCTGTTATCTGTCAAAAGCATTCCTGTTTATATAGGCTTGTTCATTCCCTCATGTCTGCAGCTTTTCTTAGGGGATATTATGAAGACATATCACATTTCTGTGCATTCTGCACCTGTGTGTTTGTGTGCAATGCTGCAGGAGATTGTGACTTAGTATGGACATGAATTCATTAGACCATGTCATCTGGCAGGACACTCACTGAGTGTACGTTGGCAGCTGGGTCCATGGCTACAAGAGTGTAAATGGAAGGGATGATGAATTGCCAAGAGAGTACAAAAGAACTACCCTAGCTACTGCATCCCATATGTCAAACAAGATGGACTGGAGTCCTTTTCCCTCAGAGGAAAACAACAAATTCAAGTTTGGGTAGAAGTGCAGCTGTGGATGAGCACCAAATGTCTGTGGCTGTGCTCAGACATCATATGATTTATCCAGAAACAACCACTGTGAGATAGATTAAAGCTCACACCTGGCAAGAGAGACACACTTGAGAATCATGTTTGTCTCAGTTTGTTAGTCATCAGACTTTGCTTCACTGCTCACATTGGATTTTATCTGTGGGATTACTCTGGCAGATTCTCAACAGTGTAAGATCTGCATTCTGCTGCTGTTTAGTAGACTGTCTTGGGTCCCGATTAAAAATCCTTGTCTGACATGTTTGGCACTAGGAAGTTAACAGAAGTTTCAAGGAAGGTTTATTACATACCATGCACGGTAGTGGTAGTTATGTGTCGACAGACAGTGGTGTGAAGTCTCGTGTTATAGAGAAGGAAGAGACTCAGCATTCATTCAGATAATGATAATAGTATTCATTGTGTTGCACTTGTGTGTATGAAACATGACAGGAAGTAGTTGCATGATTTTCATTAAGAAAAATGTTAAAGGCTGACAACTTTCTCAGCTCCACAGACCCAGGCAATTCACTGTGTGATGTGGGTGTGAATTTTGGATCATTGTTTTTGTAAAGTTATGCAGGGTCCCTCAAAGGTTTCAGCAGTAAGGGTTTTCAGACTGACCACCGGATAGTTGAGTGTTAATGGGATCAGCTTCCTCAGTACTGTTTAGGTGCAGCTGTTTATCAAGCTGTCTATTTTGTGATCATATTGCCCAAGTGGTGCCAGCATGAACTGAGCCCACAGTATTAGAATCCACCTCAGTCCTTCCTCCAAATTGAGCTGTCCCTTATCAGTGCTTTTGACAAGCTTTGCCTTGATAGAAACCTTGTGTGTCCCCGTGTGTGTGAAAAGACTGAATCATGGCTTTACACAGTATATACCATCCTGATTCATTCCATCTGTACTGTTATTTTTGCCAACAGATTCTTAATACATTTTTGTTGGGTGCTTGTTACAAAAATTCTGCATAAGAATTGCTAAGCCAGCATCCAGCCGGGTTACAGCTTCTGGACATTGGTCACATCCATTGCCATGATGAAGTGTGCGTATGCATAAATGTGTTTTGGTCTCTCATGTCTGCCTGACCAAATGTCCCTTGGCGCTACAGTGGTGGCAGCAACCCTTGCTGAGCTCTGTTCTTCTCGTGTACTATGCCTCTGTCCTACTAGAGACACATTCATACTGGCTGCCAATGAAATTAATATTTCATCGGCAGTTCAACTGCCAAGCTCAACTGAGCAAATTCAAAATTAAGATGTTAGTGAGTTTGTAGTAATATGGTTAAACTGAGATGCCAGAAGAGCTGTTTACTTTATTATCCAATCAAAACAGTAGTAAAGCTTTTTGCATTTGAATCCATCCCCATTTAAAGACAGCTGCTCTCAGTGAAGTTTAAAGGTCATGAGCATGGCCTGGGTTATAATAAGGGAGCAGTTCTGCTGCATCTCTTATCTTGTGCAGAAAAATCTCTGGGGGACTTCTGTGCTGAATGCCAGATGGGACTTAAGAGACAGAGAGGGTCTTTTTTCGCTGGGCTTGTGGGTGCTTCAGATCCACCACGAATGCAACAGCTAAAGGAATTTTCAGGCCCTGGGTGGGAGGTTTGGTTCAGGGCCACATACCGTTGGGTGTTTTTTCAGAGGAATGCTTCCCATGCCTCAGTTCCACCACAGTCCTTGTTGTTGTCACAGATGCTAGGCTACCCATCCTCTTCACATTGAGGAAGAGGAGGAAAAATGCTAAGATTGAGGCCCACTCCCTTCATTCCTCTCCCCATCCAGATGCTGATCTGTCCACTTTTGCTGAGAACTGCATTTTATGACTGAACAGATCCGACAGGCCTTTTCCGGTGTCTTCACCTAACTATTTCACCTTGCGGGAGGCAGAGGTGGTAACGGTAATTGTTCTGGGCACAGTAATCTGAAACTCTTTGGTAGCAGATCACATCAATAGACCCCTACAATTTCACCAGAACTATCAGGGCATCCTAAGACTTCAGTTGTCATGGGGACATCTTGAAGGTGTCCTGGTGAATTAATCAAATGCATTATATTATGTAGTCACCTTCAGACTGTGATAATGTCTTGAGTAGACAGTTAATTGTCTAGCTAATGAGAAGCTGAAAACATACAGTCTTAAGAATGAGGCTGACATCTCTTAGTGCTTATAAAGGATAGCATCCAAAGTAGTATATTTGGCCAAGCGTGTGTACCAGACCCTGACCTTTGTGTCTTTTTCTTTTTCTTTTTACTGTTATTATCTTGGAGTGCAACACATGAAGAAATATGTTATTCATGAAGGGAGCCAACAAAGTGAAGGCAGTGCACTCTCAGCAGACCCCTGCCTCTCCCTGCAGTGTTGTACATCAGACTGCTGGATAATTGGCCATTTAGCGTTGCTTACAAGTGGTGCTTACAAGTGGTGCTTCTTTTGCATAGCAGCATCCTTGCAGTGATAACCATGCTGTTGGAGGAAGAAGAGGTGTTTCTAATGTTGAGAAGGACTATGCGGGGGGGGAAGAGAAGCATGCAGCACTATATTTTGTTTTTCATCCCTGCTGTCTCTTTCACTTCATTTTAGCACATCCTAAACTGTGAAAGTATGGCATGAAAAGTTAATTTCCCTTCTCTCATCAGTGTTTCTGATGGTCAACAGTAATCTGTCACAGAGAATTTGAGTGTTTACAGCTGAGAAGTGACTTCCAATTAAAATGAAATCATTTACAAGAAGATGAGTCCAGAGACTGACAGGCTGAGCAGCACAGCCAATTGCTAATAATGGAGAAATGGTTAGGTGTGCTGAGGGTATTATTAAGCTCTTCTAGGTGTTTATTGATTGCCTGACTCAAGGCAGTTGTTATGAAACTGAAGGGACATTGAGTTGTGGAGAAAACGAGTCAGTGTGAGTGACTGTAATTTAGAGATTGAGCCTTCACCTTGTTAAAAAAGTGAGCACACTGAGGAGCACAGGCTGTCAGTGACCCAGTCATTTACACCAAGTAACTTCAAATGATTTACCACCATCTCAGTTTTCTCAAGTGTATCCTATAGGTAGTACTGTTGGGGCTCAACTAGCAGTGCAGGCTACTAGAGATGTTTCTAAAAGGAGCAGGAATTTCAGTGAATTCATCATAGAGCATTATGATATTAGAAAAAAAAGGGCATAGGTATCTAATGCAACACTTTAGCTTATGTTATTCTAAGCTCCTAGAATGAAAATTTAAGAGAGGAACATTTGGATCTAATAGAGATCTTCATCAGGCCTTGGCAACTGAACATCACAAAGCACGCATCCATGATTCAGGTGGTTATCTGCAGGATTGCAAGTCAGTCTCCTCTCAGACTGAACCAAGTTGTGAGGAAGGCATAAAAAGACAGACATTGTTTTCAAGCTGTTTTCTTATTTTCAAATGTTTGGATTCAGTTTCCTATTGAACTGAATGTCATTTCAAATACATTTATTAATTTAAAGCCCAAAAATCAGGTGACTGTCTTTTGGTAACCTGGATGGTAGAGTTGGCAGTTGGCAGTCCCCAATACTCTCTGCACCGTGTAGTGTCCTTGGACAAGAGATTTCCTGACAATTGCAAAGCACTTTGCCTTTTTAAAGCATTATATAAGTTTACCAATTTTACCTAAAAGCTTATGTGATGCCAAGGCCAGATAATACCGATGTCTAAGTAAAATATCCAGTTGTGGCTTTTTTCTTTCCATTGTGTTTCAAATGGTCATTCAGGAGAAACCTATGAGAACTACATATCATAAATAAGATCTCTGTTATTTCTCTTCTCTAGTTCCAGGGGTAATTTCTCTTTAATAGATCTTAGCTGTTTCTCCATATTTGTCTTAAGGTAGGCTTTAGGAGAAAAAGTTCAGACGTCAGTACACTCAAAATAAGAATGTGAGCTGTGGGTCATGAGAATGTGACATATCGGTCATACACCAGGATACAACTCTAATTAAACATGCACATGAAAGATTAATGTAGACTTGAGAGACTGTGAACTACAAACTTATCAGAAAAGCTATAGTCAGCTTGTTTTCTATCACATTTTACTCAGGCAGCTAAAACTCTTATCTAAAGCAATTCAATAATCTCTCACAAAGACACACTTGGCTCCTATACGTATACTGTCTGTTTACACAGACGCCGCACTGTTTTATTGAATATATTTTCACAGTGGAGGTTTGGTTTGCAGACAAAACATAATACAGGGAGTAGACAAGAACAAATGAAAATGACTAATGACTTTCCCAAGCAGCAATTAAAGAATCCTTACTTACTAAATCTTTCTTGAAAGGAATTTCATTGGCGCTCAAAACATTAGCAGCACCGGTTGCTATCTGATCCCTGTATGATAGCCATAAAGGACACAGATAACAGTCTTACCTTCACTGTACAAATCAGTAAGCAGTCTTATCCAAGCCAAGATCCAGTGAACTCACTAAAAGGCAAATAACTCAATGATAAATTGTAGCACAACAACAATATTGCTGTGTCATTGGTGCTTGGTTATCCACTGTCCTTCATCATTAGGCAGCGGGAGTGAGTGGGGAATTATTCCTGGTTTTCAACAGAGAACGGGCTGGAGAGCAACTGATTAGCAGAAAAGGAGTGAGTGGGGAATTATTCCATTGTTTTCAACAGAGAAGGGGCTGGAGAGCAACTGATTAGCAGAAATGTCAGCACCTGGTTCAGTAATGACTGACTCATCAGCATCAATCAACAGTCCTATCAGTCCCCCACATGTGCATTAGTCAGTTTGTGTGCTGGGATGCTACAACCCTGTATTTAAGTGCACACAGGGAGTCAGCTGATTACACTACTCATCAGCATGTAACTTTTTTGGCCAAACAGTGACCATGAATTTAGTGTTTATACTGGAGTATAACGGGAAGTGGAGGACTTAACGTTCAGTCAGCATGCTGTCCTCTGAAATATGTATTTCATTGATATTAGTGGCAGATGATAGCAACAGGTGATGGATGAGGGAAGTGATAATAGAGGACAAAGGACAAAGAAACAACGGGAGGAGAGGTCCTCCTGAGAGGGAACAGCATTATAATACAACATATTTACAGCTGGGCAACAAAGAAGACTTAAAGAAACTTAAAGTGCCCATGGCATGCTCATATCCAGCCATTTAATGTTTAATCTTGGGTACCTCTAGATTAGCTTTGCACCCATCATAACCCCAAATAATCTGTAAGAATAATAAAACCAGAGAGCCTCTTCCTAAAATGAGAGGATAGTTCGTGTATGTCCACATCTGCTGCCGGTGTATCGGTGGTAAGGTGGAAGATGAAGTGCAACGGCATTAATTAATGTGAATTTCTCCTCCATAGATAGGTAAACAATGGTATATGTAACACTCAAAAAAAAAAAAACGGGTCGTTGGCATAATGCAGACATAGTATCTTCTCCAGCCTTACAATGATTCTCTCTAACGTTACAGAAACAAGGCAATAACGGACATGCAACGTGTTTTTGTTTTTTTTAAACTAACCATTAAGTCCCACCCAGTAGTGGAAACGTCACTCCCTTTCAAGTAGCTCCAATGGTCGCTAAATCCAACTGGTGGTCGCTGCGTCTTCTCCCACACAACCACATAGAGTCCCAAAGTAGTTAAATTAATTCCAACAGGTAGCATAGCTCTGACAATAACATAATGGATCATTAATCCTCTCGTTAACCCACATCACATCACGTGCTGCAGACACACTGGCCTCAAGCAGTCAAAACAAACAGGTACTGTGCTCTGGGGGAATCCAGGGTTGATGAGCTGCCACAGAGTGTTTCACAGCCTGGCTGCCTGTAGGTTAGACCTGGTCAGGTAAAAGAACAAGTCCCTGTACAGGAACATTTCCGGACATGCAGTAACCTCAGGCCCTGTATTTTTCTCCACATCCTCTGGTCACAGTGGAGCAGCAGGAGGTAAAATAAATCCACAAAATCGTGTGCAGCTGAAAAACTCCACTTTTACAATGGCACCTGTGGATGTCAGGCAAGATCACATGAACATGCAACTGCCTGGAGACCATTCAAGGAAATCCGTAAAATATCACGTAATACTGTGTTTTGTTAGGAAAAAAAAGTCTTGTGAGCGAGAATATGCAAGATGTGTATAAACCTAGAAATACTAGAACATACGTACACTTGTTTTTTTTTTTTTAGCTTTAGGTCACATCTAAGATGATAATTCACTGTTGTAACATTGCAGATATGTCAGAAAACAAGTTAAAGTGTGCCATGGGCTCTTTAATGTTTCAGATTTTTTACTGTAAGCATATATTAAATTTGTTAGAATCCCTTGGCATGATGGTATGAGGTTGTACCACTGTGGGTGAGGAAGAAGTTCCTTGCACATATTCACAACTTATGGATTGGTTCACTTATTCTGCAGTAATTCCCCTATAAAGGTTACACATCCATAAAACATCCAAGTAAGGCTGGCTGTTGGCTGCTGAAACCATGAGCCAGCTTTTCCTCTGATGACTGGCAAGTCATCCTGCCTGCTAGGAGAAACTTGAAAACACAGTAATTTGTCATAACCTTTGGAGGTGTTTTGTACTTTATTTACTGTAAGTGTTCAGGTCAGTAAAAGAGAAAGTATCACTGAGCCACCATGGCACCCAGCTGAACATTATAAAGCCACTCAGAGCTGTCACATCTCAAAGCCCAGGGTGTCTACGCAGACCTTTCATTGCAGGGCTAAAAACATAGAGCTTTGTTTTGCGAGGATGACAAATGCAGCTTGGAACCAATTTGTCTGATTAATGATGTGGTGGGCCGCTTCTGGTTCAAAAGGTAGATTGGTCGTCCCCCAGCCGGAAGGTCGACGGTTCGATCCCTGCTCTCCACAGGCCACAAGTTGAAGTGTCCCTGAGCAAGACACTGAACCCCAAGTTTGTCTACCTTAAAGCAGCTTTTAACCTTGAAAGAATTGTATAAGTTTACAATGAGGATTTTGGCCTTGAAGAAGCTGGTGCTTGTTCACCTTGACAGGAAAGAGAATATAATGAAATGAGACACAAAGAGTAAGACAACATTCAGAAAGTGCTTTATACAGCAGTGCTGTGCATGTGGGGAGGGTGCCGCAGCTGGGCCATGGGATAATGCTGAAGAAAGAGGAGAATGGCATTAGACCATTTTTATTATTTATTATTAATTACTATCTTTTAGCATTTTGATTTCATGAAAGCCTAATGATTCTCAAATGAAAACGTAATGATTCTCAAAAAAAATGTTGCAGATATCCATCTGGCGAGCGACGGGTACATATGATCATCCCACAGTCTTGCTCCTGGATATTAGGGGAACAAACAAGTTGAAGCTTTTCCATACATTAGACAAAATCATATTTTGGAGCAGTGATGTGTGTAAATCCTCAGGGCTCCTCTCCTCAAAGGCCAACACTTGATCTAATTTTCTACAAATATTTGATGCATGATTTGCAAGTCTTCCAAAAGAAAAACAAGCTGAAGAAGTCACTGGACCAAATAGTGAGAATACTGGTGTTGTTGCTACAGATGCATTGTTTTAGGAGTGCATCTATCTAAACTGTACTGCAATTGGAAGTGTACATTTTCTATAGCATACTACATGGAGCTACCTGTAGCACCTGCGCTGCACCAAGAGACTGACCTTGTAGCTCTTGGGCTCCAAATCAGTGTGCCCTGGGTTGAAAATCCATACTTATAGGAGTTATTTTAGTGACACTGTGCCCTTTGTTTCTCTGTATAACTACGCAGCACTGACAACAGACCACTGTTGAGCCAATATCAGCATGCAGATTCTCTGATGTAGTGCTGCACCATTTCTGCCAGTACAGTGTGTTTTTTGTTTTGGA
>NW_018127913.1:1095303-1115851 GCF_001952655.1 Monopterus albus
AGCTGTTGAAGTGGACATTACAGGAACAGCTGTATTTCTGTCTCACTGGAACTAATATATTGTAACAAAATGTACCCATGATATTGTAGGGCGATGGGCTCTAACGTGTTATGCAGGGTTTGCTCTATTACAGAGATGGCACCACCTAAAGACATCAGGTAGATGTAAACCTGCTTCCATGTAATTTCTATATAAGTTTCTCCTGGGTAAGTGTGTGAATCCAGTATTAACTGAGCTACTGAAAATAGGTTTTATGCAGGTCCTGTAATTCATTGTGCTCCACTGAAATTAAGATGGGATTTGTGAGGACCCTATTCCAACAATGTTTTGTCTCAAAAATGTGCACTGCACTTAAGAAAACAGAAGGTGGAAGACAAACAAAACACTGTGCTCGGAGACAAAGCATCCATCCATCCATCCATGCATTCTCTATACTGCTTATTTTTGAGCAGGGTCATGGGGGGCTGGAGCCAAACCCAGTCGACACTGGGTGAGAGGTGGGGTACACCCTGGACAGGTTGCCAGTCTATCACAGGGCTAGAGACTAAGCAGTTCTTAGAAATTTAGTGAAAACCTTCCAGCTACTCATGTTTTTTTAATCTCACATTTTCACCTTTTTCCAGTTCAGCAGATCAGGTTAATCCCAGTTCAGATGTGAAATGCTAGCTGTGCTGGTCTCTGCTGCAGCAGGAAGGGCACAGTTCTGTGAAAAGAGCCCATTGTGCCACTGTGGTTTGTTGTGTGCCATGCAGGCCCAAGCCCATAGATGACCCTTGTTGTTTCTGCGCAGGCTTGGTTGAGGCAGATGCGAGCAAGAACAATGGCTGCATCTCGACGAAGCCGGTGGTGACTGACTCCACGGGCGCTGAGGGCCCCTGCCATCCCTGGCCTCCCGCCAGCACAGCTGACCCTGACGCCGCTACACCACGCCCCCACCTGGTCCGCCTCTTCTCCAGAGATGCCCCGGGCCGAGAGGACAACACCTTCAAAGACCGACCCTCTGAATCGGACGAGCTGCAGACCATACAGGAGCACAGTGGAGCGGCTTCAGAGTGTGGGTCAGAGAGCCCCGAACAGGACCTAGAATAGGCTTAGCTTTTTTTCCTCTCCCTCTCCTCTCTTTCCCCTCCTTTGTCCTTTGGTGTCTCATTTAAGAGAGCGCAAAGAGCCCCATATTTGACACAAAGAAATCTACTACCAACTACTACTAGCACCATGGCATCTGCAAGCAGTTCTGCACAGGCTGCCTTCGGGCTGGGTCGGAGGAAGAAGAACCCCAGCCTCCTGGATCAGATTGGAAAGTTCTTTGGGGGAGACAAGAAGAGGAAGAGTAAGGTGAGGAAGCAGGGAGAGTCGAGGTGAAGCAACTCGACCCTTCTCAAGTATCTCAGTTCATTCTGCTGATTCAGTCCTAGAACCACTTTTTACTTCTGATTCTTTAACAGCTCTTGTAAGAATTTGTCAAATCATATTTGTCATATAGATTTGTGCTGGCTGTATAGTTGTTTTCATGGTGAACTGCAGTCTGACATTGTCCTAGGATTCACATTAACTGGCTCATCGGTTATGAATCAACACTGGATAATGACTTTGGGTGTGGTTTTCTTATGTTTTTTTATTACAAAGGCTGTGATTTTAAATCATTTGAGTCATTTCTCTATATTTTTTAAATGGTACTGACATTAGTAGCAGATTTACTTTTTGTTAAACTTAATATATCTATCGTAGGTGTGAAATGGTGGAATTGTATACTTGGTGCTGCTGTAACGCAGTTTGTTTAATGGGAATGTTGCCAAACTGGAGTTAAGAACAGCTGTGTTTCAGTTCAGGTACTTTCCTAAATGATGATGATGATGTAGCAGATGGCGAATTGATGCTCGTGTCATTAAGATATAACACTGGTGTGCTTTTTTTAGAGGCATTGCGTACTCTGTAGGGAGTTACCACTGCTTCTGGGAAACCTCACCTCTGTGATGTCTCTGATTCTGGGCTCATTTCTAAACATCTGTGACAAGTCTGCCACGGGGGGGTACTTCACTACTGTTTGCACAGTACAGCAGTCTGCTTAGTCACTTTGAAAGTTTATGATCACATTATGCTATAAATGATCAATGAGCTCAAACTTATATTGATATAAAAGGATATATGTTAGAGGAGCAGCATATTATTATTCCATGTTTGGGAACATACATATAACAGTCTGCATCCTACAAAGTAAGAACAGGATAGTCTTAGTTTGCAGACTAGTGAATATGAGGCGTCTGAGCCTACAATACATTTTAATGCCTTTGTGCTGTAGTGTTGTCAGGGAACCTGAATTTTGGCCATTAGTAAATATAAACACTTTGAAACTCAGCCTTAATTGTAAGGCCTACTTTGTCTTTTTTTGGGGGGGGCATTGGTTTATTCTTCGTCTTTGCTGCACTATTAAAGGTTCCCTTTCTACTCCTGGCACTACTTTGTTCACCACTTTCAACAAACTGGTTTCTACTTCCAGAAACAATAGACTGGTTGGCACTGTTGCTACAGCTTTTAAGAACCAGACCATAAGTCCACTCACACAGTGACACCCTCTGGAGGTGCTGCTGACATGGAATTTCAGCTTCAGCACCAAACACACATCAAATGAACATGCGTTGAAGTTTTGGTTATCCTGACAACACGGCTGCAACAAGCAAAGTCCCAAAGCCCTGTTGTAGTGCTTTCAAAAAGAGTCACATCCGCCTGGTTTGACAGCTGTCCTAAAGTATGGGCACTGCTCATGATGGTTTTAAAGGAAAGCTATGGTACAGCGAGTTAAATCGCATAAAAAAAATATCCTATTCTAACTCTACACAGCGCTAATTAGAATGCTTTGGCAAAGAAATCATGAAACAACATGAAAATATGCATTTCCCCCATGCCTTATGTCAACTATGAAAAGTTCAGCATAAGATTCAGGATAAAACTAGATTCTGTGTTTAATGTGTGCTACAAACCTTTTCTGTAGCATGTTCTGATGATCAAGTGTTTTGCTTTTGTAAAACCTCACTTTGGAAATCTGGAAAACAAACTGAATCTGCACACACATCTCACTTTGGAAATGTTCAGGGAAAATGGCAACAGAACCATTTGTGAAGCTTTCATGCAGAATTAGGCTAGTGACCAATTTGCTGCAGTATTTTATGTAAGTTGTACAAATATATATTGTATTTGTGTTCACCAAGGGTTTGCCTTCTACTGACAAGTGTTCACATGATCTAGCAAAAATCCGCCTGCACTAACTCTCTGCTGTAAACACGTATTCTTCCAGCAAGAACTCATCAGGAAGACATATTTTTAGCTTAATTTCTGATTGTCTGTGTGCACCGACACAGGCATTCTTATTATGTACAGTACCCACAGACAGGTGACAATTCTAAAGGAAAAAAAACCAATATACAGTAAAGTATCTTTGTGAGGTGTTGGGTCACCAGAACAGTATGAGCGCATCTTGGCACTGATTCTCCAGGTCTCTGAACTCTACGGGGGGGGGGGGTGGAACACAAAAGATATTCGCTCATTTTGTGTCTTGATGATGGTGGTGGAGATGCTGTCTAACACGTTGCTCGAAAATCACCTGTAGGTGTTCACCTGGGTTGCGATCTGGTGACCGTGAAGGTGATAGCATAGGAGTCTTATCATTTTCATACTCATCAAACCATCCAGTGACCCCTTGTGCCCTATGGATGGAAGCAACCACCCATTGATTGAGGTTTTTCCTTTAATTTGCCACCTGTTTGTTTACTTTGAGGTTACAGTATTGGAAAGAAAGATTTTCTCACTGTTTTTTGTTGCCTGCTTATTACAGCAATGCTGCATTGTTTTAATATTTGGCAGGTACCATTTACCATCTGGTTCCTAGTTGTTTTTTCTTTTGTCTCATTACATCATTTTCAAGCCTGAGTCTGTGTATTGAGAAAATATTATGATGGTATCATGTACAGCAGTACATGATATGTTTCACAAGTTGTTAAATGATGCCAAAAATGACAGACTCCTCTCTCAGGACATGAAACAACTGCAGAAAATCTGAATTTGAATGCTAATGGGCCTTGTGATCTCGATTAAGCGGTAGAAGATGAATGAATGAATGAATGAATGAATGAATGCTAATGGGTATTTGATCATTCAGATTACAGGGGTACTGATGTTTTAATTACAGGGGAAATTATGTTCGCATGAATATTAGCTATTCAAGAAGTGAAGATGCATGAAAAGCTGAGACTATATTTAAGTATTAATTTGCATATTCATTAGTTGAATAGCATGCATAATCAGTCAGACAATGCAATGCAGGTCACACATCACTTAGCTCACCTCAGGTTGACAAGTCTTTGACCAAGAGTTTGTTTGCAGCAGTAGTGGATCAGTGCTGATCCCTGGTTTTGTATTGTCTTTAACTTTGCAGTGGATATTTGTAACGGTTCATTTCTGTTGTGAGCTGTTGTGACCAGTGACAAGTTCCTAACCTGATTTTGTTCTAAGCTTCTTTTTTTTTTTTTTTTTTTGATTATTCCTTGATTAAAACTCTTAAACAACACCCTCAGCGTTCCTTGTTTTGTTGTCATTCGTGTTTGGCTCCATGTCTCTCTTTTGGTACTGCTGTTTTAACTGCTCTGCTAACACCTGGTCACAGTCAGCCACTATGATTTATTAACCCTCATGGTTTAGGTGGTGCTGCAATTTATCCTTCTTAGCTTTTAGCCCCAAGTCACAAATAAAAGCAGCCAGATGTAGCAAACTTTAAGTATTCATTCAGCATGCGTGGACTATGTATACAGTAATCTTTAAGATTCTAGGCATTAAAACTAATGAATATATTTCACATTTCAGTCGGTTAATCACACAAGTATGTGCACTGCATAACAAAAGAAGTCACCCACTGAGGTTTAATGGAAAGTGGAGCTGCTGTTTATCTCTCTGATAAACTCGGATAGTACCGAGTAACGGATGGCTGACTTGTCTGTGTGAGCCTAAAGAACAAAAGGAGAAAATAAAACACCTTTCACTATTTCACTCCCAGGTTGTCTACTAAAAGGGCATCTGTGATCACTACAAGCTGATTGTTTTTTGTCTCATGGAGACTTGTGAATTGAAATTCATTCTCTTTTTTAGAGTGTGTCTAAAAACTTGGCACTAACACGAGCAGCAGCATGTTCCTGAGGATTAGTTACCTCTACCAAGGGCAGGGGTTATGTTTTTACCGCTGCTTGTTTTGTTTAACAGCATAACTCAAAGTAAGGAATGGATTTGGGTGAAGCTTTTTGGCGAGGCAGGGTATGGCCCAAAAGGCAACTGATTAGATTTTGGTGCTGAAGGGTGGGCTGCGCTCCTCTCACACACACTCACAGCTGAGCAAAGACTGTGAAGTGCTTTCGTAGTGCAACATTCAGCCAGCAAAGGAGACTGTGTGAGCAGTTTATCAATCAACCGTTGAACAAGCAGAGCACAAACTTGCAGAAATGGGACGTCTTCACCAATTTGCCCACGGCCCACTGACTGAAGTCCCCGTTTTACCCCTAAACCAACAAGTGACTGTCTGTCATTTCTATAACTTGCAAACTGATAATGGTGTCAGCATCATCCCAAATGCCAGCAGCAGGTTTTCAAAGTCAACAATCATATTATGAGGGTCAGACTATCATGGGAATATTGCTTTTATGGCATTATGTGGAAACTGAGCTGCCCCTTGGCGGAGGTTGCACTCTCTGAGTGCTGTCTAGTTACTGTCTTGAGTTCAGCTCAGCCAACACAGGCTTGTTTACGTTCCTCTTTCAGGTGCAATACTGTGTTAACCTCTTGCTTAGAGCAAGAAACAAATACATCCAGGCACCATGGCACAGGAAGGTATTACACAGTCCAAACAAACACTGTTGAAGATTTCAAACAGACATGCATTTTAATTAAATTTAAATACAAGATGAGTGATGCTGCAGATAACAACAGGCCTTCTGCTTCTGAGCTCAAGAAATTCAAAGTGCAACTATTTCCCAACCATTGTATTTGTAGGATTTGGTCACGTGCTACTCGGCAAATATGCCAAACATTAAGGTACTTCCTAAAAATAAGTGGGAAGGGGAAGGGGTCGAATATTGTTTTATGAAAAATAAAATCTTTTTTAAGGGCACAGCAGCACCAGTATGCTAATTGGCAATTGCTCAATAAACTTTGAACACCATACCAAACCTACATAACCCTGCCTGTTTTCTAAACTCCCATCCCACCCTAATCATTTTCTTACAGTCCCAAAAACGTTTTGTCTTCATCAGTTGAATGCAATGGAACAGATAATGGCTCCAGATAATGGCTGGTTATTTGGGATTTGATCTGAAGTCTCGATTGCCTTCCGAGGTGAAGACCAAGCAGCAGACAAAACTGGAAAAAAGTCATTGTTAATCCTTTCCTTGTTAAGTGTAGGTGCACAGGTTGATAGATGTGATGCATCTTACATAGTTCTGCAGAGAGATTTCCATCATAGAGGGCTGATAGGCTGAACAATACACAACAAGGCAGTTTCCTCTCATTCAGGGCTGCAGAGAAAATCTGTGATCTGTGGAAAATTCAGATATCTCACATCGATGGTATGTGAAGTGTGAGTATAGTAAAGATAGTTGGACAATTTTATGATGTTGATTCGTGAAGGTATTCAGTAATAGCCATAAGATGGAGCTCCACAACCATGAATCTCCAGGTTTTCACCTGTGCTCAGGATTAATTACCAAGTATCATCCATAATGAGGTGATTTGTAACCTCAGTGAAGGCAGTTGGGATAATGAATTTGTACTCTGTGGACAAGAAGACCTTGTACTTTAGCCTGTGTCCTGAATCTTGATTTCTTTCTTTGTCTTCCTCAATTGAGTTCATACTATACATACTAATTCTGAAAAATACCAAGTGTCAACAGAAACATCTGAGAGACAATATACTTACTGTCAGAGACAAGGATTAAGAAAAAAAATCCACATTTTAGGAAATACACTTACTCGCTTTCTTGCTATGAGTAATTGAGCAGATTGATACCACTCTAATAGCCGATCTGTTGTCTTAGATACAGTATAACATACTGAAGTGTAAGGTTGCTGGTAGTCTGACTTGTCGTTAGCCACGTGGTCGTACGAACAACAGTGCTGGTCACTTGGCCATTTGCTCCACCATTTTGGGCCAGACTAAAATATCTCAACAACTAATGGATGGTTTGTCATGACATTTGTTACAGAGTTCTACTGAATTTGGTAAGTAGCTGGTCCCGTTTAATTTGTTGGAAGTTAAATTAAACAAATGCTGATAGATTGCCATGAAGGGTAATACATTCCATTTTACACACATTACATTCAATGTGTGTATAATATTTACTTGACATTTGGATGCATCTGCCTTTGAGGGCCGAATTAATCCATCCTCATGAGAGCAGATGCACTAGTGATTTGGTTTCATCTCAGAAAAAAGTGTTTTAAAGCAAGTGAAGGGAACAAATACCAAGTAGAGCGTGACATCAAAGGCACAACTGGCTGAAAGTGAGACTGTACCAGCCAGAATTCATAAAGCATTATTTGGGCTCCTGTTTCCTCTCCCATCTCTGGCAGTGGCCAGCAAGGTTGTTCTATTATCTCTCCTCCCTTTCATTTTCCCATAATGTACATCATGACAAAAACAGACATGCAAAAACACAAAGAGAACGGAACTAACATTTTATTACGCACAGTGTGTGCTGGATATTACGAGTTTTTTTCCAAATGGAACAAAAAAAAAATCATTTTTACAAGCTACACTGTTGCTGTCCATCTAGATATCCATTTAGATGGACTGTGTTTTAGGTGAAGTCTCTTTTTTATCATTGTGTTTCCTTCTCTCTTTTCCTGATCTAAGTGTTCATTGATTCATTATCAAAAGAAAGTATGTCTGCCATACTGTGTAAATGGTGGCAGTGAAAGTTTTTTCCCTCAGTTTCAGTTGTTGTGAGATAATGGACTTGATTGGGCTCCACCACCACCAACCCACACACATATAAACACATTTCAATTTTCATGTTACATTACTGGGGTCAGAGAAAGGGACGAATGAGACAACATTAACAGAAAAGACTGAATTTACTAAGTGGGTGGAAATGAGTTTTGTTCTCACAGGCTGTGGGTTGATGGTGGCCTTTGGTAATAGAGAAGTTATGCTTTTCACCTTTTATGTGCCTGTGCTGTTTGCATTAAGTAATAAAAGTTTTGTTTTTTTTAAAAATGGAGTAAAATGTTTTTACTCAAGCACAGATGTCAGAGGATATCGACCTTATTAAGCACTCATACTGACATTCCATTAAGGCTGAAGCACTTGGCTACATTGGTTTGTACTTGGGGAGGACAATTTGTCTTCTTAAGATAAAGCCACTGACAAGAAAATGCTACAAACTTCAGCTGATATCTTTGGGCAGAAGGAAGTTAAGAAAAAACATTATTAGTTTTTTATTTAAATTTTTTGTTTTACACAGTTGAATCGGCAGCACTAAGGATGAAAATGCATTGATATTCAGAACTGCTGCAACTTACCAGCCACTTCCATCTAGGGTGTGAGTTTTCAGCGGTTTTTCCACCTTAAATTCCTACATGTAAAGACTACACAGGTGTTGTAAGCAAAAGGTGAAACTTATCAGTCTTCAATGGCAAAAGACATAAATATTAAATAGGTGTCTGGCTTTGCGGCCTTTATTGCTTCCTTCACACCACAAGTAGCTGACTAATAATCACGCCACCTTCCACCTGAAATGCTGCAGGCCTGTAAAAACAGCCGGTATAAGAAAAGGCCCATTCATATATTATTAAATGTACAAAAGCTGCTGCGTAATATAATGTTCTTACATAAGCTACCAATCGATTCAAAATGAATTATTACCATTTCAGCCAACGCCTATGGCAACAGGATAAAGTATAATGCTTTTAGAAATTTCAAATTGGTGTTTTTATCCTCAGTGTTCAGTAGGTCGGACTTGCAACAAGAGACTAAATTGTGTATTATTTTAATAGCTTTCATGTAACCTCAAAAAAGTGAACGTTTCTTGACTGTAGCAGTCCCAGGCTAGTGCCTTACTTCAAATAATGTTAGTGATCTTACATTTATTATTAAAGATTGTGAGAAAATCTAACTGAAACTATTATATTTGAGCAAGTGGGTCCTTGTGTTGCATATGAGTGTACATTGAACATGTTATGTCTATGGCTCCTTTTCTTCCTTTTGCAGGGATCGTTCCGAGGTGCTCTGTCTCCAGCCCCTCAGAAAGCCTCTGCAACCTCCCCACGTAAGCGTGGAGGAGAGAATGCTGTGGTCCATTTCTTCCGCACGATCGTGAGTAATGTTCAAAATGAACTATATTCTTATTTCTTAAGCATTTGCAGGATCCTGGGTTTGCTTCAGCAGTGTTGCCTCTGTGCCCTTTGCTGCCAGTATTCCTCCAAGTTTTTCTCTTTTCCCTTCAGCTTCGACTTTGTCTCATCTTTCACTAACTCTGTCAAACCTTTTAACTCTGTCAATAACTATTCTTCAGGTGTCCCCTGCCCGTCCTAAGTCTAGGGTGAGTCTGTTTTACATTACTACTTTTGATGTGTACATTAAACAATAAAGATTTCTAAACTCTTAAAGCCAATATTTACCAGCAACACTGAGATTTTCCTTTAGACATTGTGACTTAGTTTGACAGTTACCATCCAGAACAGACCGTGGTCCAAAGCCCAATAACAATTTGTCATTTTGTCAGTATTGTTTATGTGCTGTGTGTCTTTGGCTTTGTTGCTGCTAAATGTCACTATTTAGTGCTCTTTTCAGTGTTAGCATCTGCCTTGCTCCTCTCTTCTTTTCTCCTCCTCCTTTTTGACACACATTTCTATTTGTCCCCTCTCCCTTTTACCTCTTGTGCTTGTGGCTTGTTTGTCTACACATCCAGTGGAGACGACTAGCAGCCAAAATAGGCCTGGTAGGTAGTTTAAAAACTACAAAATTATAGAGGTATCATGCCTAATTAAACTGAAGCAAGGGCAAGTGAGGTCATCTTCTCAAACCACCTTTGGACATAATACATGTGGTTGCGTTTCCATTTTGTCTCCCTCAACCACATTAGCCACTGTAATCTCTCCATACATCAGTGATAACATCTCATTTCCTACCTTTTGGAGCTTGCAGTCTGACTTCTCCTTATTATGTGTTATATTTTACATTCTTGGTCATGCAGGTACCATTATGCTCTTATCCTTGTTTCATTTCAAAAAATCCTCTGTGGCTGGCTAAAGTGAGGCTGCCTTCTGCTTCCTTCATTTCATTATCAGCACTTAATTGAAGATCCTTGTACATGTGTCCTAGTAAAAATGTGTGTGCTCATTCTGAGGGGATCTACAAAGGGGGAGCAAAATATAATTGCCTTTGGGTGAAAGCAGGGCTGTCTGACTTTTTAATGAGGACAGGATGATTTTTTTTTTTTTCTTCAGAATTTTGCAGTGTATTACATAGTTACATAGATAGTTAGTGTACATTAAAAAGAACCTTTTGCTCGAACCATCGGTGGTAAAGGTACACATTCCCATATGCAGAGGACAGTTTTGTCTATGTATCACACTTCTATCGTGCACTGGTGGCACACATTGGATGTTCATTGACAAGATTATCAAATCAAATCAGCATTTAGTTGTATAGCACTTTACAACAACTGGCAGACTGACCCACTATGCTTCACAGACAATAAGATAAAAACAAAACAATAAAATAAAACCAATAAAATAATGTAAGCAATCAACAATAAAATCACAAGAGGCAGAAAGTTAAAAAGTCAAAATGCCAAGTGAAAAAAATTCTATTGGGAGCTGAAAGCCAATTTAAATAAATAGGTTTTTAATTTATTTTTAAAGGAAGCAAGGTTTGAAATCAAGCGTAGCTTAAGTGTTAAAGTACTCCATAGCTTCGAGGCAGTGAAGGCCTGGTCATCTTTTGTACCTACAGGAAGCACTGATCAGCTGATCTGAGGGCCCTAGAACACCTACAGGGAATTAAAAGCTCAGCGAGATGGGGGGAGCTTGACCATTTAACGCCTTAAAAACAACCATCAGAAGTTTAAAATCAGTCCTAAAATTAAAAGGAAGCTAATGTAGAGAAAATCAAACAGCTGTAATATGCTCACGTTTAGGGATATGAGTTAACAGCCAAGCACCTGCACTTTGCACCAACTGAAGATGGAAGAGTGAAGGTTGACTAAGCCCTCCATACGATATATTGCAGTGGAATAATCAAGTCTGGAGCTAATGAAGGCATAAATAGCCTTCTCCGGGTTGTGGTGATTATGGTTTAAATTGGGTTGCACAATTAGAAACATGAAAAATTAAGATCTTTTGCTATTATTTTAACATGTTGTCAGGGGGCTATTGCAGTTTGAAGTGTGAAATGGGCTTGGTTGGTGGTTCCAAGGAGCCATGATGCCTCCCTGTCTATGAGCTGATTTTTTTAAACTGTCCATTAAAGGTGATTACACACAAGAGCTCTCAAATCACAAGTCATCGAAGATTGTGCCAGGCTTAGGACCACAGTACAATTTTGGACCTTGAATTAACAAAATGAGGGGCTCAGAATACAAGGATGCCACCCAAGGACCAAATAGTACATTCTAGCCACCACAACAGAGCTGACTGATAATCACTTTGCTGGCTGTATTTCGCTTTGCAAAGCAAAGCCAGATTTGATTTGAAGGTTGCTACAGCCTTCCAGGCAAGCACAGTGTTCCAGGCATTTCCCTGGCTCAACATTGCATTTAATTACAACATCAACTTTAATAAACTTTAAAATGAAAAACCTCCTAAATTAAATCTAGGTAATATGAATTAACTTTAAGTTCCTGACTTATCCGGGAGTAGTCCTAGTACAGCATATCCTGTACAAGAAATGCACAGGAAAGATAGTTGAGGACATGATGAAGATAGGAAAGAAAAGAGTTACAGTATATACAAGGTGAATTGAGACAAAGGGGGACTGGTGTGTGTGCAGATACAAGGAATGTCTAATCTTGGCAACTTTGTATCCAGGTGAAACCCCAACAAAGTTTAATTTCCCAGGTAAATTCTTTTACTGTTATACAGGAAAATGGATAGGGATAGTGCAGCTCTTGAAACCTGGCTACTTTGTCTCCAGGAGAACCCCTGGCAAGACTATAGTAATTTTAAAAAGGAAGAGAAAAGCTATACTAACACACAACCCTTCAATCTGATAGTACGCAACCTTGCACCCAGCCTCTGCAGTCTCCAAGCTGGGGTTTATATGCTGTCTCTATAGCAGAGAGTGGATCAGTCTGTTTTTGCTATTTCATCAGAAGCTGTTAAAAGACGCTGTAGCTAGTTCAAACCAGTCTTAGGTCCTGTGGGCTCAGAGGCAAACAGATCATCTCTGGAGCTGCCTGGTGTTCCTGCTAAGCATATTCCAGTCTATATAATGTTCCTGTTGAGCAAGCAGCCCACATCTGTTTCAACGGCTGCATTGGCTTCACTGCGTGCGTGTGTTTGTGTGTTCTTTTGGCAGTCTGGAATCAATTATCTCTTCAAGTATATGGATCTTTTTCTCTCAGCTTTACCTCTTTGTCCAGAATAGAATTATGTATGTTGCTTTCCTCTCAAAATGAAGCTTTTCCAAAACAAGCTCCATAGCATGTTGGTCTAAAATGCCAAGTTTGGTATTTCAGTGTGTTCAAGGAACTTTTGTGAAACAATGAAACCAGCCCAGTGTCACAGTGACAGTAAAGCTAAGAAGACAACCTTTAGTCACGTCTAGCATTTTTTGGGTTTGGCCATTTCAAATGCCAACACAGCCAAATGCAAAGCAGAGCTGTTGTCATTAATTAGGATTTATGATCATTTCATCACACGACATTGTAACTATAAAGCTACAGTAGCTTGGGAATGACAGAGGATTTGCATATAGTGTTTTTGGGCTAAACAGAAACAAAAAAAATTAGTAAATGAGAACAACTGCGAATAGATAATGACACTTCAGTTATTTTCATAAAGTTTCTAATTTCTTTCCTCGTGGAATGAGAAACAGTTCATGTAATTCATTTTCATGTATATATGGGATTAAACATCAGCAGCTTTCTGATTTTCTCTGCTGTGAGGACATGAATAAGTAGGCCTCCTTAATGTCAATAGGATGCAACAAATAAAAGACTTTTCAGGAACGGATTAGCATTTGGTGTCATGTTTTTAAATGACACATTGTCATAGTACTGTAATATGTAGGTACCAGTAGACTGTCATATGGTCACATGAGAGAATTTATCAAGTTTTCAGAAAGTCAGCTGTTGCGTAATGAAGTTTTCTCCCAGTAGTTTGTATTTTTTTAGAGCATGTCAATCAATCATTCCTGAGTGCACCGTGGAGAAGGAGGTCCTGTGTCTCCTGTCTTCTCTTTTTCACTGCCTTCCGCTGAACTGAATAGGCAATATGGGCTGTCTGTGCAAAGATTTGCTGCATCTTAACCCCCTGACAAACATCTCATAGACTCTTGTTACACTGACTCCTTTTCTCCCTCTGCCAGGGCCACCAGAAGTCACACTCTGCTAAAGCCAAGAAGGCCGGTGCAGGGGACAGCAGAGGCACCCTGACTAGGATCTTCAAAATGGTAAAAACAAAAGCTGCTTATCAAACATTTTCCAAGTCATCATTATTAAATATATTATTTCCCTAATCACTGTCTTGCCCCTGTTTTTTCCTGCCTCAGTGATGATATCAGCAGCAGAGTGAGTAACTGATACTTGATGAAAGGACATGAGTTTAATTCACTCAGCACTTGGTCCACATTGCTATGCTTAGAAGACATGCTAATCACCTTACTACTACTGCAGCAGCAGCACTGTCATAAGAGGCCTTTAGACACACCATCAATCACTGTGCATGCTACAAGCTTTATGCAAGCTCTGATGTAACCGCACTGGAGGGGAAAGATCCAGGTCTGATATGGGTCCAGCAGGGCTATAGCTAACATAGTGTATTTGCTTTACTGCAAGATGTACAGTGTAACATTAATATGCAATCCTGTCAATCACTTACCAAGCATGACATGCTCCTTCAGGTCCTCTGGAGCACTTCAAACAAATGTTGCCAGAATATAAAACTAATCACAAGGCACAGCGTACACCTGAAAAGCCAATCAATGGACCAGCTGACATTGGACGAGATGCAGGGCTCACCCTGGACAGGTCGCCACTCTATCGCAGGACTGACACTCAGAAGTGGCTAATAGTGGCTAATTTAAACAATGCTCCATTTTTCCTAAATAGTGTTGAAAATATCATGCCTACTTCCAAGCCTTTGGATCTTTTAAAAAAGTAACCCAACTTCTGTTGGTAACCCAACAGAAGTGGTGATTTTTTGGTGGATTAAAGTGATGGATTATAGTGATATTTCAAGCAGACTGTTGTCTTCAATTAATCAATTTTAATCAATCCTCCAGCCAATTAAAATTGAGAACTGGTTTCATTGTGCTGTTTGGCATCACTGCATCCACCACACTGAATATGGGGAGAGGGAGAGAGAGAGAAACAGAGAGGTGAGCTGTAAGGAAGAAAATAGTTGTACTATAGTACAGTTTCCAAGCAGCCTGATGTTCCTGTGACCAGTATAGCTAATAACAAGTGTAAGGTCCATGGGACCTTACCCACAGAAGTGGAAAATTAACCTCAGATTGCACAGAATGGTAGTTCAGAAAGAAAAATACATATACAGAATACAAAAACAGTGTCCAGCCACACCATACATTGCTTTCTGAGTGAAAATGGGCTCCATGGAAGTAGACAAGCTTCAATGCATCTGGGAGTGTGTCCCTTAGACCAGTGAAACAACAACACATCAACTCTATGTTCACAGCAGAAACAAATGAAGCTTTAGAAGTAAAGAACATCAGTGTGAGACATGAAAGAGGCTGATTAATGTTAAGGAGTTGCTTTGTTGTGCCTCATTAACACCTGCCAAGAGGTGGGCTGCAACATTTTAGGTTAAGGGTCTTTTTGTCAATGCCATTTTCAAAACATCTTATCTTGCATCGAAAATCAAAAGCAACATTGTTCTATAAAATATGGAATAGAGAATAGTGGATGTCAATTGCTTTTCTCAGTTTCAGGTATGGATGCAACTCGAGCCATCACAACTGTTGACAAATATATACACGTACTATACTGTATAACTACTTACAAGTACATTATAATGCAATTTTAAATTGTTCTTAGACTCCTTAACGCTAATAAATAGGGGATTCAAAATAAAGTAGATTAGGTCAGGTCTTGTCCTTACCTGTAATCTAACTTTGTGCTTTTGTATGGGTTTTTGACCAAAAATTTATTATGGAACATTTTTTAAAACAATACAAATCTGCATTAAAGTCCCTCTAAAAAACTGAAGCTAATCTCACTGTGTTTAAAACTGAAGCTAATCTCACTGTGTTTGCTGAAAAGCTCCCAAACACAAAATGTCAAAACTTTATTGGGAACAGAAGCAAGTTTGTCAAAACTTCCATTCTGAAAGTTTAGGCATCCTCATATTGTACTACACTCATGCAGCTTTTCGGCTTCGTATTCATTAGCACTTCAACTGCTTGTCTTTCCAATTTACAAAGAAACAGCTTATTAGTTTATTTGTTTTCATATACTGTATAATAAAAAAAGGGGCAGCGTTCATGCTCTGCCAGTTTTTCCCTGATAAGTTTTAATTAGCCAGCCACTCTCACTTACATTAGTTATCTGTGCTATTGCTGAAGCTAGAGACAAATCCAAATTTCCCCAGGGCTGAATCCTCATCTGAACCAACTAAATTGTTGTCATTATACTACAAGAGAGTAAACAGCTCTGCAGATGAAAAACTTCTGAGACGTTTCAAATCTTTCAGATGCGAGTAATTATCATTGACGTGCCATCATATCCTTACTTCCACACACACACACCCCTGTACATGACATCACGTTCCTAAAAGGAATGAGGATAAAGCCATATTTGCGTTCTGACGTTAATGTCTCACACTTTGCTTCTGTTGATTTTCAGCTTTCGATTTCAGATATGACTCTAAGTAGGCACTATGTGTACATAGCTAGTGTGCTCATACTGAAGGAGGATGTGCTCAGCTGCACAAGACATGCCCACATTCATAAAAAATAGACAAATTCAAAAGTCAGGAATAACATCTTCACTGCATAACTGTCAATGGTGCCCCTGCTTTTTGTTAGCACTCTTGCTTGCCTTTTTTATTTTTTATAAATAATGTGTTTGTATATTGTTTTTCTTTTTTGGGATAGATAATAAATTTAATCTGAAATGGCTAGAACAATAGCCTAGAACGAAAGCCATCCATAAAACTTTGTCTCATTTGTTTAATGTTCCTGCCTTTCAGAGTCCTCTACTGTTCCTGATTTATGATCTGAATGAGAGAGTGTGATAGGCAAACAAATATATAGTCTCAGAGACTACTTTGCATTTAAACACAGAACATCTCATCTGGCACTTTGGGAACAAAAACAAAACGTTTGCTTCTGAAAGGATGAAATGCCTGAAAACCAAAAATGATAAGATGCAACATTTTTTCACTTTACTTAAAAAAACACAGCCCAAACTTTCAATAATTATCCCATAATTCTAGTCATTTTATTCAGGATTTTGACTATCACACTTTCAACTCACTTTCTCATATTTTTTATAACATTGTTTTGACTATTGATTCAGTGTTCTCTTACTTTCTCATAGCTTTGACTTAGTATCTCACACATTTGTCTTCACAAAATTATATATATATTTATACAGTCAGGTCCATAAGTGTTTGGACAAGGACACCATTTCTGTACTTTTGCCTCTGTACACCACTGCAATGGATTTGAAATGAAGCAGTCAAAAACTTTAATGTGTGTTTAGTTTAGTGGCTGTAATTCCTAAATGGTTCGTGTAATATTTCTGTGAAACTCTGCAAATTAAAGCTGAAAGTCTACACTTATTGACAGCTTCTTTTCAAATCCAGTGAGGTCGTGTACAGAGGCAAAATTGCAAAATAAATTGTGCCCGTGTCCAAATGCCTATGATGCATCTCTCTGTTCTCCATCTGTGCATCATTACAGGCCTGAAAATCCCTGTTTAGTTCTCACATTAAAATCCTGCTCTGCCTTTACTCTGACTTTGCAGTGTTCAAACTCATTATTCAACAGAAGCACTGGCTAAAGATTACAGTTTTTCTTGATTGCTTTGAAGCAGCCGTCAATTGAAACTCCACATTTTCAAAACAGTTAACACACCTGCCTAAACAGTATCACTGATGGCAAAATGACACATTTTGTTTGCAAAAGGCTCTAGCCATGCCAAAACATTTAAAATATGCAACAAAAGGAATTTTTGCCTCCAAACAGCACAACTTGCAAACAAGTATATGAGCTCTTTCAGTCAGTCATTACACAATGGACAACAAAATAAAAAATACAGTGTCAAACAGGTGCTTTAGTGATTTCACACTGATCTTGGTAGTTTCTAATAGTTAGGAATAGATGGTTTCTCTTTGGTTACCATAGCTAAAACAATGGAGTTTGGACTGCTTGAATGACATCCATGTTAACTGTTTTGCAAAAGGGGGGGGGGATGTGTCAATCCAATGAGAACGTGTTTACACATTTGCAATATGTGTCTTCTGCTCTGCTGGGTTAGTGATGATGAAAACTGAGTGGGTCCTAGTTTCTTTAAACAGGTCAAAGCAATCAAGAAAAACTGTAAAAAAAAAAAAAAAAGGTGTGAAAGTTAAATAATTTAATGATGTGTGACTACAACTCTCATGCTTGATGAAATAAGCCTGAAAGGCTTCAGGAACACAGGAAGTGACAGCTTAGCTAAACCTATCATCTTTTTAAATCAGTGTTGATTCACAAAAATTGCGTAGATTAAAATTGTCGATGTCAGACTTTATAGTCTACAATTATTTATTTCCCATGATGTGTTCTAATCAATTTCTGAGAAGGCTGTCCAACAGCGCTGCCTACTCATCACATACTGAGTGATATCCCCAACAGGCCAGACTCCCAAACCATCAGAATAGTCCTTTAATGCTGAACCAAGCCGGCAGCACTGTCATTTTCATATATGTGACTTTATTGATTTTATTTCATATGTCTTATTTGTTATACAGGGAAGCAGGAGTGCTTCTCCAGCCAAGCGCTGAAGTCCCTCTCTTCAACCCTTTCCAACAGCATGAGGGCAGACTTTCAAGAACACGGGACTAAAGTGGGGACAAAAAGAGGATGAAAAGGATGAAATCTTGTCATCCCTTAAACTCACCTTCCCATCCACCTCTGATAACACTCTAATGTACGCTAAATCCCTCCCCCCTCCTATTACTGTCCCTTCTCTTTGGCTGGTACTGTAGATAGCAACACAATCTGTTGCCCCCTTCTCCACCCCTGCATGCTTTGTGCTGAGTCTGTGCAGTCATCATCATAGATGTGTTTGCTGAAGTTCATCCTGGAGCCGCTCACATGTTGCCTGATTGACCCCCTGACCCCTGCTATGGCTCTCTCTATGTGTGTGTGCTTGAGTGTCTGTGTCTTTGATGGTTTATCTAACAAAAGGTGGCTAAACTGAAGCAGACCTGGAGCAGTTGAAGGTTAAGGCCGGTGCAAGTCCAACTGACTTGGCCGTTGTTGCCGCTTGCTGATTAGATGAAAAGACCAGGCAGCTTCTGGTTGAGTAGAATGGTTTTCTGTCTTGTCACACTGTCTCTGTCACTCCGTCAATCCTTGTCTTACACCCACACTTAAACCTGTGTTTGAGTTTTGGGGTAGTTTTAACAGATTTTACATTATTATGAGAGCCATTTTCGTTGTAGTGTGTTTTCATTCAACCCTTGTGTCTTAGCTGTAGTTACAGTAAGTGTTCTGTCATGAATTTGATGTTGATGTATGTTTGTTATTAAAGCTGGCTATGGATTTTGTGGTAAAGGATACATTTTTAAAACTTCTAAATCAATTTACTTCAATAGTCACTGAAAAAACTGATAAATGAATAATTTCTAATGTTTTATTTCTTTTCAGTCCATGAGAAAATGATACATCCTAATTTGCATCTCCATATGTATAACAAAGTTACTTGTTTATGTACTATTTTCTACTTCTAAAATGACCAAAGTCTGAATCTGAAGCATGGTGCCAGACTCAGACCTTTCTTTCTTTCTTTCCTCTATCTTTGGCTTTACTCTTTTATCTTATGCACAACACACAGCGGCTACTGTACATGAAAGTTGCAAAAACCCTCACTTAACAAGTGTCTTTCCTTTTGACTACCAAAAACAACGTGCCTAGTGTTTCCTTTTAGTGGATAATTAAAACACAAACACAATTTCAAAAAGGTGCTCTGTAACTAACTTTGTAATGAGACATTATGATGTGTTACTTGGGAATGTGCGAGTTGATAGATGTAGTTGTCCACTGAAACAAAGCTCAGCACTACCACTTGTGCTGTTCCAAACACCCATCTTCCAAAAGCAGGCATGTGTGACGATGTGTGGCGTTCATCTCTCCTACTGTCCGTGTGTGCTTGAGTCTCGTGAATGCTGTGTATGTGTAGTGTAGTTTTTTTAATGGGTCCTGTGAATGAATGTAAAAATCCTACTTATTATTGCATGTATAATAAAGCATGACCAGCTATTTAACTGAGAATAAAAAAAAATAAACATTTTAAAACCAACTCTGTTTTGTGCAGTGTTTGTCTACGTGTATGCAAAATCAACACTTACTTAAAATAAAGCCACAATATGGTCATATTAGGCTAATATCGTAAAGAAAGCAGGACCGGCCAAATCATTAAAGCCAGAGGTTCAAATGCATTTAGGGTGTGAATCCAGTACGCCCCGCTATGAAGCAGCTTATTCACAATATTTCCACCTCTAGAAGGTTGAAACACCAAACCACAGGGACATTTCAGCACATGGACCATGTGTGCTATTGCATTTTATGAAATATTTTATAGTCATGTAAATATTATAATTATATAACTATAATAACCCAATGTGCATTTTACCCTATGCCTTTGACTCTGATGAAGACACAATGGTGTTGAAACCTTAGTAGCATTTGTTTGCACCATTAAAAGCAACAAATCAGTCAGTATGCTCCAGTCATCTTTTGATATGTTTTCTGTCCTGGATTGGAGAATGCCCCGGCTTCCTGTTCCTGTGGTAAGAGTATTCACTTCCGGTTTAGTGCTTAGTACAGATAAAATAATCATAGTAGGCGACTTTACTATTCATGTAGATGCCGACAATGACAGCCTCAACAATGTATTCTGTTCATTATTAGACTCAGTTGGCTTCTCTCAAACTGTAAATAAACCCACTCACTGTTTTAATCACTCTCTTGATCTTGTTCTGACGTATGGCATCAAAACTGAACACTTAATAGTTTTTCCCCATAACCCTCTTCTGTCTGACCATTTTCTAATAACTTTTGAATTTACCTTAATGGATTATACTCTATGTGGGAAACAATTCCACTACAGCAGATGTCTATCTG
>NW_018127913.1:1116044-1121902 GCF_001952655.1 Monopterus albus
AAAGAAGGTAGTGAAACAGAGGAGGCTAGCCCCGTGGTACAGCTCGCAGCTCCGCTCCCTAAAGCAGGCATCACAAAAAATGGAAAGGAGGTGGAGTGTCCTTTCCATTTTCGAAAAATGGAAAGGAGGTGGCACTCCACTAAGTCAGAAGAGACTTTCTTAGCCTCGAAAGATAGTTTAATAACATATTTTAAAAAGCCCTTCATAGTGCCAGAACTGCATATTATTCATCACTGATGGAGGAAAATAAGAACAACCCCAGGTTTCTTTTCAGCACTGTAGCCAGGCTGACAAAGAGCCACAGTGCTGTTGAGCTTAATATTCCCTTACATCTCAGCTGTAATGACTTCATGAGCTTCTTTACAAATAAAATCACAACTATTAAAGAAAAAAAATAATCAGATGTGATTGTCAAAGTGATGAAAAACTGGTCCATGCATTTGTTACTTCCAGGCTGGACTACTGTAACTCTTTACTATCAGGATGTCCCATCTCATCTCACATACCACTTAGTCCCAAATGGGGTCATGGGGGGCTGGAGCCAATCCCAGCCAGCATCAGGCGAAAGGCGGGGTACATCCTGGACAGGTTGCCGGTCCATTGTAGGGCCAACACGCAGACGAACAACCACACACACACATTCACTCCTATGGGCAATTTGGAGTCACCAATCAACCTAAGCCACATGACTGTGGACAGTGGGAGGAAGCCGGAGTACCCAGAGAGAACCCATGCAAGCACGGGGAGAACATGCAAACTCCGCACAAAAAGGTCACAAACCCAGAACCTTCTCACTGTAAGGCAACGGCGCTACCCACCGCACCACCACTGCCCAGGATGTCCCAATAGTCCCATAAAAAGCCTCCAGTTAATCCAAAATGCTGCAGCCAGAGTACTGACAGGAACTAGCAAGAGAGATCATATCTCTCCCATCTTAGCTTCTCTCCACTGGCTCCCTGTAAAATCCAGAATAGAATTTAAAATCCTTCTCCTAACATACAAAGCCCTTAATGACAAGGCTCCATCGTATTTTAAAGACCTCGTAGAGCCTTATCATCCTAACAGAGCACTTCGCTCTCAGAGTGCAGGTTTACTTGTGGTTCCTAGAGTCCACAGAAGCAGAATGGGAGGCAGAGCCTTTAGCTAACAAGCTCTCCTGCACGTATCTATATGCCACCATTACATGTCAGTATCAGAATCAGCAGGTGTGTCAGACATAGGAGGAATTTGACTCTGGTACAGCGGCTCTCATTGTGTACATACATGTCAGACATGTCACTAACTCTGTGTCTGCTCTCTCTCGTAATGTGTCCTACTGCAGCTTCTAGTGTGGCTCTGCTGGGCCTGTTGCTGCTGCTGCTGCTATGCTTTGCTTTCATTAATTCATTTATTTGCTTGTTTGTTTGTTTTTGCATCTTACAACATCCCTACACTATTTCTATACTCAACCACACTGACAATACTGATATGACTGATTTACACACTTCATGCATTATTCATTTTTTCTTTATTTTTATTCAAACTAATGGAAGTTGTGTCCGTTCCCATTCTTGTCATGGCCTATGAGCCAGGTCATGATGAACTGGGGGCTCGTCCTGTTGTATTTGCATGATTTAGGTCTGAGGTTGGCCCGTGCTTGTGCTTGCTTTTTGTGTATTTGCTGGATGTTTGGCCCAATTGTTTTGTCAGTAAGCTTATACATTCTGATTTGGTTTGGGGATGGACACAATTTTGTTGTGTGATATAAGTTGTAATTTGTTCAATTTTTGAGCTGTATTTTGTCTTAGTGCTGTTGTTTGTCAATACCAAATGTTTTGAATGACTTGTGTGCGATCTTTTGTGTGCAGGTTTGTTGGTGAACAGAGAGGAGTTTTTCCTGGTAGGCTCTAGAAGTGATCCCCTTTGGGCTCGTCAGCTACTGGAGGGGTAATGCTGCAGCAGACGTGGTTAAAGCTTTGCTTGTATCCATGGTTGTGTGTGTATCCCTACCTTGCTAATTGCTCACTGCACCATTGGGCTTTGGTGTGCAAGTACCGCCATATTCAGCTGCTAGAAGAATGGGGGGAGCTTAGTTAGAGCACTTGTGCATGTGAATAATGGCAGAATTTGAGTCCTTTTTTTGTCTTCGCCTTCTGTGGAAGCTTTGGAGAAACTGAATAAGGAGCAACTGCTTAATCTTGCTGAGAATTTTCCTGGGGTTTTAAGACATAAATGTGTGAAAGAAAATATTAAGATGGCTGTAATGGCAAAACTGATAGAACTGAATGTAATTACAGCAGATCTGTCTGCCACAGGTTTGACATTTGAACAACAGAAAGTTATTGTTGTTGCAGTTTGAACATGAATGGGCTAAACAAGACTAGTCAATTAGGGCACAGAGAAAATTCATCAGCAAGCTAAGTGGAACTTGGAAGGACAATGGTCTCTGCGTGCAGCTAGTGAAAGGCCTGGTGAAGACCAGACTACAGTAGCTGAGTGTACTTTTGCTGTTAACGTTTTAAGATTGCCTCACTTTAATGACACCTTTTTCACATTGTTTGAGTGTGTTAGTAATGCTAGAATTTGGTCTGATGAGGAGAGTGCTATGATGTTTAACTGTGTTCATACAGTAGGCATTTTCTTCTTTGAGTGTGAAGGATAAGTCCAGTTAGGAAAAAAATTGAATCGGTGGTTTTTGGAGCATATGAGCTTGTTCCAGAAGCCTACCGTCAGTGGTTTAGGTTATGGGAGAGGAAGGGCAATGCTGAATTAGTTAGAGATCTAACATGCCACTTTAAAAACTGGTTAACTGCCATTAAGGTGCTTTCGAGGATGTGTGAGCTAATAATTTTAGAGTAGTTTAAAAACACGCTAGCAGAGAAGATTGCCATATACAGTGCCTTGCGAAAGTATTCGGCCCCCTTGAACTTTGCGACCTTTTGCCACATTTCAGGCTTCAAACATAAAGATATAAAACTGTAATTTTTTGTGAAGAATCAACAACAAGTGGGACACAATCATGAAGTGGAATGAAATTTATTGGATATTTCAAACTTTTCTAACAAATAAAAAACTGAAAAATTGGCCGTGCAAAATTATTCAGCCCCCTTAAGTTAATACTTTGTAGCGCCACCTTTTGCTGCGATTACAGCTGTAAGTCACTTGGGGTATGTCTCTATCAGTTTTGCACATCGAGAGACGGAAATTTTTGCCCATTCCTCCTTGCAAAACAGCTCGAGCTCAGTGAGGTTGGATAGAGAGCGTTTGTGAACAGCAGTTTTCAGTTCTTTCCACAGATTCTCGATCGTATTCAGGTCTGGACTTTGACTTGGCCATTCTAACACCTGGATATGTTTATTTGTGAACCATTCCATTGTAGATTTTGCCTTATGTTTTGGATCATTGTCTTGTTGGAAGACAAATCTCCATCCCAGTCTCAGGTCTTTTGCAGACTCCATCAGGTTTCCTTCCAGAATGGTCCTGTATTTGGCTCCATCCATCTTCCCATCAATTTTAACCATCTTCCCTGTCCCTGCTGAAGAAAAGCAGGCCCAAACCAGGATGCTGCCACCACCATGTTTGACAGTGGGGATGGTGTGTTCAAGGTGATGAGCTGTGTTGCTTTTACGCCAAACATAACATTTTGCATTGTTGCCAAAAAGTTCGATTTTGGTTTCATCTGACCAGAGCACCTTGCTGCGGCTGGAGCAGCAGATGAGTATGTGTTGCACTGCAAGTCTAGCTTCAGAGAATGCACACTTGTGTGTATGATGTGAGCCGGAGAAGTAATGGCTTCGGTGCTGTTCTACTTGATGTAGCATCTTCAGGGAAACCTGGTGTGTGCAGTTAACAGTCTTAGCTATTCCTTTACACACTGTAAGGTGAATGTGAGTTTTGAGCTAGTTCAAGGAGTAGCTGCTGTGGGTGTATGTCCAGCACTTCCACTCCAGAGTCGTCACTATATTTTGGGTAATAAGTTGGCTGGTAGCTGTGCTTGGGTTGATGCCACCTGCAGTTTCAATTTGCCTATCTGATACTACTTTAGTGGTGGTGTCCTCTGAGAAGCCTGATGTTACGGGCCCCATAAGTAAAGCTGTGAGGGAGGTGTTGTCTGATAGTAAGAACTGTGAACTTAAATGTTTCATCTTTATCTAACTTTCCTTTGTCTGTAACACACATCGAGCGGTCACATGAGCAGCCAGATGATCCGTCTTTACAGGATGTGTTTAGCCATGTTATGTCTGCTGAAGACATTAAAAATGTTGCCAGTGTGTGTTTGTGCAGAACGACTTGCTGTTCAGGAAATGGACTTCATTTGAGGCCAGTTTTGCATGTAATGTTGTTTTCCAGTTGGTCGTACTAATTTTGTTCTCGGGTACGTTGGGTTGCACATGAAGATAGTGGTCATTCTGGTGTGAAGTCTTGTCTTGAAGGTTTTTTTTTTTTGGCCACATACTGTATGATGAAGGATGTTTCTCCTTATTTAAAACATGTCACGTGTCACCTGGCTGAAAAACCAAATCAGCATGTTAAACCTGCACCATTACAACCTATTTCAGTGGTTGAAGAGCCATTTCAACATCTTATGGTGGACTATGTGGGTCTGTTGCCTTGGCTATAAATATTATGTGTCAGCGTACAAGGTATTCTGCTGCGTACCTCCTGGAAGTCTATAACAGCTAAAGCTGTGGTTAAGGCACCCTCTGTTTATTTCAGTGTTTGGCATTCTGAAAATTATTCAGAGCAATCAAGGCTCAGATTTTTCTTCATACATGTTTGTACAGGTGCTCAAACTATTGTACATAAAACATAACCAGTCTTCGGCCTATCATGCACAAATCCAAGGAGCTTGGGACACTCTTTTACATCCATATTGCACCGAACTGGATATGGACAGGGAAGAAGGGCTCCCATGGCTATGGCCTATGATGGCCATGCACAAACAGGAGTTTAGCTTTGGTGACCAGGCTTTAGTGCTTATGCCTGTTGTCGGTTCACCTTTTCAGGCTAAATACTTTGGTCCATTTACTGTGGTGGAAAAATGTGAGTGTGATTTGAATTATCTGATTGATACAAAATACAAACCAACTTTGTCAGATTAACTTGCTTAAACCTTCTTATAGTCATGTGTCTGAGGTTGGAAATGTGATGTGGCCTGGTTTGACAGTGAGTTGTTCCAGATGAGCCTCTCTCTCCTAGTGTGGCTCTGCTGGGCCTGTTGCTGCTGCTCTCTGCCTGCTATGTTTTGCTGCCATTAATTCATTTATTTCTGTTTTTGCACCTCATGACAGCCCTACACTATTTCTACACTTACCCACACTGACGCTACTGATGTGACTAATATACACACTTCATTAGTTAATAAATGTAAATATTGGAAATTTTCCGCTCCCATTGTTGTCATGGCGTGCAAGCCAGGTCATGACAATTTGTTGTGTCTTGTTCCTTTTCTTCTTTTGTCTCTCCTCTATCCACTCACCCCAACTGGTCGAGGCAGAAGGCCGCCCACCAAGAGCCGGGGTCTGTCGGAGGTTTCTTCTGTTAAAGGGAGTTTTTCCTCCCCACTGTCACCAAGTGCTTGCTCAAGGGGGATTTGTTGGGTTTTCCTTATAGTGTAAAGTCTATACATGGCTATGTAAAGTGCCCTGAGATGACCTTTGTTTTGATTTGGTGCTATACAAATAAAACTGAATTGAATAGAAGCACCTGATGCAGCTGCGTATTGCTGGAAGATGCCGACCTTATAATTCACTGGGTCACCATTCATGCCAAGCTATTCTTGAATGGAAGAAATACAGCACTATTCAGACTCAAGTATAATCTACACTGATCAGCCATAACATTATGACCACCTGCCTAATACTGTTTACATAGGAGTC
>NW_018127913.1:1122384-1128203 GCF_001952655.1 Monopterus albus
TGAAACAGATCCTCAGTGTTATTCACGTCCCCTGCCAGTGGTCATAATGTTGTGGCTGATCAGTGTACGTCGTGTGTGTGTGCGTAATGAAAATCATTTTTACCTAATGTTGTATAAGAAAACATATTTCATTCCCTCATAGCCTGGTCATGTTTTACCACACAACAATGTTTTCTTGATTAATGAAACATGGATAAGAGGGAATACAAATGCCAGCCAATTATGAACCTGGACAAAGGTATATTGACAAGTCATTGTTAAACAAGCACAGGGAGGTAAAATTAAATTATATTAAAAAGGATGTAATAGGCACATTGTAAAAAAGTAGTTTAAATAGTTGAAACTACTTTTTCTAAGTAACTTTGGTTTACCACACTAGATTTCTCCCTAGGGTGGCTTGGCTGTAGTTCAACTTCTTCTAGTATGAGGTAATCGGTGCCTTGCAAAGCTGTTTTTGAAATACTGTAGGTTCCCCAACACTGGCAGCAGCTCATACTGTATGTGTCCTCATTTTCATGCAGGAGGTCAGAAATTCCACAGCGTACCTTTGCTAATCAATAAAAGAAATGACTTTAAATTAGTAGAAAAATTAATCTTCTTAATTTATTCTGGACAATAGAAAATGCAACTAAAAAAGGATGAAAAAAAAAACAGCTTATCATCTGTATACTGGCTTTGCTTCATAACAAATGCAACATTATACCCACATTTCTATCCAATCCATGCTGTCATAGGTCAGAAAATATCTAACCACACTATTTACAGGATTAACAAAATGGGTGTGCTAAATGATATGACTGGAAACACATAATGCTGACATTGTCAGTCAGAAAGCTCAAAGAGCTTCAAATCCAAAACGGTGTCCTCACAGCCCACTGCTAATCTTAACAAACCAAAACAAACATAACCTGCATATGACATTTCATGTCAGGAACAAATAAGTACAGTATAAGTATGTAAAAAAAACAAACAAAAAGGTGACAGACGTCTTATAAGCCAGTGGGGGAAAAGGTTTCTATTAACAGTACAGCTCCACGTACTGTACATCCATGTGAGCAGACCAGTAATGAGGAGACAAGACACTGGTGTCCGGGGAGCTTCTTCACAGAGTAGTTTCCCCTCTTTCCAACATGGTCAGCACTGAGGGACCTGCATTCTCACTGGAGAACTTTCTGGGTGCCTGGGTTTATTGAGCCAGACCTCTCTGGAGGTTATCACATTGATGACAATCGGTCAGTAGCAAAACAGAGAGAAGTCATTAAACCAATCAGAGAGACCTCGACTCTGCTAATGTAGTTAAACTGCATGGGGCTGCTACTAGGGAGAAAGCCCTCGCTCTCCAGTGGAGCAAATGTATTACACCTTAAATCTCTTTCTAACCAAATAGAAGAGGAATATGTTTGGCAAAGCTTTGCTGTTTCGCTGTAAAACTCAGTCAGTGCTCACAACTCTGAACAGAGCTGTTTGACTCTTGACACCCGTGTGTCAGGGGAAGACACTGTGCCAGTCTCCAGATGATTCAGGAACCACTTCCAGGTCAAGTTCAGGTGTTACCTCCACTTGAGTTCCTGTTTCTTCTTGGCCCAGAGCCACTTCTTGGATCTGGCCTGGACAGATACACAGAAAAACCAACAAAAAGAGTGAGAAGTGGTTTGCATGACTCTCCTGCAGTTAGATACTCTCTGAGAAAAGTAAAGATCAGCTTCAGCATTTCTGATTCTACATCCAGTTTGCCAGTGGCTTTCATGCAAATAAGAGCATCTATCAAAAAGCAATCTTTCCCTCCTCACTCCACCAGCAATTGATTTAATATCTCATATTGTCAGTTTGAGCTTTCTTCTGCAAAGACCCGTCTCATACACAAACTATTTAATAAGGTGTGGCAGGTGTGGAATATACTTACTGTGAGCTGTACATATGATGCAAGCTATGTGTCACAGTGCATTCAGCTTAAAATGACAAGCTCAAAGCAATAATAAGTCACTTTGGCAAAAGCTGAGAGGTTCAGAGCTTTTTCTACTGCCGCAGGGCACACGAGGAAGTCAGTGGAATTCATTTACAGTGGAAGTCATTTGTTTATCTCTGTTTTTAGTTGTTGTATCTAACACACATTCAGTAAGTTGCAAACACATGACTATCTTGAATCCTGATGCATTTCTCACAAGCATCCATCAAAATGTCAAAAGACTAAACAGATATCAAGGATTAAACTGAACTTTAACTTTGTGATCACGTCCAGTCACGGATGGAACAGTAGGAATTTTAACGATTTTAGGATTTTAATGACTACAGAAAATCCTGAGAAAGTTAATTCACCGTTCTCTAACCTAATTACATTTTTCATAGTAAGACCACAGAAGCCAGTCCTCAACGTGTTGCAGACCAAACTTTTTAAATTATCTACACCCACCCAGCATGGGGACATGACTGGAAGCTTTTGCAGAGCTGCTATTCAAGTGGAATAAGTAGAAGAGATCTGTCAGCACTGTTCTCCTCCTCAGGTCATACTGAATAGGTACCTGCCAAGCTCTGAGGTTGGATGCCGGAATAAAATGAATAACAATGTGGGAGTATGCTCGTCATACTCTTGGCCAAGGTTAACAAAAGAGGAGCCACAGCCTAAGTTTTAACGCCTGTCAGGAAAAAGCCCTGACTTTCCATTCAACACACATGCCTAGTGATAACAAAGAGGAAACTGAGCTTACAGCTTAAAGTGAACAAAGTTCATGGATCTGTCATCCGAGTTCTGCTCTACAGTATCGCTGAGCCTGCAGGGCACGTGTGCACATACACACGAGGATAAGTGTAGCAGTGACCATGTGCTGGCATTATAAAGATGATTTTCAACAGATAATGAGAAGGCGCATTAAGAGAGGCGCGACAGACACAAAAGGTGAGAATGGGAGAAAGTTAATGAACCACAGGAGAAGGCCAACATTGCCTCTCAGCGGTCTGAGGTACTCAGAGACACCTTTTATTGTGTCTTTTATGGGGTACATGCAGACTGTGCATGACAGCCACAATAAACAGTCAAAAACACATTAACATCATAAGGTGGAAAAGGGGGTTCAGTATATAATACTTACAGTGGGGTAAATAAGTATTTGATACACCCCTGATCTTTCAAGTTTTCCCACTTACAGAGAATGGACAGTTCTGTAATTTTCATCGTAGGTACACCTCAACTGTGAGAGACAGAATCTACACAAAAATTCCAAAGTGAAGCCATTTCTCTCTCGCAGTGACTTAGAGAAAGCTATTCATGCGTTTGTGACTTCCCGGCTTGACTATTGCAATGCCCTGTACTCAGGGCTATCCCAGTCATCACTCTCCAGGCTCCAGCTTGTTCAGAACGCGGCTGCCCGTCTGCTGACAAACACTCGTCGGCATGCCCATATCACTCCGGTTCTGCTATCCCTTCACTGGCTGCCTGTTAAATGGAGAGTAGATTTTAAGGTCTTGCTTTATGTTTTTAAGGCCATGCACGGCCTTGCCCCTCCGTACTTATCCGACCTCCTGGCTAGATACGTCCCTCGCAGAACCCTGCGATCATCGGGGCACCCTGCTCTTGTTGTTCCCCCTGCGCACTACAAAAAATGGGGAGGTCGCGCCTTTGCCGTGCATGGCCCTAGGCTGTGGAACTCCCTGCCCTTAGAGATACGCTCGATAGCCGAGCTGGCAGCCTTTAAGTCAGCGTTAAAAACGCATCTTTTTAAGCAAGCTTTTAATGTTTAGCTAGCTCACTATTTTCGTCACCTTTAATAATTTATTCTTTTAACTAGTCTTAATATGTCATTGTGTGTATTAGTCCTTGGGCCTCCACGGGTAAGCCCCCGATGAGAGAGCCGGCTGGATAGGAGCTGCCCTCTATCAGTCCTGGGATATCCATTTGGCTTCTGTCTGTTTATGAGTGCTCTTAACTGATATTGTATTCTATGTTTTTATTGTTGTAGCACTTTGTGCTCTCGAGTTGGAAAGTGCGGTACAAATAAAGTTTATTATTATTATTATTATTACTTTTATCTGTTTCCATCATTTTCTTGGAGTGTCTATCAAATTGAACAGTTACAGTATTGTACTCTGTGTCCCCTCAGTTTTTATAGTTTACTGTTTGACAAGCAAAAGACAACTTCTGAATCTCTAATTCAACAAAAGACAGACATCTAAAACATTTCACTGTAACCAGAACCTAAATGACTTTTTATTTATTATTATTTATCATTGTACATATGAAACATCTTTTTACAGCTTATTGAACCACACACAGTTCTTGTTTCTCAGTTTTAATTCACACATGCTATTAATTAGTGAAAAGGGAGATAAGGAGACATGATTTTAATTTAAATACTGATTGATATTCACAGCTAGTTGATGGTTGTGTTTTTCATGATTAATTAGCGCTTGAGTGTGCCAGAATGCCCACATCAATATTTCACTCAGTATTGCTTCCCATCCTGCTACAAAAAAAAACAACTACTTGAAGTCAGAGCTTGGCCACTCCTATGTTTTATTTGAATCTTTCCGTCCTTTTAAAGTTTGCCTCCACTGATCCCGTCCTCAGGTATATCATGGAAACATGTCACTATCGTGTTTCTACACAGTGGCTTCTAACAAACTCCAGGGTTTTTCTGAGATTTAAGTTCTGCACAGATTGAGCATCGCTTGCTTGGAGCTACCGGAAGCACGTCTCATTGTGTTACAATAGCACTGAGCTCATCTCCATCTAGTTCCCCATACTACTGCAGCAGTAGTTTGTGTGTCTGAAATGTATGTGCATGTCTGAGTATGAGGTTGAGTGCATATTTGTTGCATTTCCACCCCTGTCACTCATTCTCCCATGCTAGAATAAAAGCACAAAAGCCTCTGTCCTAGGTCAAGGCTATCGTAATATCAGATCCCCTGGTTTTCGCTGTTTGTGGAGAAAAGCAGGCCATGCTTAAGCTTCCACAGCAAACAGAATAATTAATTTTCTATCAGAGCAATCAAAGCGGATCACACCATCAAGGGTTAAGAGAGGAGAGGTCTGGAGGGAGCATGTATTAATGTCCTTTATGACTTTGCAAATTATGCATTATAAGCAAGAGAAGAGTGGAAGCTCCAACATAATTGCATTGATTTCTCACTGATGGCTACAAATAATGACATTTTCTCTTGATCCAGGGGAAGAACAGGATGGATTGTGAGGCCCAGGGGCACATATACAAGCTCTTAAATGCGCTTAGACTGTGTCTCATGATGCCTTTTAAAAACATCATATCACACAGATGTACACACATGTGAAGACCAAAACATTTGCCTACATACACATTCAAGCCATCATCTTCTCCCATCTACCCGAGATACAGACTGAATACACACTGGTATGCATACAAAACACAGATATATAAATCTACATGGACACACACAGACCCACACTTGAATTCTGAACACAGCATCAGTTCCAGGAAGTAAAGCTGACAGACTTACAGAACAGACTTATCTAAATGAGTCAAAATCTGGCTGTTTAGACCAGTCCACAACTCCAGTTGTCAGTTCATGTGCTCCTGCCTCTTTCACAGATGAGGAGGAGGGCCATTTTTGTGATATTTCAGTGCCAGCAATGTCTCATGGTAGTGATTCCAGCTGGGATGGCACAGTGCATGATTTCTCATCACAACATACGCAGAGAGGGCGGTTTGAGCAGGGGTACTTTGCATTGTTAGAAATTAATAAATTAATCAAATAATTATTAGACATTAATGTCTTAGACTTTAATGTGTTAGTAATGTAATTTAGTAAGATTCAAAGGCTAAAAATCCCAGCTACCTGACATTGAGAAG
>NW_018127913.1:1128610-1134047 GCF_001952655.1 Monopterus albus
AACTGTCCGTTCTCTGTAAGTGGGAAAACTTGAAAAATCGGCAGTGTATCAAATACTTATTTGCCCCACTGCATCTGGCCTGATCCTCTTGGAAATACTATTCCTGAGTCAAAGTGAAAAAGAGACATGGCTGAGAGACTAGTTACAGCCTTTGTTTCCCAGCTGCACAAGCAGCTGGCTGTGTGTCCAAGTGTTTGTGTGCGTGCTGGTGTGACACCAGTCAGCTACTCACCATAGCCGTGGGATCTCTTCATGTGGTGCTTCATGTTGCTCTTCTGGGTGAACCTGATGCTGCACACCTCACACTTGAAGGGCTTCTTCCCAGTGTGTTTGACCATGTGGACCTGCAGAGCACTCTTCTGGTTAAAGGCCTTTTCACACTGGCTGCACTTGAAGGGACGCTCACCTGTACAAAAACACAGACTCACAGTTAGTTGTCTTGCAGTAATTGTGATAAACAGCACTGTCCTTTGGTATAATTTGTGTAAATAAATGCCATGATGGCTGAAATTATTGGACTCTGACAATATGACTGAAGATAAACATGAAAGCAAACCAGCATGAAAAACAACTATGCTGTTGTACAAGGGTCATGTACAATATTCTGCCCCTATTTAGTCCATTAACCACAAACAGGTATTTCCCCATGTTCACAGTTTGCATGTACAGTAAATGCCTAAATTTTAGGTACTGCAGTTGGTATTTACATATTTTTCTATGTGATTTCTATTTTCATATCTATGTTTACACACACATAGTATCAGTGATAGCAGCTTCCCTTCAAACCAGGCCTGGAACCAGTATGTCATTATATGCTGATTCTTTTCTCATTTAATCAATGATTAATCAGCGATTTATCGATGACATATGCGGTCCGTGAATTTTCATTTTGAAATAAAAAATCAAAATGAGAAAACATAATTTCTCCCAATTGCCATTTAGAAATATGGAAACAAAAAATGAAAAACAGGTCATTTTTTGTTTTTGTTTTGATAATAAACCACAGAAAACAAACAAAACAAACAGCAACAAGTCAAAAAAGCTGTTATCTGATTTTTGTTTGTGATGTTTATAAATGGAAATCGAGAATTAAAGTAACCTACATGGTCCGTGTACTTTTTGGTAATTCAAGTGTCCTTTTAAAACCAGAAACGAAAAGTGAAAGCATTTGATTTTGATTTTTAAATCCAAAGATCTAAAAAGCAAAAAAAAAAACCTTTTTATTAAATTCTGTAGTCAAAAATGAAAAGACTTGATTTCCTTCTAGGAGCATGATTTAAACAATAAAAATGCAACAAGGCAAAAACAAAAAACAGCTGCATTTTTGTTCAATGAAAACGGAAGTCCATCTGTAATTTGTTGCAAATCAACACCATATAATATATATGCACACACTGGAAGCCACATTGGGACTTCTGAAATGTGTGTCTCACCTGCCATGATATTGCCATTCCGGCCAGATTTTGTGGTGGTAAATTTATTAGTCCTTAAGTTTATTAGTCCTTAATTATTTTAAGCTAATGTAATATAATATTAAGCTAGCTAACAATCAGGTAAAAAAAAAAAAATCAATCTGTATAAAAAGTGCCATTATTAAGTAAAAAGAAAATTAAGGAGAAAATTGTCATATTCAGATAAAGCTTTATAAAATAAAGTAGATTACTGGATATAACAAAGATGAAGTAATATTTCATGATAATGAATGGGAGGTTTGTGATTTTTAATATGACATCCACTGTACGCATTCCTAAGTCCTCTTTACCTGTGTGTGTTCGGTTGTGTCTCTCCAGTTGGCTGCGCTTGGCAAAGGCCTTCACACAGGAGGAGCAGCTGAAGACTCTGGGTTTCTGGGAGCTGGGTGACGGGCCTGGCTGGTGCACGCGCTCATGTTCCTGTAGACAAATCCAAAAGATAAATTTCACCATTACAGTCAAGCACACAAAGTCCCTCTAACAGAATGTGGACAGGACCGAGATGTCTGACGAGTTTCCCTTGGAGAAAATAACACAACAGACCAATCTGGAGGGTTTGGACACCCTATAAATCATTGCTTGCGATACTAAGGGATGTCTTTCCTTCTTTTGGTGTATTGCTTTCGAATTCGATTTCAACTAAGGCTGTTAATTATATGCTCTGTTGCTAATATAATCTGTTGGAAAATGACAAAAATAACTTGGAAATAAAAAAATGTTTGAGAAAATGCTTGTTCATGTACCTAAAGAATAATATCAGTCATTATCTCTATTAGTAGTATTTTCAACACTCCTCATACAGAGACTAAAACCAACAGTGAATTGCCTATACTCACTGTTAATGTCTGTCAGTCTCCAGCCTCGATTAGCTTTCTGTGTGGAGCTAGCAGACTGTAAATAAAGCAGAGAGCTTGTGCAGCGATCTCACACATGTGCAGTTGACTCTTGCTTTTTTCTGATGATGTAAAAACTTATGGCTGTTTAAAGCTTTTAGGGCTACATTTTTAACAAATATGCAGTTCTGGTATTTCATAATAAAAAAACATGTCACCCAGTGCAGCGTTATGTTTTAGTGGTGTGTTTTTAACCATTTTTGAACAATGGAGGTCTATGGAACAGATAAATACGCTTATTCAGGTTGGAGACTGACTTACATTAAGAGTGAGTCGAGCCAGTTCATTAGTGGTTTTATGTATGGCGATTGTTGAAAATACTATTAATATAGTGTGACCGGCTTTATCCTATAATTTTGTTTTTAATCTCTTTGAATCATATGTTACATAAACCTAAAAATATTATTTATTGTATATACTATTTGACCTGCAGCTCAGAGCCAGATTCAAGTCAAATACTGGGCAGCAGAAAGCCACAGGGTTGACAGTAAAGTGAATACAAATGATGGCATAATAAGACTGGCAATAGGGAAAGGATTAAAATACCCTCTGCTGTAACTGCTTACAAGGAGATTCAGGCAGGAGGGTGTTTGGGGTCATTACATTAAAATATGTGAATATATTTATCACAAACTGAACATGAGGCCTGGATAATAGCTAACAAATGGCAAGGTTACAACATCTGAAAAGGTTAGGCTTGGTATAAACCCACAACTTTGTTTTTACACTTTGTATGGCTTACACAGACAACATTTATTTGTGAGCTTAAGAGAAACAGGTAGATGGATTTTTGCTACATTTGCTGGCTGTAGCTTTATATTTAACAGCGTGGTATGAATCTTCTCTTTCAACTCTCAGCAACAGAGCAAATAAGTATACTATTCCTTTAAATTTAAATCAGACATTAAAAGTTTAAGATATGAATGTCTGAATATGCACATGTTGCAGACAAATAACTAGTTGCAATTTCAAATGACCAGGTATTTGCAAAAAACCGAATCCAAGCTGGAGATGATCATAGTTGGCTGATACACACAGGTTACTTTAAAATCTCTGGCTGTCATGTCACGTTGACTTTAAATACTTGGTTTCTCAAAACAGAGCTTGGTCACTCTTGCTGTGATACCAACCTAATCTCAGTGTCATTACCCTTATGTAAGACAATTACCACTGAGCATGCTGAGTCACATTTACAAAAGTAAAAGCTTACAGCACACTGGGCTTTGCTTTAAAACGTGACATATGATGGGGGAAGGAGCTTGTGTATATAAAGCCATATCCTCATTCACCTCTTTCCTACCAATCTGACTGGCATTTACATGCTGGAGTGCGCTCCTCTCCCTACTTCGACTTAAAACGCTTCTCACTTTAAGTGTTTTGCTCGGTTCTTGAGAGTGATAATCTATCTAAAATCCTATTTGATGAATTCCCATTATTTTTGCTGCCTTTAGTGAGAAGGCACTGTGTTAATGGTTTCATATTCATCACTGAGTCTTTGGTGATCACTTTTTAGTCTGCGGTGGAGGCAGTGATAATTAAAAATGTAATTTGTGTTGTGAGACACGATTTATTGCTTTTATTACTGGAGAGTTTTAGTGATCTGTTGTATACATTTCAATACAGTGCTAAATTCTTTATTTAATAAGTGGCCACTTTGTTTACAGAGAGGAGCAGTAGCTGGGATGATATCAGTGTTAAATTTAGGCTGTCAGAAGATTAGATTTAAAGCTATTTATCATCTGAGTCTACTGTGTTTACACAAGTTCTTACCTTCAGGTGTGTAGCTCGTTTGAAGGCCTTGTTACACAGACTGCAAACATGACAGCGGTCCTTGCCATGAGCTTGCCTGCAGTGCCTTCGCAGTGTGTTGGCATTTTGGCACACCTGATTACAGTAGTAACACTGGTTCCGGTTATCAGCCTCTGTCTGGGCGTCCTTCCCACCCTTATGGCCATCCTCAGAAATCTGAATGACACACAAAGATGCAGATTACTTACGCTTCCAATACATACATTTTTGGTGGACTCTACAGACAGAGCCACAACACAAGAAAATGTGCAAAATGTGCAGGGGTCTCAATACTTATTAAAAGCCGTGGCATTTGCTTGAAATAAGTAATCCATAACTGGGGTCAGATATTTTCCATTATCTGTACTCTGTTTACCTTTCTGACAGCTTTTTACTTTTACTCTTTACATTTTCAAATCAGGCTCGTTTAGTTGTAAAACATCTGAAGGGAATTATCGATTCTGTTTTTTAGCACTTATTGCAAAATATGAACACTTCTGTACTGGGTGACATGTTCCTTGTTTACAATCTCACGCTTTCACAGAGATCATGTTCATCTTGCACATGCACAGTTAAGTCTTGCTTTGTTTTAGACCATAGATGGATGCTTCAGACACTGTAAAAAAAACATGGTCATTTGAAGCTTTTAGGGCAAAATCAGACTCAGAATCAGAATCAGCTTTATTGGCCAGGTGTGTCGGACACACGAGGAATCTGACTCTGGTACATCGGCTCTCAATGTGCAAACAGTAAACCAGCATAAGACTGTGTAATATAACAAAATAAGCAGTATAAACAGCAACAAACAGTGCAAACAATGCAGAATAAGCAGTATAAACAGACAGTAAACAATGCAGACAGACGAGCAATGTTCATTGAGTACTTAAAACTAGAGACCTGTACGAGTCTGTATAATCTGTACAAGGTATATTTACAGGTATTGCACTGAGGGTTATTGACCAGTCATACTGTCATTGGTCTAGTGTTTATCAGAGCCACAGCCTGGGGGAAGAAACTGTCCCTGTGCCTGGTTGCCTTGGTGCACAGTGACCTGTAACACCATCCAGAGGGGAGGAGTTCAAACAGGTTGTGTCCGGGGTGTGATGGGTCTGCAGTGATCCTCTCTGCCCTCCTTTTGACCCATGAGGTGTACAGGTCCTCCATGGAGGGCAGGCTCACACCAGTGACCTTTTCTGAAGTCCTGACTGTCTGCTGAAGTCTGTACTTGTCCTGTTTGGTTGCTGAACCAAACCAGACAGTGATGGAGGTGCAGAGAACAGACTC
>NW_018127913.1:1134385-1157455 GCF_001952655.1 Monopterus albus
TAATCCACTGACAGGTGGGGGCAGGCACAGTGAGCTGGGTCAGTTTGGAGTGGAGGATGTCCAGGATGATGGTGTTGAATACTGAGCTGGAGTCCACAAAGAGGGCCCATGCGTACGTCCCTGGGGAGTCGAGGTGTTGCAGGATGTAATGCAGTGTCATGTTCACTGCATCGTCCACTGACCTGTTTGCCCAGTAGATGAACTGCAGGGGGTCTACGATGTCCTTCAGGTGGGCCGACACCAGTCTTTCAAAGCACTTCATAACTACAGATGTCAGGGCGACAGGTCTGTAGTCGTTCAGTTCACTGATGGAGGTTTTCTTGGGGACTAGAATGATGGTGGAGCGTTTGAAGCAGGAGTGGACGTCACACAGCTCCAGTGACCTGTTGAAGATAAGTGTGAAGATGGGGGCCAGCTGATCAGTGCACACTTTCAGGGAGGAGGTGGTCACGCCATCTGGGCCTGGTGCCTTTCTGATCCTTTGATTTTTAAAGAGGCCACGCACATCCTTTTAACAGATCGTTAGCGGTGGGGGGCTGGAGGGAAGAGAGGTGATTGTCGGGGAGCAGCTGCTGGATCTGAGCTGGTAGAAATGTACTTCAAACTACTTTTTACGTTTATACCTTGAGTACATTTCAGAGCCTGTACTTTTTTTTACTTTTACTCAAAGGAAGAGTTTGAATCAGTACTTCTACTTTTACACAGGTGTCTGTACTTCTACTTGAATAATGAATGTGTGTACTTTGCTGTCTTTGACTGGGGTTTATCGTGTTGCCGTCTTAAGCATTTGCTCAGTGCATACATGTACAATCTACTTCCACTTCTGTCTGGCAGCTCCTTCCCTAGATATTTTAAACTCACAAGACAAACACACTTACATTATATCCATTGTCAGATGCTCCATTTGTGGACTGCGAATGGTGGCTGACCAGTATGACCTGCTGGCCTGAGCTGGGTGGCTGTTCTGGCAGACCAGATTCATTCAACACTGCAGGAAATGTCTGACCCTAAGGATCAACAGACACTCTTGTATACTACATTATATATTATACATACTGTAAGTTATCTTCAAACATGCTTAATCACATTGCTGAATTTGGCCAGATAGGGTTTTAAATTCTTTGACAGTCATCTTAATTTTTTTTTACCTGTGTATTAAGGTTTAGAGTGACACCATCCAGCATCCCCTGTGCATCTGTCAGGGTCAGTGTAACGCTGCCATCGCTGGCCACGCCTCCTGGTGACATCACTAGACTCTGGGATGCAGCAGTATGTGACAGGGTGGTGCTCGGTGGTAGGCTAGTTACTGATAAGGAGGAGAAAGGCAGCAAGGTTAGAGTGATTTGAGTTTTTACTGCCACAATCCACAACTAGTGTGGACAGCAGTTTTCAGCCAACTGTCGGAGCCAGTGCCTGCATCCATACGCTCTGTAATACATTTCTGATGACATGAAAGTCATTTTGACATAAAACCTGAACTTTAATGTTACTTTTTTCAAACACAAACAAAAATGTCTCCATTTAGACTTTTCCTGTAACATTAAAACCCTCCATTTACTAATGAAATACTCATAGAATGAGGGATGGCTTCATTACAGAATCAGGTTCACTTGAGATCACAAAATGTACAGTTGTACCTGTTGAGATGACCAGCTGGATACCAAAGTCCTTTTGGTGTGTAACGCTAAGTAACTAAAATAGTAATGACACTTTAAAACATGATACAGGAATCCAGTAATTAATTTCACTTAAATACCTAGTTTTTATTTTCAGACCATCTTAGAACGTAAGTTGTTTTGACTTGGGGTCTTTTAACTAGAAATGATGAGTTGAATGAATGGACTGCTGAGAGTTCACTCAACTCATTAAGTTTTTAAAGAAATAAAACTAGCAGACCAGTAGACGCTGTTCTTTTTGTGGAGTCTGAAGAACCCGTTCACAATGGAAACTTTGTGTTGTGTCTAGAATATATTAAATTAGGTCATGTTGTTTATTTATATAATGGTAAAAATGATGCAAACCATGATGAAGATTGGTTCGGAATTCCATCTCTACCCCTGTCACTGCTTGCATGTTGGGTTTGTACCAACTCTGGTACAAAACACATTCAGCAGCTGAAGCTACAAATTCCTCATGTCAGACTGACTGAAGAAATGTAAAAGGAAAACAAATCTCTCTGTGACTGCCCATGTGACTAAAGAGTCGAGTCAGCTTAATACCATTAGTTTACTGTACTTGTTTTCTTATGTTCAGTTAACTACAGTTTTGCATTTTCAAAACATAAAACAACCCCAAACTCTTTCCTGAACTAAAGTTGAGATAATTCACCTTTTTTAAAGCACCAGGGGAACTCACATTTCCAAGATGAACCAGCTTGAAGCCAGTATTTGATTTTAATAAATATATTACCATAATGTTTATCAGTCAAAGTGCAGGTGGAACTGCACTTGCATACCGATTGGCAGGGATGGTTCAGTTAAAACAACAAAAGGAAAGTCTAAGTGCCTCTGTGACACAGTGGGAACAGTTTTCACTAGAGTTCAGACAGGAGGGTAATGAAGAGGGAGATGAGACTGGAAATTTGATTTTCTTATGACATGCAACAAAGATCCCAAATCACATTAAAATAAAGAGCAAGATGTAGAAAACAATTTCTAAGCTTCTACACCCAGAAGACATTATTAATTATCTTGCTTGAGATCTTTAAGCTGAGCTACAAATGTTATTCTGAGCGTGCCTGGCCCAGCTTTGTTCAAAGGGCGGTCTGCTTCTAAGCACACTAGAAAGAACTTTGTAGAGTCTTTTTTTTTATTCCACAGGCAAAAAATACAACAGCTCTTAACATGTGCTAAGTACAAACATTACCAGGCCAGACTAACTAGCTTACACTAGCTTTACCCTTGGCATTTTATTATCTATATCATGTATGACACCAGCACATAGATTCTAAGGTCATACTAAAGGGTTAATGATTAAAAGCAGCCAGCAGAAAACATTAAAAATTCAGCTAGAAAGAGGTTTAGCAATCTGGCAAAAGCTGATGTTAACTAGTTAAAACTGATAAAGCAGCCAAATTCAGTTGACAAAATCCATGTTAGGTGGAGAGAAGTGAGAAGCTTTTGTTTACTCATGTGTGAAACAGAAAAAGTTTCCAAAATTGCTACAAATATAATGTAGCTATTCTGTCTGTTACAGTGAACAGTAAAAGTACCATAGTAGAATGGAAAGCTCGACATGAACAACTTAGACTTAGTAAACAGTTTCGAGCATCAGAGCAGCATCCACCTGATCACCATAAGACATTTATTATTTATTTATTATTACTTTTGTTGTTTTGTTTTTGGTTTCATTGTAGCTATTTTACATTTCTGCCCATGGCTGCACCAGGACAAACTTGCTAAACCATGAAAGCATTTTTTTAGCTTCCCACATACCCTTTGATGCCACCGTAGTGGGGGGGACACACCTTAGCGTGCTATTTCACAAACATCACACATTGATCAAGAGACTGAACTTCTCTTTCAATGCTTCATTCTGTTTTATCCTGGGTTCAATCACTGGTGCTGGATGCAAGGGACGTTCCTTTAAAACCATTAAAGGAATCTGAGATAAAGCTGCTCTCACATCTGGTGTCATCCATGCTTCCTCTCGCACCAGCTAATATTGTGTGTAATGTTCTGTTTGAACTCCATACTGTACACTCATTCACCTGCCATGGATGCTATGTATTTGCAACTTGCCACTATAGAAAGAGCTGAGCCCTTCTGCCAGTGCAATCTACTATTTGCTGTTTAACCCAGCAAGAGGTGAAACTCAGCCTACTCAGCATATTTTCAGACATTTAGCTTAGCTTGCACTATAAGCTGTCATCACTTCTTTTCTGCTGCCTATAAAAAATAAAACACCCCATAAAATTTCCTTGTGAAGCTTCAATAAAATAAAACGATTAATCCCAAAGGGAAATGACTATAAAATAAGGCTATAAAAAAGAATAACCTAGTCTACTGCATTAGTCAAAAGTCTCATTCTTCAGGAGCAGTCGTAATGACTTTCAACAGTAAAGACAAGGACCCCCCCCCTTAGTGTGTGTGCTCACTCCCTCAAATGGGTGGCAACTTAATCAGCTTTGTTCAAGTGGGTTGCTGTGATGATAGCTGCACACCAGTCAGCAGGGTATCTCCTACTTTGCTGCCAGACTGTTGGCTTAAAGTGGTGGCCTTGAGTCAAGTGGTGTTACGACTCAGTCGAGCATGGTCACTAAAACTGGCTTTTGGGTGCAATTATGCAACCCCTTATAGAGTGGAGTTGTGTCAACAGAGCTGACTGAAGATGAGAGGTTAGTTTATTTGCAACCATGAATTTCTGACAGGTTTTTATACCTGCGTTGTTTTAAAAACACCAGGTAACCTAATATTACTGGGGTACCTGGGCGTATGGGTACTCTCTGAGTACGGCACTAGCACAGCACAGTGAGATTATTCGCTCACTGTCATAAACTGATCCCATCGAAAGTCCAGTTTAACTGAAGATTCACTGATGTCCAGCAAACTTTAAAGTGAAAGTGGGACTGGCCTCTTCCTGAGAAAGAATTTAATGTATTGGTTTGAATGGAAATGCATGTTAGACTAGACAGCACTCAGAGAGTGCAGACCTCTGCCAAGGCAACTTGGTTTCCCCATAATGCCATTACATCTAAAAGCAATGTTCCCATGATAGTTTGACCCTCGTAATATGATTGTTGTCCATGAAAACATACTGTTGGCATTTTTCTGACAGACAGGAAGCGGCAGGTGAGGCTGGGGAAAATTACATCCAGCACCAGGACTGCCAACCCATGCCCCCCCCCCTGCCCCAGGGCTGCGTGATATACCTCACAATTTACAAATTAAGCACTGGACTTTTTATTACTGTATTCCTCTGCTCACTCTCAAATACAAACACACATTTATATTTCAGTCCTCACCTGCCATTCCAGTGTTGGCGGGGCTCTGAGGTAGGAGTTGGTCATTGGTGATAGTCAGGGCTGCACTGGTGGGCTGGCTGTTGAGTGGCGATGGCAGCCTGATGCTGCTGTTCATCTCGACACCATTAGGGTTGCTATGTTGTGGAAGCAGATTCTGGCCTGCAAAAGTATGGGACAAAAGCAACTTCTACTGCAAAATTCAAGGAAGGATTTTACCTAATATATATTTATTCTTCTCATTCAGGATAAATTTTAGAATATTTTGGTCCATTTGATGAAGAGTACATGTATTTTCTACATATTCCCTTCTTCAGATCTTTAGCTTGGAATGATACATTGTGAGCTATCTTCACTTCTTTTTCACTGCCTCTAATAAAAAAATAAAACAAATACAATACAAAAAAAGGGAGAAAAACTCCAGTGAATGCCTTGGTAAAGCTTCAATAAATAGAAAATTACTTTATCAATCCCAAAGAGAAATTACTATAAAATAAGTCTACAGACAAAAATTATTTAGTCTATTGCATTAATACAAAGGACTTGAAGCGCAGTACAATAAAGATAACAGAATGCTAAATGAAAGAAAGTCCAAGCAGGAAATATTCTAACTGCTCCAATTAATGCAGACATGGATGATTTATGTTGACTTCATGTGTCTCAAAAAGAATGTCATTTGCTGTATAATCTACAGGACATAGCCATATATTTGTATTTTATTTAGATTGACTCGTGGAATCTAAATTGGTCCATACCTGATATGGTGAGTGTGATCTCCTGAGGGTTTCCTGCTGCGGTGCTGGAACCAGCCGCAGTGGCCTGGGCCTGTACCTGGGCTAGGGCTTGTGTCAAGCTGGAATTGTTGATGGTCAATGTGATTTCCTGACCACTGTTGCCTCCAGCTACCAGCCCAGAGCTGCTCATGACGTGGCTCAGGTCCTGAGTACCTGTATGATCCAAGAGAAAGCATATGGTAGATCAGTTATTCAGCTTGACTAACAGTGTTTAGTTAATTTTTCCCCAGCAAACATACCAGATCCGTCCTGCTCAGGCAGGCCGGCCATTGTGACCTGAGCAGGTGTAATGGTAGAGGGCTGCAGGGCCAGGCTGGTCAGTGGGTGGATGACAACATTGGCAGACACTGGGGAGTCCGTGGTAGATGTCAGCTGGCTGCCAGAGTGGGAGATGAGGCCAGCGTCAATGCTCAGGGGCTGAGAGAGGAGACCACCCTGCTGTAAGGTCTGCTGTAGGAGGGTATGGTCAATCTGGAAGAGAGATGAAAGTGGAAGGCTGATGTTGAGGAGGAAAATGAGACTGTGACTTGTAGAAGGGACTGGGAAACAACAATAAGGCATGATGGTTGCTTTTTGAACAATGTGGGGAAAATTCAAGATCATTCAAGAAAATTTCACCTTTTGATACTTATTGACAACTTAAAGCTACAGTATGTAACTTTTTGTTTTTAGATTTTAAGTTCAGTTATGTCCAAAAACTCACAGATAGGAAAAAACAACATAAAGTGTCTTTAGTAAAGTGTTGGCCACCACATGCTGTAAGAACAGAGTCAGTGAGCCTCGGCACTGAAGTCTCTAGAACTCTACTGGAAGGATGAACAATAAAATATGTCTGGATCTTAATGTGCAGATGTGCTGTCAGTGTACACAACAAGGATGTTGTGTCAATGAGAGGGAGGGCTGCATGGGGCGGAGTGATTTTGATTCAAGTCTCATGCTAGCACTATCCTGATTTTCAGAACTTGCTTGTTTTAGCTTTAAATCCGTAATGTAAAATGCATTCCAGGACTTTAGATGAAATTTTGTAAAGCTGCTGTAATGTTTGGTCTACAGACTTTCTCTGAACCTCCTTATATGTCTGATATTTTTGGGATGACTGATATGATTTGTGGGTTATACATGGAGAGAGTGTTCATGGCAGCAGAGCAGAGATGGTTTGGCTCAGAGTTGCGAACAATGACTCAAACTTTAAACACCTTTAAAAGATTGATAAGGCACCAAACATTAGAGTAGGAGAAAGGTTTGAAAGATCAATGGATATAAACCCCAGTGTGCAGATGAGAAACATTTTCATTTATTACTTTTACAGCTGCCTGAGCAAAACTCATTTTGTGCTCCCATACCACATTTTGAATTTCCTTCATGTGCTACTGAGGGATTTCACAAAACTACTCATTTGGTCTAGTTCAGGGGTTTTCAGAGTCTGGCACAGTGGACCCCCAACAGTCAAAACTGAGACCATTGTGCCCCCCCCCCTTTTTTTTTTTTAATTTAATTTGAATAGATTTTGTTTAAATAAAAAAAAGGGGAGGTTAAGCCTGGTCATATTATAGTTTTACATTATTAAGCCCTTTAATTATGTATTCACTTAAAATGTCGGCAATTTAAAGGTGTTTAGAAAATGTAAATTAATCAAAATCAAAGAGTTGCAATCAAATATTTAACTAGGTAAAGATGAAGAAACCTGAAGGGCTGACGTGGTGCATTCTGCTTTGCTTTCCATTGCATTTTTCCCTGTGCCATTCATGGTTTACATAGGGATGGGCTGCACTCCTCCAAGCTAAGCACAGAATATCAAGGACCACAGTGCTCGTTAATAATGTATTTGCCACTAATGGAGACTGTATGAGCAGTTTAACAAACAACCATGCTCGCTGAAGTCCACGATATACCACAAAAAAAAAAAAAAAACAACTCACCGTTCTACCTCTGAACCTGTATATGAGTGTATGTTCACATACCACGCATGTAATGCTAATACTTGAGATGTGACGACGCAGTCAGGGGCAACAGCCCTGTGAGCACCCACCTCCTCCCCCCGAAAGTTCCTGGAACCTGATTTAGTACTACCTCCAGAGGGGTGCTGAAATTGAGCTTGTGGAACTCATTTCCAAAGCAGGCGGAGGGCAGTGGAAACAAACACAGAACCCAAGACAAGAGGTTCAAGTTCCATTACAGGTTGGAAGGTTCCTGTAGTGGAAAAAGGCCTAATGGATAACAACACAAGATTCAGAGTTTCTAACCTGTAGTGTGATGTTATTGATGTTGCTTGTATCGATGCCAGAAATCTGGACATTGGGGCACACCAGGTTGGCAGGTGTCAGCTGCAGGTGAATGCCATCCAGTGTAGTCAGGCCATCAGGAAGAGAGACAGTCAGGTCTCCAGCAGCTGAATGCACAAACACAAACACACACATGCACTTAGTATTTCATATTTTGTGCTAATGTTAAACTAATTAAAATCACAGACACAGATAGATGGAAAAGTACAATTTTCCTGATCTAACATGTTTACAGTACATTTTATATTAACTCCAACCCTCACTGTTCAGCTCAACCAACTGTTCATTGCAGAAAAATCTGAATTTACAACTGTCTCTTCTGATCAAAACCACTGCACTAGAGAGGCAAATAGGTATAAAGTTTTATTACCAGATATATATATGGCTAAAACTATGGATTTTAAAAAAGGAAAAAAAAATCAGACAATAGTCTGGAGACAGACAGATGTGATACAGCACATTACATGCACTGCTAGGTGTTATACAAAATGCCCTGGTTTCTGCTCAAGGGAGAATATCCCTGTAGTAAGGGTTCTTCAAAAGACTGAGGAAAAAATACTGCAATGCAATACAGTTTTTCCCAGGATGATGAAAACTGGTTGTTTTTCTAGCAGTGAACTGAGCACTTTGTTCAAAACTTCACTGTGAAAACTGAGCTGTGGACTGAGTTCTTTAATGTTTCGGAGAAAGAATGTGCTTTAGAAATCGCTGCTGTGCTTTACTTGTCTATTTAAATATTTACTTAGCACCACAATCCACATCCAAATCCTTATTATATAAACATCTCTTTAGGGAAATGAGACTGGAAATCGTTAGTTGTGAATAATTCAGATTTCTGAAAATCCCCTCTTCATGTCAAGACTTGGTATCACTCCTTTTATCACTTTTATATATTTTCAAGATCTGAGCCATTTAATCAGAACACACAAGAAAACCTTCAATGCTGAGGTGGTGAAGTGTGAAATCCTCCTACAAAGGCCTAGAATAAATAACTCCATCTTTGATGTTTGTAATTCATCTGCCTCAAAAATGCAGCTGAGACCAAACATCATACTGCAAGTGAATTATGACTTTGTATCACATAAAGGTCTGAGAAAAATCAAATAGTGTCCTGTGATTGGAGAAAAAGGTGTGCACAGAGTCCATCAGTCACTGTGATGTAATTCATCTTGTCCAGACCAACAACACTAATTTCCTAGCCACTGGCCAACACTAGAAATGATGATCCCGTTTCATTTCAGTTACACCTACATACTTTGGTGCATTAATCATCAGTCTGGCATTACAATTTGAGTAAGTGCCAAATGCCAATAAAATGTGCTGCTGATGGGTCATCCATAACACTAGATAGTGAAATCTTGTGCCTCAGTGTTATGTTCTTGGGTCATTTCATTTTCTCAAAATTAATCTTGCTGTCCACCCGTACACTCTGTGAATAAATAAAATTATCGCTGTGTAACAAACAAACAACTCCCAACAGTTTCCTTGCTACTCTGGTCTACCCAAAATGAAGTAAAATGTGTAAAGTTCCTTGTCTGCTACTAGTTTCCATGACTGTCTTTTCTCTGTGTGTCTTGTACTCTAGATGTTGTGATCTATCCGGAATGCCTTACCTGACATGGAGGCCGGTAGGATGGCCTGTCCCACCAGTCCTGATTGCAGTAGATTTTGGTCAAACTGCCCTGTCAGGACTTGGTTGGCTGGGAGGTAAATATTGGGGTCAGAGTTAGGTGTTTTTAGCAGACCCACAGGCTGAAGCACCTCTGAAGCAGCTGGCTGCTGGCCCTGGCCTGTTGCCACAGCCTGTCCAGTCCCTGTGTCCTGACACTGAAGAGCCTGACCTGCAGATGAAGCAGACCGCTTGGCCTTGCGGCTGTCGCTGCTCTGCCGGAAGTGGAATTGGATGTGGGTTTTGCGATGGCCTGACGTTCTAAAGCGGAGTTCACAGAAGGGACATTTGAAGGGCTTGGAGCCGGTGTGGAGGCGCATGTGTACCTTTAAGCTGCCCTTTGTTGAAAAGGAGGTGTTGCACATATGACAGCTGAACAGTTTCTGACCTGCAAAGATAAGAGGAAAGTTATGTGGAGCTAGCTTAATATGACCCATTGCTCCATTACAGCTCCAGGCTACACAGGCTTGTTGTCCTCTTGAGGTCAAAATGCCAGCAGTTCTCCCTTTTCTTTGTATTTTATGGGCGTGTTAAGTAAGTAGTGATGTAACTGTCCTCATGGTTGCAAATATCCAACAGATTTGAAATCATGAGGACAGCCCTGAAGAGTCTACAGTCAGGTCAGGGAGCTTTAAGCTTGTATTTCACTTAATTTTTTTTTCCTCTGTGTATAGTTTTAATAAGATTTCAATATTTAATATCATATTATTAACCTCTAACCTGTGTGTGTCTTCACATGGCAGTCCAGAGTAGATTTCACTGTGAAACTTTTCCCACATTCATCACACTTGTACGGTTTTTCTCCTGTATGGATCCGAATATGCCTAGGCATTGAAGCAAATTGACAGATACATTTGAAAGAGCCAAGGACAGATGGTAATTTTGAAGTGGGGGGGAAAAAGAACAAGTGAGCAGAACTTACAATTTTTTCATAAATGCATGGAATGAGTGAAATAATGGAACTAGACAGAACAAAATATGCCCTCACATCACCCAAGAGGAGTGCAAATGGTATGGGGAGAAAATGCAAATGCACCCTGACTCAGAATATGAAAACCTAATAATAAGTGCAACTCGCTTGTGAATATCTTGTTTAGGAAGGAAACATTTCAGAAAGTTCAAAAAGAAGTGGTTGGAACTTTACAGATCTAATAACACAGAACAGCTTCTTGAGAAATATAAAACATTAATCATTTCTACCATTACCACTAAATAATTCTTCTCTCAAAGAGCTTCCACTGGTGTTTTCTCAAAGTTATAAGGAAATGCGACCTTGTGCAACATTTACTAAGGCCTGTCCTTTTCACACTTTTCATCTTTGACTTGAATGTCTGACACATAAACTACATGGAGGAACTGTATGACCTACTAACCTGTGAATTGTTTTCAGTAAAGGTGTTCTATTTATAGAGGTACAATAATTAACATTCTAGCCATCCTGGTGTGGGGGAAAAAGCTTTATCTATATACAGTAACAGCAAAAGATGGTTACATTACTGCTTGAACTAACTCCAACATGTAATCCATCCATTGGGAAGCTGACAGTGAGCATGAGGCAGGAAATATGGTGGGCAGCAGGTCACCAGTCTTTACAAAGACACAGACTGGAAGGCAAACTCATGCCTGCAGCTCTGTTTGGTACGGAGTTGTATATTTTGACTTTGTGGTATTTTTCTATATATCATCCATGTGTTCTCAAACTGGTGAGGATGTTTTCTTAATGAGTTCATGCTTTGTCTGTTTGCATGTGCTTTTATTAGTTTCTGTACCTTGTAAAATGTACTTTTGTTGACTGTGAATGACCTAAACATCTCTGCTTTCACTGTCATTTTAAATGCGTCCTTTTGAGCTCAGACACTGCAGTAATGGCAGCAGCACTTGAGAGGATAACACCTAAATCAGCTGCTGGATTCATGGCAAGATCCATGTTAAAGAAATACAGTAATGTGCCTTAAGCAAAATAGTTTTTACACATGCAGTGTCTCGTGAAGACCATGGCGAGCTGATGTGTTTCTCAGAGACAACTATTAACAAGCATGATATTATTACCTGATGAGGTCACTGGGTTTCTTGAAGCTCTTGGGGCAGTAATTGCAGCAGTTTGCAAACTTAGGCTCCGTTTCCAGCTCCACGGCCTTGTCCTTGATCTCGCTGATTCGATCCCGCTCAGCCGCTGACTGGGCGAGGATCCGCTCTGACACTGAGGCCTCCTCACCAGGATCCTTTGCCAGCTCGGCTGCCTGTTCTTCAGTGAAAGTGATTATCTCCAAACCCCTCCTCTTTGATGACTTTTGCTCGCCTTCCTCTTCCTCCTCTTCTTCCTCAACATCTTGACTATCCAGACCTATAACTGTGACAACAGAGGTCTCAGTGTTTCCAATGACAATACTTTTAAGAGGCAATCTGCAATGCCAAAATCTTTGCCACCAAGGCAAAGAAAAAATGAAATAAAATAAAATAAAACAGCACCTTGGTGACTCACCCTGAAAGCCTATTCTATTCAAAATGCAATGAGTCACATAAACAGATGCGGTAAAGGCCAAATCACCCTGAATGTATTTTTAGACACATTTTTAATGCGTCTCATGTAACAGATAGAACTCTGTTCCACTGAATGTGTCAGTTCACACTGACACAAGCACGTGAGTGTGCGCTTTTAAGCCTCGAGTTTATTTTGTTTCTTCTGGTGCATTTAGTGAAGTGTCATCTCCACAAACAGCTGTTTGAATCACAATAATCTCCAACTACTTTCAACTTTATACTGGTATCTGTTTCGACTGATCAGGCTTTTGGTGTCACTATGAGCTTTTTGGTTTTATTCCATCCCCAACCTCCGTAGCATGCCAGGGAAAATCTATACATATGAAAGTGTTCTGATTTGTTCCTGGTGAGCCTACATGAAAAGACAGACATTATGCTGGGTGTATTATCATCATGTGTCCTTGGGATCCACATCATGATAGGCAGCTCAAACTGAGGCAAAGATGCGTCCAAACTGAACCATTTTAAACTTGGACATAAATAAACACTTACAGCACCAGCAGGAAATCATCTCCCCACGTTGCTGACACAAATCAAATTATTCCATGCTGATCAAATACATATAAGTTCCCCTGTTGCCTCAGATTCCTATAAGTTTTGTTTCTATTTCCCAACTTCTTAACTGTGAAGATACAATAGAGTTTTTATGATCCAGTTTATAACAAAATGCCTTTTAATGTAACACCCAAATGATGGTATCTAGGCATCCTTACTTTGATCCTCCACAGCGTGCTCCTTCTTCATATGCTTTTTACACAGCAGGCTGGTCCTGAAGCTCTCGTCACACATGGAGCATTTGAAAGACTTGATGTGAATAATCATGTGGCGGTTCAGGCTGCCATTAGTGGTGAATGAGGCATCACAAATGTTACACTTAAAGGGCTTCACTCCTGTCAGTGACAGATGAGATAGGTATGTCTCAGGAAGTTAGATTTAAATTTTACTACAAGAAATTGAATTGAAATATTCCAGTGTAAATACACTGGGCTATGATACATTTAATAGAGTTTGGACATACTAATTAATTAAGGATGACATCAGAGACTGTTCAGCAACTGGTATAAAGCAAGCTCACCGGTATGTGTGTTGAGGTGGGACTTCAGCACTCCGGCTGATACAAAGGCTCGTCCACAGAGATGACATCTATATGGTTTCTCCCCAGTGTGGGAGCGCACATGCTGCTTCAGATGACTTGACTTTTTAAAGCCCTTATTACACCAACTGCACCTGAAGGCGGCAAAATATACAACTGAAAAGAGAGTTGATTTTTAATAAAAAAGAGCTCATCTACACAGCCAGTATCAGAAGCTCCCCAAATTTAATACAACATGCACACAGGTGCACTGAACAAATGTTACAGTATGTTTCCTTCATAATATCCAAACTAAACTGCCTTCTGAGGATTCTAAAGCCACTTACAAATCAAAGAAATACACTCTATTCTGTACCTGTGTGTGTTGGTTTATGTGTTTCTTTCCTTTTCACAGTATAAACTAGTGGGAAAAATATCCAACTACACATGATGTATGCAGCTCATATTTTCTATGCACAACCGGTTTCTACCTCTCACAAAGATGTGAAATTCTTTTTAAGTTTTTGGCAGGTCCAGGATATGTGGAGAAGTGAAAACCAGCTGAGAAGATGCCTGAGATTTCTGAGAAGACATGAATCTATCTCTGAGGCATTTCTCTAAACAGTTTGAGTTATCGGGGGGGAAAGTCTGAAATGAAAAATGCAGGCAAAGTAATAAAAGGCTGTCAGCGTGAATGCTGTAAACAATGTCTTCTGCTTTATGACCTGAAACAAATATTTGTTTAGACATTATAAAGCACACAGATGCATCCAAACACAGAAATGTGGAGAAACAAAGTACTTGTGCGTACCAGTCCAAGCCAAAATATTTAAATTGTGTTTAGACCCCCTATGACAACCCACTGTATTTTGACCAGTGAACTCAAAGTGACTCTCAATAGCCATTTGACACATGACAAGGCAATGCCGATAATCTGGGAAGGCTGGGCTCTGGACAAGAAGATCAAAAAGAGAAAAGACAAAGAGGAGACTAACAGAAGTTTTTATCCTGATATGGCAGAATCTGTCAGGCAGAAAATCATCAGTGCAGCACCACAGCTAATCAGGCCTGAGTGCTGCCGTGCAATCAGGCCAGGGAGACTGAATAGACAGAAGCCAGTTCTGGGTTAGCAGGAGTTTGCAAAACTGCTCTGAAAGTACTTTAAGAGCAGATTTTCTCTTGCTTTGATGAGGAAAAAACCTGAACTCTTTGGCCTGAATGCCAAGTGCTTTGGTGAAACCCAGGTCCTGCTCATTGCATGATAAATACAATGTCTATATGAGAGTGGAGATATGGCAGCATCAAGCCAGGAGGCTAGATGAGCGGGGAGTACTGAGAGGGCAACCAACACAGCATAAACCACATCATCAGCCAAGAAAGCAGGAGGACTTAACCATTCAAGAGACTGAAGGACCATGCCTCAAGTAATGCCCAGAATGTACAATGGAAGAAATTGCCTTTGCAGGTGTGAAAAGAGAAGGCAGCACAGAAGACTTGAAACTGTCATTTAAAAGGCGAAGAGACAGGAGTACTTGCTGAAGCCACTCATACAGACATGGACTCTCACACACAAAATATAACTTGGAAATAAACCTATAGGCTCTCTTGGTGTTGTCCTCACTGTCATCCTGGTAGTCCTGTGTCTCAGCAGTCATCTGAAGCTCACTCTGACTGCTCTGCTGAAGGAGCCCGTTCGTCTACATGAACAAATCAACAAAATACACTCATCTTATATGGACGGTATGTATAGCTTAGCATAGCAGAAGGACTACACCTACCAGCTCCTCTAAAGCTCACTAAACAAGTTTTTTTCTGGTTTGTTTAGTCTACAGTCAAAGAGAAAGGTCAGAAAAGACTGTGATGTTGCATGTTTTTCTCCATTTCTTGTATGATATTTAATACCTTTGTATGTGCTTTAAACAGCTATTTATATTGCAGTATTTGAGACCATTGTTAGAAATAGGAAAGGAATGAAAAAAAGCAAATAGAGAATTAGGAGGAAATAAAGAGGCAGTGTCCTACATGATCACTGATTAAGCCATTTCATTATTCAAGCAAACTTTTGCATCAGTTAACAAATGATCCTCTTTAATATATTCCACTGCACTGTACTTTCATTGTAATTTCAAGAGGAATAATTCATGTACCATCATTATGTAAATTATTCAGTTACCTGCTCCAAAATGTAATCTATTTCCTCTATCAGCAGACCCTGAGGTGCAAGTTCAACACAAAATGAATAATCCACTAAACTGAAATCAGTCTTAAATACCTTTACTACAACAATTCTCTGCATAAATAGAAAGTAAGATCTGAAAACTGAAGGCCAGGTGAATGAGGTAAGGGTTAAGGGGCTCAGGTCTCACCACTTCAGCACCGGGAACATGGAGCAGATTCGGAGGGTGATAGCTGGAGGACAGGGCCTGAGACTCCAAGGTGCTTGAATCCTGCAGCTGCTGGACAGTTGAGAACTGGGATTGATTGTAGCTTGATTCAGTGATGGTGAAGCCTGAAGTGAGCAGAGAATAATCAGTCTATTGGCTTACTGATCAGATGTGAAGGTACAGGCTGATGGCAATACTGGCTCTACAGAGAAGTTAAAAAGACAATGGACATTTAATTCTTGACTGAGCAAACAATAGTTCTGTATATAAAGGCTAGATACAATAATGCTAACCCAGCTAAACCTCAAGAAGCAGATTATCTCATGCCGCAGCATTTAACAGCAAAAGTCAAGCTACAACTGCACAAATGCAGTTGATAAGTCAATAAAGCACAAATCTTCCTCTCACCAAACAAACAATTGGAAACTATGAAATCTAGGTGATGTTTGTGTTTATCCAGCTTCTGCACAACGACTGCCAGCAGAAAGTGGGACTTGTATTGATTGTGAAATACTGAACTTTGAGCACGATATCATCGTTCACTGTAACTGTTTTACTGCTGACTTTGACTAATGACCAACAGTCGGACTGCAGTCTGCAGTGCAAACAAGTTAGGTGATAAACAGCCTTGAGCCTGTTACTGCAAGAAATCTGCATGTAAACTGTCTGAAAAATACACCAAGGCAGGAATTTGATGTGAGCATGGTGGTTGTTCAACTGCCTATATGCCATCATTGAAAGGATTTCTCCATTAAAAGGCATTTATTCTGATTTAGAGGTCTAATGAGGACTTCACTTGTTGGTTTAGAGGGAAACATTCACTGAGTGAAACAGGGCAAAGTGGTGAAGACATCTGCAAGTCTGTGTTCTGCCTGCTCAGCAGCTGTTTGATAAACTGCTCATACACTCTTCGTTACTGGATGATTGTTGCACTATGAAGTGATGTCTGATCTCCCTCTGCTCAGATGACAGAGGAAATACAGTGGAAAACAAAACAGGATGATCCGCGGCAATGCGGGAGGTTATGTGGGGCGAAGTACGGAGCATACTGCTTGTAAGGTTCCAATAGTGGAAACGCAGCATATAGAGTATGTACAGAAAGAAAAGCAGTGGCAAGAGAGCAAGTAACAATTATGTGTTGTGGGCTATAACTGCATGAAAAATGTTAAATGATATCTGTTTTTAATAGACAGACATGATGGTGCTTGCTCTACAAAAGTGAACTAATCAGAAAAGGAATAAGGCTGGTGCTTGCTCTACAAAAATGAACTAATCAGAAAAGGAATAAGGCTGTGTTGAAAAGGTCAGTCAGAAGCTTTTGAAATGCTTTCTTCAGTTTTGTGGCCAGGGTTATGTTTTGTTTTATGCTCTATCAATATCACTATCAATGACAGGAAAAGGATGACAAGTTAGTTAAAAAGATTGGTTGTATAATTGAGTTAAATCCTGATTAATTAAGAAGAAGAGAATAGTAAGGGGGAATAAACAGAAAGAGAGTTTACACCATACAGTTGGGAGGTCCTCCTTTGTGATGTTTTTACTAGTCTACAACCTGTGTTGAATAATCAGATCTGGATGCTAAGATGTTGCCAACAGCTGTGAAACCTTGGAGTGCTACACATTGTTGAGAGCATTGTCTGCTATGAGCTGTTGACTTGTATATCTTTTGTTACTTCATTCTGTGTGCGGCCAACCAAACTAGTTTCCCTCCTGTGGATTAATACAGTTATCTGTTTAAGAGCTTGAGTTGAAATTACCACAGTTCTGTGTGAACCTTTGTGTCAAAGATTTTGTTCATGGTTTATAATAATGTTGACCAGTGTGGCGGTCTAGCTCCTTACTATTCATACATTCTGTGGTGGCTTAAGAGCCCCTAATTTGGCTGCAGACCCAGCATCTAAACCTGCTCCTGCAAACTTACCAAAATTACCCTGAGATGAGTGTGTGGACAGCTATGGACAAACATGGTAAGTTACAAACAACAAAACAATAGAGTGTTTCCCCCAGAAGCCCACAAGGATCAGTGGTACAAAAAAATAATATGCTTTAGTTACAATAACTGTATAATGGGGCAAAATATGTTTATATACTCAACTGTCCTCTTGTCCAGACACATGAGTTCTTTACCCCTGAAAATATGATAAGACTCAGGACCATATGGCCTCACTCCTAAAATGATGAAACTCCAAGTCTGTTCTAGTCAGATAAAAAGGATACGGTGCCTCAGGAGAAAATGGAAAACATAAATCTGGCTGAAAGATGCAGTGCAGCCACCAAAAGGCCGCTGTTCTGATTACAGAGAATCCAGGCTGGCAATGGCAGTCAGGGTGAGTTAGTCAGTGGGAGTAAAGTAGCATATGTCTGAGACCATTACAGTTTATTAAGAGTTACACACCAGGGAGGGAAGAATGGAAACAGAGTTACATATAAATATGACACTTTTTTAATCCTTTATTGATTCAGGAAATATTCTCTGTTCTCAGGAAGAATCTGTCCACATTCACACCTGGAAGCTGCCCAGCACAACCACAGACTGACCTGTGGCCAATGAGCAGCTTCACTGGAGCAGTGCGGATTAAGGGCCTTGCTCAAGGGCACCACAGTGGTGTAAATGAGTTTAGGCCAAGTGCTGCTTTTTAATCCTGCCAGTCTGGGGATTTAAATCGTGCCCTTCCAATCACACGCTCAGTTTTCTTAAATTTAGGCCACCACTGCCCAAATTAACTGCTCTCTTTGTTGTGGGAATTTCACATAATCAACAACTGCTGTCTTCCTTGTCAGACTAAACTGAACGAAATCCTACTGCAACACTATTAACGTTTAAATCTAATGTAAAGTGAGAGAGTTTATTACTAGTTTATGTGGCTGCATGAGGTAGTTGCTTATACAGAATCAATTAACTATTGTAGTGAAAAACAGTGCAGTAGTTACTAAAATGCTGCCTGAGTTGCCACAACTTATTATCTCTTCACTTTTCAATCAGAAGACATACAGTATGTTTTTCACAATAAGAGATCACACAATATGTCTCTTTGTCAACCTCTTTGTCACGCTATACATAAAACACACCCACACGCATGCATTCAGAAACTAATTTCCTTGCTTTATCTGAAAACTGTTCCTGTTTCCTGACATAAAAAATATCCGGAATGAGAAAGCTTCCTAAAATCAGTGAGACAGAAATTGTGTGTGTGTGTGTGTGTGTGTGTGTGTGTGTGTGTGTGTTTGTACCTTGCGTTAGAGCTTGTTGGTCAAAGCCAGGCTGAGGGAGTGCTGGTGTCTCAAACTGACTAATATTCTGAGGTAAAGCATGTTGGGTAGTCACATATGAGTCTGTCAACAGAAAGAAAGAGATGCAAAGCAGTAGGTTAGTCTTGTGTAACTGCTCGCAAACACACGGTATTTAGAGATGACATTTTCACTCTTCAGCATGTAGTTGACTTTACAAAAGCACCATGGGCTTTAAGTGTACCTAAACAGCAGATTATTCCAAGGTGCATATTAACAAAGATTTTACACATTTTCTGATAAATCAAATGAAAATGGGACAGACCATGGTGCCTCTCAGCTATACTACAGTCTGCCACCTACAGCCCGTCTGTTGTTATTCAAGCTTCTCTACCCCTTGTTGTCGAAGTACTGTCTGTAAATTAGCCATGACTAGCACCTAGTCAAGGTTCTAAGAAGTGTTTGTTGAACCATGAATAGTTTCATTTCAAACAGCCAGCCATGGAGGAGCTCTTGGTAGCTGAAAGTCTGAAACTGTGGTGGTCAGACTGAAGAGGTCACATTCTTTTGTACAGAGAGTGGGTCAAAAAAAGAGCAAAAATCAGAGTTGTTGCTGTAAGGTCTCAACTAGGGATGGGTACTGTTAAAATCTTAACAATATTACTACTTTAAGTAATACTGTTACTTTTACTGATCCAGTACTTTAATGGTAGTGTTAACATTAGTTTATTTTCTCACATACTGGAAACACTGATGAGTAGCAAATGGCAACAGCCTTGTTTTGTAGGACCTTTTCTTTGACAGTATTTTATTGTGTTGTTGTTTGCCTGCAGCCCCCAAATCACTAAATCCACCTTTGCCATTCTGTACTCTGTTACTCATTGGCACTGGGGTAGGACAGGTTGGTGCCTCAGCTTAACATGGGGAAATGGATGCCACCGCCCACCAGAGTCAGGACTGGCACACACATCAGGGTTACAGAAAAGATGCTGGTAGCAGGGCATTGGATGGTGCAAGTGGCAGAGGAGTGCCCTTTGGGACAATGGCACACGCTACAGATAGCATGTGGAAAAACCAACCTGATGATCAACAAAGGGCATCACTGAGCAGGTAGTCATCACGTCCTTGATGTCTACCTCGTCAGCTGCACTCTTGTCCATCACCTGGTATCTGAGTCTGACACTGTCTGTCTTACACACCATGCAAGGCATTTTGTCAGGCGAAACTTTGGTGGGAAGTCCTGTGGTGATGGAGTGAATGTGATGGCAGTGGGAAGAAGTAGCTGAAAGCTGCTAGTAGGATCTCTACAACCAGGCAGCTCGCACGTAAGGGTTTCAGCCCACACTGAAATCTGAACACCAGCAGGGCTGAGGCAGCTGTGTGAATGTCCAGGCAGCCCTTTTCAAGGACAGTTATGCCTGTCCGGGCAGGAGAAGCCCCTAGGAAAGGTGGGGTAAAGAAAGGGTGCTCACCCTTACCCGGCCGTCTTACCGCGGTCAGCGGGACATCACTATAGGAACTTGGACTGGGAAACTGGAAGGTAGGAGGCTGGGGTTACGTTTGCCATTGCAAACAGACTTACCCTGATGTAGAAAAGGAAGCTTTCCACCTACAGCTAGCAAGCGTCGCTGATAAGGTCCTACTCATGAAAAACTTCTGATCCTTGGGGATTTTAATGCCTGAGTAGGCATGGATAGCACCACATATGAGGGTGTCATTGGCAAATTTGGTAGGGGTAAGAAAAACTCAAATGGTAAACTCTTGTTGAATTTCTGTTTATAACGTGAGCTAAGCAGCTCCAACACCTTCTTTTGACAACCTGAAAAAGATTTCTACATGTGGATGCATCCCCGTTCTGGACACCATCACCTTCTTGATTATGTTGTTACAAGGAGTAGATTGTCAGAGATTCTGTCAACTAAAGCAATGACAGGAGCAGAATGCTCAGCAGATCACTATAGGGTTAGATGTCAGTTAAGACTCAAATTGTTCTTGCCAAAGAAGAAAACACCAGCCAGTGTTGACTGCAAAAAGCTTGATGTGAACAAGTTGTGCCATGAGGATCATCATCAGTGCTTGGCAGCTGCAATTATATCAGCCATAGGTGACGCTTCCATTCCTCTGACACTGAAGAACACTGGCTTGTACTTAAAAGGGTTGTTTATTCTGAAGCGAGTGAGACTCTAGGGTATTTAAGTATTAATGCCCCTCCTGACTGGTCCTGGAAGCATGGTGATGAAATTCAAAAGCTCTTGGAAGTGAAGCGTAAAGTTCACAACTGCCACCTGACGGACAGCTCTGGCAGGAGCAAGACAGCCCTTGGGGAAATTAAAGCTAAAATTCAGTGAGAGATAAGAGCCTTGAAAAATTACTGGTAGTGCAGACAGGCTCAGAGCCTGCAAAACATGGCAGACAACCATGACGCCCTATTCAATGAACTGAAGGCAGTCTATGGACCAAGATGTAATGCAGTGGCATCTGTAAAATCAGCTGATGGGATCAGTTGTACACCAACATAAATGACATAAGACAGAAATAGAAGAAACACTTCTGCAGCTTACTCAACTATCAAGGTTTAGCCAGACCTGAAGCATGCAGATTGCAAGACAGGAGGCCAACAAGAGAGGACCTATGTAGTGTAATCTCAATGGATGAATTGAAGAAGGCACTCAAGAGCATCAGTAGTGGCAAGGCCCCTGGGCTAGATGGCATACCTTCAGACATGCTAAAAAGGTGGAGGAAGCCTAAAAGAAGAACTGCTTCAACTGTACAACTGCAGCAATCGAGGAGAAGCGACAGAATGTACACGAAAGGATATATATATATTTAAATATATACACAAACACACCCTATATATATATATATATATACACACATACACACATTTATAACTCTTGAGTCTCAATAGATCTTCTAGCAGCTGAAACGAAAGTAGGTAGAATACCTTTAATGTTCTAGTGTTGCTAGTACTTGTGTACAACTTTGGTGGTGTTTACCCAGTGCACTTAAATCACTTAAAAATATATACACTGTCCCATGTGTAGACATAACAGCTCATGTTAACTGCACAGTTTGCAATACATAGCCATGCAAACTGTGCAAACTCGGGAGCAGTTAATATTAAAAAATAGTAACTTTAGTATTGTGACATAAAGTACATTCTATGAACTTGTCTCCTTTAAATCTTAACACTGTACTTTCTTTGTGTGCAGGGTAAACTGTGTGTTGATATCTGTCATCAAAATGTACTGAACCTAATACAGGGGATGCATTTTAAAATTAAGGAAGTGTCGTGTTCCAGGAAAGGCAATTCTAAACCAACAATAGATCAACTATTTTGATCTGCTTGGCTTGCAAGGATGATCTCTATTTTTAGACATTAGGCCCTGATACGGGTTGCAAGCCAGTGACTTCTGTGCTGGTTCCAAGCCCGGATAAATAGAGAGGGTTGTGTCAGGAAGGGCATCCGGCGTAAAACATGCCAAATTTAAACATGTGAATCATCAGTGTGAATTCCATACTGGATCGGTCGAGGCCCGGGTTAACAATGACCGCCACCAGTGCTGTTGACCTACAGGGTGCTGGCGGAAATTGGACTACTGTTGGTTGAAGAAGGAGAGGAGGTAGAAGGAGTCGTAGACAGAGAGAGAAGAGGAAAGGCAGGAGCATAGGTCTGAGAATAGGGACTCTTAACGTTAGTACAATGACATGGAAAGGTAGAGAGCTGGCGGACATGATGGAGAGAAGGAAGGTAGATATACTGTGTGTGCAGGAGACCAGGTGGAAGGGAAGCAAAGTGCGTAGTATTGGAGGGGGATACAAACTGTTTTATTATGGTGTGGACAGGAAGAGAAATGGGATAGGAGTGATCCTGAAGGAGGAGCTCGTGAGGAATGTTTTAGAGGTGAAAAGAGTGTCAGACAGGGTGATCAGTTTGAAGTTGGAAATTGAAGGGGTAATGTTGAATGTAGTCAGTGGTTATGCTCCACAAGTAGGGTGTGAGTTAGAAGAGAAGGAGAGATTCTGGAGTGAGTTAGATGAGGTGATGGAGAGTATTCCCAGAGGGGAGAGAGTGGTGATTGGGGCAGACTTCAACGGGCACGTTGGTGAGGGGAACAAAGGTGATGAGGAGGTGATGGG
>NW_018127913.1:1159434-1165093 GCF_001952655.1 Monopterus albus
GAGGATAGAGTTAGGTGGAAACAGATGATTCGCTGTGGTGACCCCTAACAGGAACAGCCGGAAGAAGAAGAAGAAGGCCCTTATACATGTAGTTGGATTACAGGATTAATCGCATTATGCTATCAGTCTCCACTTTGTGAAACTAAGAGCATTTTCAATTTTTTTCTAAGATTTGAATTTAAAAAACTGTTCTCAAGTTTAAGTTTTAAATGTTTTTAGTGACAACTTGGTGATCAGAAGAAATATGTAATGACTATGTCAAATTTTAAACCAAAATGAGATGCCATGTAGTTAAATATTACAGTTTTCAGAGGCCCTGCTACATTTTGTTCCATTGTTTGCACACACAGCTGGTATTAAGCTCCTTCTACCTTCTCCTTGAACTAGTGGTTGGTCAGTCAGGGGTGTCTCCAGTGTCACTTGTTGACCTCCATTCACAACTTCTGTCTGGCCCAGTCCCAGCATGCTTTGCTGCTCTGCTGAGGTGGCAGATGTTTGCTGGAGGGAGTCTGCCTCTATTTCTACCTGCATTTCATGGGCCACAGTGCTCGCTCCTAAGGGGTCTTCTGTTGCCTGGGGCTGTAGCTGCTGAGCCAGTTCATACCTGGTTTGGTAGAAAGGTGGAAGAGAGACAGGACCTAAGGTTTAATAAACTGACCATTACAGTCTGTGTACAATAATAATCCTCCTAAGCACATGGAAAACAGTCCAACACATGGGGGGAAAAAATGTTTAAAACAGCCAAGAACATACAGTGACAAAGCCCAAACCTATGTGTCTTCATGTGCTTCCTGCAGTTGGGCGAAGACTTGAAGGTCTTCTGACAGTAAGGACACATGTAAGGTCGCAGGTCACTGTGCGTGGTCATGTGACGTCGCAGGCTGCCACTGGTGGTAAACGTTGTGTCACACATCAGGCATTTGTACGCCTTTAGGCCTGAATGCGTCCTGATGTGAGCTTTGAGCACTCCAGAGGAGGCAAAACCCCGGCTGCACTGCACACACTTGTAGGGCCTTTCTCCTGTATGAGACCTGGCATGATAAAGGGATAGTAGTTGGTCACTAACCAGCAGCTTCTGTATTCACTTTTAACCTAGGTCCTAGGTCCAGGTTTATAAGTGAATCAAGGGAGCTATTACTAGTGGCAGATACAGTATGGATAATCTGTGCTGAGATACAAGGCTTTCATCTGTCAAAGAAGACAAATGGGGAGGTGCCAGCCACATACAGGCACAGCATCAATATTTAGAATACGCTGTCAATCTTAAATTAAAGATAAATGCTGAAAGTGTGTCCCAATGCAAAAGCCAGAAAATTCAGAGATACTGTACATGAATCAGAGCATCTCACTGAGTGGGCTCCTTACCATTCTTAGTGCTGCTGTTTCAATGTCTTATTTTCTGTATGACTGACAGGAGCACTTTAAAGTTAGTTTAACATTCCTACTATATGTCAGAAATTCATCTATGTCAGGTATTACAACAAGCTTGCAATATAAATATACATGTCTCAAACAGCCTTTGGATTGCAGTATTAATACTGCGATAATCAGACTATGAGCATACGATATTCATACAATGTTCCCATGATAGTTTGACCCTCATTACCTGACCATAAATACCTACCCCTTGTATTTGGAATCAAAGATTGAAAGTTATTCCATTTTTACTAATGGTGCTTTTCTTCAGGATCTAGCTTTGAAGATACATCAAACCTGTCCACCTCCAAACTGCTATGTACTTTTCATTCAGCCTTTCCAGTCTCATCTCCCTCTACTTTCAAATCACCCTGAACAAATTCATCATCCGCTCCCTGTTTTCTCTTCTATTTCTGACTGTGTCGATAAGCTTAAGTCTTAAGTAAATTCTAAAGTCTAAAGTAAATTTAGTGAGCTCAACTTTATTCTTCTTAGCTGACTGACATATCGGCTAAATTTGTAAGAACTGTTTAGAAAATATTTTGGAGATGTATAACTCTGCCCACTTGAACACTGTATCAGTTGTACAGACCAATCAATTTTCTGTTAAATGCCGGTGGAAAGGAGCACCTGCCTAGAAAGCTTTCTTTCTCCAGGGAAGCATGTCAAATATTAATTTTGGCCTGAGAAAGGTGTCACCACAAAAAATTAGTTTGCATCAGTGCAAAAATTAGAGGGGTTTAAATCATATTTGTCAAACAAAGCCAGTATTTTTTGGTGATGCCTTCTCTTTGGTGGCCTCATTTACCAGTGGGATTTCCTAAGGCTCCATCCTTGGTCATCTTTTATTCACTTTTTTGTATAAATTCTCCCACTACATCACATTATTCAAAAACAGTTAATTCCACTGTTATGTGGAAGAAGATGGCATCTTCTAACCCTCACTGTTTCGACTCTAAGAAATCAAATGTTGGCTGCTCCCCTCCTTTTTCCAAGAATCAAAATGAATTGTCCTCAGTTTTCCAATATCCACCCCCCATCCTGCAGAAGAGTCATCGCTCTGTCTGCCAATGTCAAGCCTGTAGCTAGAAACCTGGGTTACTTTTCTGTAGTCACCTCGTGTTTAACAAACAAGTTGTTTTCAACAATATCATGCCTTTAGTTAGTATAAAATGCAGCTACTCAGCATAGCAAAGACTATATCACTCTCGCTGTGACCTCTCTTCACTGGTTACCATCAGTTTTAGAAATGATTTTACAGATTATGCTTAAACCACTTCATGGGCAGGCACCTTCCTACGCTGCTGAATTGATGTGCAGTACAGGCCAGAGTGTAGTCTCATATGCTCAAGCAGAATGCATCTGACTGTTACTAAACCCTGGCTCTATATGGGTGGCTGTGGCTCAGGTAGAGCGGCCGTTCCCCTCAACCGGAAGGTCAGCGGTGTGTGTGTGTGCATGTGTGTCGGCATGCAGATGGCTGCCTCAGTTCTGTACCGGAGACAAATTTCTTGTATATTTTACATACTTGGCCATACTTGCATTTTGCCACTTTCACTATGTTTTAATGTTTTATTTGTTTATTTTACTATTTCCATCTTATTTCACTGTTTGTTATTTCAGTCAGTTTCATTCTCTGTACTTTCAGTTGCCTAATTTCATCTTACTGTAGTGCTGAACTATTTTATGACTTTGTTTCTAAAGTTATATTAACTAAGCTATATTAACTTTGTTTTATTAGTAGTACTTAAAATTCCACACTAATCTTGCAACTAGATGCCTTTTTAGCAGCACTGACAATTTAAACCCACACTAATCTTGCAACTAGATGCCTTTTTAGCAACACTGACAATTTAACCTGAGAGTAGGATACACCCTCTGGAGAGCATGAATATGTCCTATAAATGTAATGTCAACCTGTCCCTTTGATTTATATACATTTACATAATATACTTTTATATAAATTATATAAATTCTTCTAACTGTGGACTGACAGTGAAGGTCATCTGAGGGGTTTTAAATATAGATTTAAATAAATTTGCTTTCAGTTTGATTTCATAGCTTGTCCACCCTGGTGCACATAATGTTCTGCAGAATGAAGATTGACTTTCTTTTTTCTATTGTTGTTATATTTCGACATAAAACTGCCATTTTTAATATGGTATATATGGCAAAAATGTATCAAATATCTTGCAAAACTAACTGCACTGGCCCTCACATTCATATAACTTCATATGCAGTGTTTTAAAGAAGCCTTACCTGACATGCTGTTTCAGGTGGCTTGATTTCTTATAGGCCTTACTGCAGAACTGGCATTTATAAGGCCGGTCATTGCTCACCACCTCCAGGTACTGCTGGAAAGCCAGGCGAGGATTCTGGGATGGGATGAGGCCTTTTAAGCAACATGTGAACAAGAAACATGTGGAACTCCATGTGAAAACTCATTTAATTTATGCACTGTTATAATGCATCCCACTCCATCCCAAAAGACACCAAATGGTTATGTTACTATCAGGAAAAATAGATGCAACACCATCCATGTGTATACACATCTGCCTGACAGGCTCTTACCAAAGTCAGTGATGAGGATGGGTTCCTGCAGGGGGATATCAGGCAGAGGTAGGTTACTCTTTGACACTTTGGCTTTGTTGGTTTTCCGTGGAAATTTGTGTTTCTTCTGCTGCAAGCTTTTGAAGTGAGAAGCAATGTGTGTTTTCCTGTGGCCTGATGTACGAAAGATCTTGTCACAGTGAGGGCAGGGAAAAGGGCGTACACCTAGGAAAAGTGGGAGAAAACGGCACTTTTGGAAAATTAGTATTTAGAGAATTAAACTGATACTGACATTTATACTAAAGATTTGAAAACTAAGCTTTAATTACACAAAATATATTCAAATGTTGCTCTCCCTAAGGGAAACCATATTTTGGTTTAAGCACACTTAAACCAAAATATGTAAGCTCATAGTTTTATTTCATTTTTGACTACAAAATGTTACAAAACCTTTCATTTAGCAGGAGACAATATATATTCTTATGAAACCACATGACAGCACAAGGGAAAGTGACAAAGATTTGAAACTGTATATGCACAAATACAGCTGAGAACATATTTATCATAAGCCTTAGCTTAGAGCTAACACACAATAAGAGCTAAAGTCACCTAACAAAGACAGTGCCATTACATACTGTAGCGGTTTAATAAATAACTGTTACAAATTTGTTTAGTCACACTAAGGCTGACATTTCATGTCTAGGGGATGGCTCTTTTAGGTAATGTCTCTGAGAAGAAGTAAACGCGTGGGTGTAAAGGAGGCTTCTAGCTGTAGCAGCACCACTATATTTACACAGGTCCAGCTTTTGTAATTGATTTGTTGTATAATTTATCATAACCTATAGCTAAATACCAAATGGTAGAGGCAGCCAGGAAACTGAGAGCACTAGGTCAAAGGCTAATAATATATGTCTCCTTTAACTTATGCAAATACTGATGATGTTGGCTTTAAAGGTGTATGATGTGACATGAAACGTCAGCAGGTAAAAGTGAAAAAAATGTGTGTTAAAAAGTTCACTTTACTTAGGCTTTAAGTGTAACCCTTTCATGAAGTGGACCTGCTTCTCACCTGTGTGCAGCCGCATGTGTACCTTCATGCTGCCAGAGGTGGAAAAGCACTTCAGACAGCACTGACACTCAAAGGCCTTGATACCCGTGTGCGTTTTCATATGTGCTGTCAGGGTACTCTTGACAGCAAAAGCTCTGAAGCACTGTTTGCACTTGAAAGGCTTCTCATGGGTGTGGATGCGGATATGGCGAACAAGGTCGCTGGGCTTCTTAAACTCTTTGGAGCAGTATGGGCAGCCATGCCAGCGAACACCATTCTCCTCCCTGATGGAGCCTGGAAAAGGGAAGGAAAGTGAAGCAGCTGTCCATGTTTCCCTCTCTGTTAACTGGTGCTGGGTTCAGAGCTGTTGTAAAGTCTTCTTTGTAAAATATGAATCATTCTACAATGTTAACAAAAACAAAGAGTCATTTGCTTACTTAATTTAAACAAAAGCCAGTAAACACAGGCATCATTTTGTGATTATATGAATGCAGATAAGGCAGCTGAAGCTTTTTATGTATTACTAAACTGGTATAATGAAGTAAACTGATATAGTTGGAAGGTTTCTGATTGAATGAGAAACTTTTTCTGTAACAGGGATTAAAAACCTCTTTTTCTAAAGAGTGAAGTAAATTTAATGTGCAT
>NW_018127913.1:1165118-1171025 GCF_001952655.1 Monopterus albus
CTTCAACACCCATTCATAAGGGGACAAAGACACAACATTTATTTCTTACCTGGCATTTGTATAGGCTTTTTAAAAATGCTCCTTTTCTTTTCCCTGATCGATTTGTCTGGAACTTGTCCTTTCTTTTCTACAGCTGCACCCTCAGCAGTCTGGTTCTGTGACTCTCTGGGTGTGGAGTCACCCTGTGGATGGACCACACTCAGGCCGCTGTTCTCCAGAGCTTGCTGCAGAAACAGAATAGAAATGTGCTCCAGCACCACATCTGAAATTGATCATAAGCACTGCTTCATGTGTGATAAAATACAGCTGTGGAAATGCCAGTCAAATGTTACAACAGATTAAATTCTTAAAAAATACTGAACTTAATCCTAAAAATAAGAATTGTTATAGATTCAACCCTCTGAGCAATGCATGTAATAATGTGACAAAAAAAGTGGCCCACACCACATCTCAGTGATAATGATATCCTATTGTGCTATTCAACTCTCCAGTGGAACTTATGTATAAGACTTCCTGGTGCAACGTAATTAGTATACTCTGTCCTTTCTCGTGGATGGATCATGTTTCCACCACTGTAAAAAATCCTGCTAGTCAGCCACCAGCAGAAAGCAACTGCACAGTCTACCATGTGGTTTCATTTACAGATAAATGGTTCCACTAACTTTTGGAGAACTAAACTGACAGTTACTGAAGTGTGTGTGTGTATCTGTGCATTTGTATTTGTGCACTCCTGTGCATAATGTTTAGTACTTCACACCCACACACACAGCAAGAAATTGGGGGAATTTTCCAAATGGGCTGTTTTTGTCCTTCCTCACTGAGCAGAAGTGACATGGTCACTGAAGTCTATCTTTACGACTGATGTTTTAATTAATGTACTGTGGGTTCCTAGTCAGTCATCAGGACCCTGAATGCTACTAGGTTTTGCATTTAGGATGGCTGAATGTCCTTCACTCACCTGCAGGATGTCCTGGTTGATAGCAGCTTCCATGGCAATAGCTGGCTCTGGAGGTGGGGGTTGGGCTGTCTCCCCGCTAACCTGTTCAGACAGCTCTAGAAGTTGCTGGATGACATCCGTCACCCCCTCACCACCCTCTGAACCTCCTGGAGCCTGGCCTGTCACCTCTGCCTCCTACGGAAGAAGAAGAGGCGGAATGGAAGGAGAAAGAAGGAAGAAAGAAAATGAGGACCAAGATGACAAACGGCTATCCGATAAAAATCAGGACAGGCCATAATTTGAAATGTTTATTAGAGTTCTGTGGAGCATAAAATAGGCAAAGCACTGGGTGTCACTGGTGTAAGTCAGTGCCTGCCTATGTCTCAGTCCTTTGTTATTGGGAGCACTGTTAATAGGACTTGAGTGCAGACTTGAGAGAAGTTATGGCAGCACCATGTCAATAAAAATAGGCAGAGATATTACCGACATGGGGACTAAAGCAAAGTATACTGTCAAGTATGACACCAAGACTTCTTTATCTGGGGGGAAATTGTCGAGCCCAGCACCAGACAGGCATTCCAACAATAGTGATTGGAAGATGATATCAAAGGTGGCACTGAGGTCAAGGAGGATGAGGAAGATGCATCTGCTGCAGGAAGGAGATCGTTAGTGGTGAGTGACAAGGGCTGCTTCGGTGCTATGTTTGGAACAGAAACCAGACTGCAATGGCTCAAAATTGCTCTTGCTACATACTGTAAGTGGGCTTGAAGTGAAATTCAGACAGTGGCTATGTTAACATACTGTATAGAGAGTAAGCCTTTAAATGTACGTGTGCATATTTGGCAGGAAGCATTTTAAGCATTTACGCATTTTCACTAAACTACATATGAGCGATTAATGACCAGATAATAATAACACATTATTTCCACTGCAGAAAAGAATGGAGAGCATTGTAGGGAAGATCAGGCTCCAATATACAGTTTGGAATCTCTGCCAGGTTAAATTTGGCAGAAGATCTGCATGACTGCTTTAAGACAGAAGGGAAATTGCTCAACAGCATAAGATTGGAGGAGAGTGCTCAGTGCAAATGAAGCCAAAGCTTATAGAGTTTTGGCTGTGAAACATGGAGGAAGTAGTACAATGCCAATAGAGAAAAAATAACCAGCACTGTTATCTCTAAAGCAAAGGATTAAAACTTCTGTTTTTTTAAATAAGCAGCAATCCTCTCTTATGACAGTGTATTAGAGGGGAATAAAAGCCTGATTTTTGACAAACACCAGCACTTATTTCACAATTACAAGTCAGTTGTCTTTAAGTAATTTTTTATCTCTTTCTTTAATTGAGTTAGAGACACTTAAAAGGGAAAAAAATAATAATTTCAAAATGACATTGTCTGGATTTAAGCAGACATGACAAAATAAATCAAACCAGCAACATTTAGGCCAGAGAAACCTTTACAGTGCCTTGCGAAAGTATTCGGCCCCCTTGAACTTTGCGACCTTTTGCCACATTTCAGGCTTCAAACATAAAGATATAAAACTGTAATTTTTTGTGAAGAATCAACAACAAGTGGGACACAATCATGAAGTGGAACGAAATTTATTGGATATTTCAAACGTTTTTAACAAATAAAAAACTGAAAAATTGGCCGTGCAAAATTATTCAGCCCCCTTAAGTTAATACTTTGTAGCGCCACCTTTTGCTGCGATTACAGCTGTAAGTCACTTGGGGTATGTCTCTATCAGTTTTGCACATCAAGAGACTGAAATTTTTGCCCATTCCGCCTTGCAAAACAGCTCGAGCTCAGTGAGGTTGGATAGAGAGCGTTTGTGAACAGCAGTTTTCAGTTCTTCCCACAGATTCTCGATTGGATTCAGGTCTGGACTTTGACTTGGCCATTCTAACACCTGGATATGTTTATTTGTGAACCATTCCAATGTAGATTTTGCTTTATGTTTTGGATCATTGTCTTGTTGGAAGACAAATCTCCGTCCCAGTCTCAGGTCTTTTGCAGACACCATCAGGTTTCCTTCCAGAATGGTCCTGTATTTGGCTCCATCCATCTTCCCATCAATTTTAACCATCTTCCCTGTCCCTGCTGAAGAAAAGCAGGCCCAAACCAGGATGCTGCCACCACCATGTTTGACAGTGGGGATGGTGTGTTCAGGGTGATGAGCTGTGTTGCTTTTACGCCAAACATAACATTTTGCATTGTTGCCAAAAAGTTCGATTTTGGTTTCATCTGACCAGAGCACCTTCTTCCACATGTTTGGTGTGTCTCCCAGGTGGCTTGTGGCAAACTTTAAACGACACTTTTTATGGATATCTTTAAGAAATGGCTTTCTTCTTGCCACTCTTCCATAAAGGCCAGATTTGTGCAGTATACGACTGATTGTTGTCCTATGGACAGAGTCTCCCACCTCAGCTGTAGATCTCTGCAGTTCATCCAGAGTGATCATGGGCCTCTTGGCTGCATCTCTGATCAGTCTTCTCCTTGTATGAGCTGAAAGTTTAGAGGGACGGCCAGGTCTTGGTAGATTTGCAGTGGTCTGATACTCCTTCCATTTCAATATTATCGCTTGCACAGTGCTCCTTGGGATGTTTAAAGCTTGGGAAATCTTTTTGTATCCAAATCCGGCTTTAAACTTCTCCACAACAGTATCTCGGACCTGCCTGGTGTGTTCCTTGTTCTTCATGATGCTCTCTGCGCTTTAAACAGACCTCTGAGACTATCACAGTGCAGGTGCATTTATACGGAGACTTGATTACACACAGGTGGATTCTATTTATCATCATTAGTCATTTAGGTCAACATTGGATCATTCAGAGATCCTCACTGAACTTCTGGAGAGAGTTTGCTGCACTGAAAGTAAAGGGGCTGAATAATTTTGCACGCCCAATTATTCAGTTTTTTATTTGTTAAAAAAGTTTGAAATATCCAATAAATTTCGTTCCACTTCATGATTGTGTCCCACTTGTTGTTGATTCTTCACAAAAAATTACAGTTTTATATCTTTATGTTTGAAGCCTGAAATGTGGCAAAAGGTCGCAAAGTTCAAGGGGGCCGAATACTTTCGCAAGGCACTGTATAATATGGCAGTAAACCATCACTGTTACTTGAGACGTATTACAAGTATAATCTCTCTCTGTGGTTGAAAACACAGCCTACCATACAAATCACATCTAATTGTTCACCAAGAACTCTAGCAACATTACCCAGCAGGGTCAAGAGACTCAGTTAATTAGAGTATATTCAAAGCAGATGTTGGAGACAAAAAGTGTGACAACCTTCTGGCTCCTGTCTGCTGCATGCTGCTCTCTTACCGGAGTGTTAGAGGGAACCTCAATCACAGAGATGTGCATCTTACTGATGTGAGCGTTCAGACTGCCCAGCTTCTTAAATACACAGCTACAGTCCATGCATGGGAACAGTGGTACACCTTTAGTCTGTAAGAGAATATAACAAAACATGAACAATGGTTTAACTCACACACATTGTAATCTTATTCCCAAAGTGTCTTGCTCAGTAATTCCTGACAACCTTATCACTATCACACCTGTAAAGGTACCGGTACCCTTCTCTCTTCTATCCACAGGGCCTTCTAAAGAGAAAGTTACTCACCCACCTGATGACAATGCCTCTCTGAGCACACCTAATATTAATGAAATTAATTTTAAGCACTGTCATGAGCGTCACCTTTTACGTACATTTTTTATAAGTCATTTTTCTGGCATTTGCCTTTATTATTATAAATTAATGGGGAAAGTAGGCTGTGAAGAGGCAGAGAGGAGAGAACCCGTGACATAGGTCGACAGCCAGACTCAAACCACCAACGTCACGTACACTATGTGCTTGCGAATATGGTGCCCCCACTGTAACCATTTGGCTATCAGGGCGCCTGCCTTTTACATCTAAATATAAGGAGTTTGCTTACATTTTGTAAATGTGTTAGTGAGTGAAAGTCTTCCCCACATTTTTATTCTTACAGAGACCTGGCTCAGTGTTACAACATCCAAAATGGTTCTAAGTCATTTAATGAGAACAGGAAAACTTAAAAAAAAGGTGGTGTACTGATTTACGCTCCATCACTGCTGAAGAAATGTGATTATATTGCTTTGGATATCTGTTGGATGTGAGAGCCACTGTCATTGGCATCTATTTTTTAAATACAGTAATGATCATAATATCTATTTTATTATGCACTAATATATACCATCCCCCTTAAGCTACATTTACCTTCAGACTGTAAATATGCTACTCAAGGAAAATATTATTTAGGAAAAATGTATGTTTCAAGGTCTGCCGATCTTCATAGTAAGTGTCGGCAGCGGGTATAGTTCAGTGCTTTTACAACTACTGAATCTGAAACTGGAATAAGGCAGGGTTAACTTTTGGACAGAAAACTGTGGAGCTTGCTCAGTTTGTTTTGGAGGAGTTTAGTGGAAGCAAATATACAGAGCAGGTACAGGGACACTGACAAGTGCATGAATAATAGCTTGACATTCAAACCCTAAAAGACATCCATAACAGAATGGAAGTAAGGTGAGTGGGAAAAGGTTTTATGATAAAAAAAAAAGTCAAAAACCTTTTAGAAATGTGAGAGAAGAAAACACAAAAAGTAATGAGGACGTTTTGTTGTTGTTGTTTTTTTACAAGGATCAAAACACAGATGAAGTAAAAGGCAAGTGCCAGTGGACAGGAGTTGCTGTGATTGCTTTACCAAGTGGTCCAGAGTCACCAGACAGGAGGCAACTGGGGTATATTTGTGACAGTGTGAGGGCATATGAAGGAGCTCCAGTAAGGGGCTATCAGTGCTGTGATGACGGGTATGTTTCAGCAGGGTTAAGGATGAGTGCACACAGAACATATAAAAAAAGATGCAAGGACACAGGACAAGTGTCACTTCTCATGGGATCAAGATGTGTTTTCACAGTAGAGGTAATGATGAAGTGAGAACAAAGGCCTGGCC
>NW_018127913.1:1171074-1182843 GCF_001952655.1 Monopterus albus
AAGGAGGAATGGTAAAAATGACAAAAAGTTCAAGAAGAAACGATCATGTCCGAAGAGAAAGAGAGGTGGGGCAAGATAATGGAAACATAACAATGCGTACCCCCAGCTGTAGTGTGTAAAGAAGTATGTGCGCATCCACTGTGCTGTACTTGAGTCCTGGGCTTGGACTCGAGCCAGACTCAACTCACTCCTGACTCAACTTGGATTTGATCACTGATGACTCAGACTTCAACTTGAACTCAAGCATTGACTGCATTCAGACTAGGAAGATGGAGACCAGGACTAGGGCATCATTTTACTGTAATAGGCCATAATAATTTGGTACAAGATACTGATATTCAAATTGTTCACTTCTATGTAGACTTGGACTCGGGTAACGGGACTCAACTCGGATTCAACTCTGACTATTCTTTGGTGACTCAGAGTTGACTTGAACATGGGGGACTCAAGACTTGACTAGGATGTGAGGTTTAGTGACTCAACTACAACACTGCCACTATCCGTGTACAGGTCTGCAGCTATCCTGGAACATGATTATGGCTTAAGAACTGAAAGCAGTTACTGAAGATGGCTGGGAAGCACTGAAGGGTCTGTAGATGTTACAGTGTATTGGTAAGGTATACTTCTACAATGTCAGAAATCAAAAGTGTGTGTAAGTTGTTCGAAAAGGCTAAATGCAAAGGTGTGGTGAAAAGCCGGCTGTTACAGAGAGGAGGGAGATGTTGAACCATTTGGGGACAACAGGGCACCTTTTTATACATTCTCTCCCTAGAAAACAGTCATGGTGTTGCACACGGTTGTACACATGAACAGCGACAGAAATAGTTGTCAAGAATGAAAAAAGAGCTAGAGAGAGAGGTTCAAACCCAAATGGTGTAGTGGGTGCAGATGTCCTGGAGGGGGCTGGAGCCACTCCCAGCTGACACTGGGTGAGAGGTGGGGTCCACCCTGGACAGGTCACCAGTCTATCACAGGGCTGCCATGTAGACAAACAACCCTACACACTCACACTCACTCCTAGAGGCACTTTAGAATGACCAATCAAACTAAGCTGTATGCCTTTGGACTGTGGGAGGAAGCCGGAGTACCCACGCAGGCACAGGGAGAACATGCAAACTCACCACCATGCACTTTGCCACCCTAAATGCATTACTTTATCTTTATATTGCTTTTTGAGATGCAGTGTGTTGAGGGAGCTTAGCGATTTACACTTCTATGACATTCAAATTCAAGTGCCATAAATTCACTGGAGTGGCGTGATGTTACATATAAAATTCAAATTGTGAATTACTGTGTTATAAACCCACACACCACCATCTCTCAAAAATAAATATAGCAACAACAGCTCAGGTTTTAGATTAATGAACCTCAATCTGGGATAAGCAAAGGTTTTAGATGGCATTCAAATACATATACTATTACTATCTCTATGACTATGCCTACACCCTACATGGCCATTTAACCATGATGAGTTCACTCCCCTGGCTCCTTAGTGTGCATCTGCACAGTAACTCAGTTGCAAATAATGGATTACAATAATTTATTTTCTCTGTCAGCCAATCACAAACTCTAACTTAGAATTTATTAGATGCATTATTCAAATGGTCCTGCTGTTTGGCTTTCCAGACATAATTCAATCTACCTCCGCCATCACAGGCTTTTAGCATGAAATCCACAACCATGTTAGTCAGGGATAGATAAAAACTAAAAAAGGCAAAGAGGAAATGCAAGAGAAGTGTTGGAAATTAAATCAGTGTGCCATTTGACTGATTGAACCGCTTAAAGAAAAGGATCACGTAAAATTGCACGCAAATACATACGTCTGGTTCCAGATGGACTGGAACACATGGAACAGGACAAATCCATCCATCAAATACTTACTGGTAGTAACTGCTCACCACAGCAAATTAATGTGAGGGCTTTAATCACACTCCCATTAATTTAGCTGTTATTAAAACACCCCCACAAACAAAAAAGAAGTGTGGATATGTGTGTTTGGTTGCATCAATTTCCTGTATTTTTGTCAGAGTAACTTGAAAGTAGTTTGTAAACTGCATATATCTAGATAATTATATAGCAACTATAAATTCAAATACCATAACCCCTAAGAGACATTGACATCTCTTAATCTATTTTTTATGCTTTCCATTGAAAATGACATTTTTAAATTCCTCTTGTGAGTTTTCAACTATTGTAGTGGTATTAAAAAATGTTCTTGGCTGCATTCTGTATATAGTCTCTGTTTTGGTTCATACTGCCTATTGGATGTTAGCTGTATGTGGTGTTAATATGTATATAGTGCATCTTCGAGCTATATATAAAAAAACACACAAGTCAAAAGGACTCACAAGCAGCTTAATTTACCTGCTTATCTGATGTGAACATCTATGTCCTTATTCCCAGAAAGCTCTTTGAGCACTTTGAGACAGTTTTCTGTAGTTAGTTCAGATCACGATTTCAATTCAAAGAACCGAGACTGTATTTTAGATAGCTCAGTGTGCTGATTTGGTACCGTCCACATTTGAATGATTTTAGCTGCTACCATAAACCAAACTAAAGGAGTAATTCCCTCCTGAGGAATGAAATCATGTGATAAACAAACTGCCATAAGATATGAATGAGGCCCACTCTCCCTGTAACTCTTAGCTACCTTGTTTCAGAAACTATAGCCTAACTGTGGTAAAATTCCAGCTAAATTCACTTCTCCGTTGATCACCACAGTGAAGCTAATCAGTGTGGAGCCTGATGTGCAAGCACAAAGTGCTTTTTATACTTCAAGTTTTTGCTACATTTCTGCTCAAATGCACTAGAACTGAGCATTGTGGCATATCCACTGAGTGGAGACCCACTGCATTTCCTGTGATAAAGACCATTGTGCTGGTTTAACAATCAGGCTGCCAAAAAGCTGACCCACAGGCTATAGCCACATTATTGGAAGCAGTCATCAACCAGGAGCCTCTACCACCACTAGCACTCCACCCACTAATGGGCTTTGGTAAAAACCCACACAAATGGACAGTCACACAAGCAGATTCAGCATCTGTCAACACAATGCTTGGGTGCCTTTGATATGCAGTCCACCTGGCCTACCAACCGTGGTTGGGCACTAAGAGGAAGTGACCTCTGTGACAAAGCAGAGACCAAAGTCCAGGCTAAATGAGGACAGATAAATCAGGGGGCTTTCAGAATTGGCTGCTGTGTGCTTACTGAGGAGTAGAACAAAATAATGAAGCAAAAGCTGCAATTTCACCTTATTCCCTTTCCAACACACAAACATAACAACAAGGTGCCCAGCGGCAAACAAGCAGTGAACAGAAGGGCTGGTAATTTAGTGTGTGAGTGAAGGAGGAGCACAAAAATGACACTGAATTGCCAAAAACTGCTAAGCCTAGTTAAAGTAGCTGACGTCTCCTCAGTATAATGAACAGCTGTATTAACATTTCAAATGAATGAACGCGTCCTTAACTTAACCATTTAACAGACCTGACTCTCTCAGGGAGATTTACTTTGTGGTTTCTTGTTAGTTGAGGGAGAAAAGCACTGCCTGATTTTGACACATACTGTTTTATTCACTTGTGCAGCTGAGCCATGCCACGCACAAATGAAACGCGTTAAGAACGTTGTTCAATTTAAGGTGTATTGGTGCTAATTTCCCTTTGAATAAAACAACTCTGCAATAGTTCTGTATAAACAGTATACATCTCCAATTAAATCAAACCGATTAATCAACTGTCCAGTCTCAAAATCCTTAATCTCACATTTCTAACAGGTATTTCATAAAATGTCCCAAATAAAAAACAATTCATAACGAAATACAAATAACAACACATCTGGGATCAGTTTTTCACTTCTTGAACAAAAAAAAAATATATATTTTAGTGTAAAATTCTCTGTCTCCTCTGTCTATTGCAGATAATAAAACCCACAAAACCTAAAGGAAAAAAACGCAAAACATAATCTATGTAAATCACCCACCTCCACACACACACACACACACACACACATTTAAGTCATGGATAAAAGATGTTCTGTCACTATAAAAACAAGAGGAAACTAAATGTACATTACAGGGAGCTACAGCTCATTTCTATCACCAGTGGAACCCAACAGTAAAATCACTCATTTCAAACTACTTAGCCCATTGGAAGTCTCTTAACATGGGTGTGACACAGGCCCACAGGCACTTGGATCTGCCTGCTCACTGCCTCGTCCTTGATTTTGCTTTTGCACTTGTACTAAACTACTCACCGACTATTTCCTCACAAAAATCTTACAATAAAGGTGGTGTATTGATAGTTGGTCCATGAAATAACTGAGCTACAGTTTTTGCCTAGTGCCTTTATTCTTGTAAAAACGCTCCACTTATTTAAATAACGTCGCTTAACCTTTTTTACACCTGAGTACTTATGTTGCTTCCCTTTTTGCCAACAAGCTGGGTTGTAACATAAATGAGGACAAGGTGCATCTCATCAAAAATGCCCCCAAAAGTTAAATTAACTATCACATGACAGAGGGATATTTCCTATGCAGCATTTGAGGTGAGAAAACAAAGTATTTGAGCCTGCAATGCTTTGCTCTTACCTCAGAATGAACTCTCTGAACATGAGAGTGCAGATTCCCCTTCTGGGAGAAAGACGCAGGGCAGAACATGCAGAGGTGAGGTTTCTCTCCAGTGTGTCTCACCATGTGAGTCTGCAGCACCACCTTCTGGTTGAATGCCTTGCCACAATGGGTGCACTTGTAGGGCCTTTCACCTGAAGGGTAGTATCATAACTTATTACTGTCTGATGTTAAAATCACATTGCTTAAAGCACCAATACATAACTTGGCAGTGTGTCTCTCCCTACAGTTGCTGAGTGTAACTGAGTTGTACCCAACTGTCATAAACACTAGTTGAGCTTTCACTCCTCTTCCTCATAGACAGCAGTACGTGTGCATTTGTTTACTGAACCGTGACAAACAACAAAACAAGGGTAAAGTAATATTACAGGATTTATTGCTTATTTATTGTGACATCGAAGATGAACAGTCATAACAAAAAGAAAAACAAATAACGTCAGTGTTTTTAGTTTTACTGAAATACTGCTTGTATTTTCAGATTGTTTGCTAAGCGTTTGAATGTGAATGTGTAATGGAATTAAACATTCTTGCTGACACGATATAGGCTCATATTGCACATAATAGACCAGTGTAAATTATTACAAGCTAGCTGCAAATTTCAAAGGGTGTTTTGGCCTGACAGTGACAAAGTCTGACCAAACTTTCTGTCACAAGATGAATTTATTTATTTCTGGGATGGAGGTGGGTGACTTTTTACACCTGGAAAAAGTCTACAAATCTCCGTGAGACAGGATGACATTGACATGGTTCAGCCTACCATGGAGTATTTCAGAGAAGTACACTCTGCTGTTGCGGCGTTGCTGTTTTCGTGTTAGTAGATCTCTATAGCCCACGTCATGATATTAACAGTCACCCTGACAGGGTTATTTTTAGCTCTCACCAGTGAGTAAAATCCAGTCTGATATTTCCTCTTGTCCAGTCTCTTGCTCCCTCTTTTGTTCTTATTCTTGGCTGTTGCTGGGATCAGCTGATGCTGTAGTTCTGGGGATGTGTTGTGTTTTGACTTTTTTTTTTTTTTACATGCTTTGGCTGGACAGATCGTAGCCATATAAACGTATGTCTATGGGACAGATGTCTTCTGATTGTACGCAGTGCTACATATTACTAGGTGTGTGCTTTAATCCATGTCCTGTTGCACAGCTTATTCACAGTCGCAGTAGGTGATGGTAGGAAGTTAGTAAGTCTGAACTTTAGTCTAAACTCATTGGCATCGGAGGACGCAGTGCTCTTAATGTGCAACTGGAAAACTGGCACCCTCACTGACAGACTACTCTGGACAAGATGTAGCTGCCTGATCACAGAGCTAGCTTGGTCCAGTAAGGAGCAGCCACAGCTCTGAAAACATCAGAGCAAATTTCCAATTGCTTGGATAGACTGACTACATATTCACAATCTCAATGGTCATGTTCTCGCCTGACAAAAAGGCAATAAAGGCCTAGAGTTTGACTCCGCATGTGAGAATACTGAGCTAGCGGACAGGATTGGTGCCATAAAGCAAACAACAGCTATCACACGAGGTGTCAGAGACGCTGACCAAAAGTTACATAGTGCAGTAACAGACAATCCGGGCATGCAGAGGCAATAGGAGAGCTGTCATTCACCTTATTAGACCTTATGTCTGCAATCAAAATGATTTAGAAACTTTCATTTTAATATTTAAAAAGTTACATATTGTTGGAAAAATGTTTATCAAGGGACAGTAACATCAAGTGACCCACAGTTCAATTATTATAGGTTCTGTACTTGCAAAGAGTAAACAGTAGATCTAGAATAGATACCGTATGTATTTACTGATTGTATTTTGCTGTTGTGTGCTTACACCAACTCAGTTCTCATAAGCAGTCAGACTGCAGAGATACACACATATCTGTTCAAGGAGCCAGCGATGATGCAGATCCTGCCACGACTGTTAAGTCTGACTGTATAAATGACCCTCAGAGAGAACGCCTCTCTGAGCATTTCCTTCATGCAACCATATTGTACTGAATGCTCCCTTGCTGCAAGAAGAATTAAACTCTTATACTATTCACATAGCCTCAATCTGTTTTGCCTATTGTCAATTTAAACCTAAGACATATTGTTACTTTAAAGCAGCTTTTGAGGCCAGTTACATCAACTGATCAGTAAAACACTGAGTTCTTTCAACCAGAAGGATTTATTTTTAACTTCTGAATCAAAGGTTTGTATTTTACTAAAATGAACACACAGCACCTTGGGTCCATCTTCATATCCACTAAGTGTATTTTCATAATAATTCTACCTGAAACATCACTGACAAATTAAAACACCTGATTATGTATGACTAGTCAAGTTTGTCACCGTGGACCCGGCAGAAGGCCATCCATCTCTTTGATTATTTCATTAAGGAAGAGGAGTTGAATACAGGTTTGTATCTTCACTGTGCGTCAGAGACAGTGAGAGAATAGAGGCCTAATGCGTGTGTGAGCGATCTCTCAAAACGACGGCTCACCTCATCAGTTTAAGGGCTGTTTATGATTCAAAGCACATCCACTGTTAGTCATCCAGCCAGCCAGCCAAATAAACATATTAATATGTGGATGATGTGTAAACAACATGTGGGTGGAAGCTACTGGTTACATCACCAGAACTCAGGCAGCTGAACAACTGCAGAGCCAAAGAAGAATATTAGAATTTAAGCAGCATATTGAAACTCTACCCACACGGCATCTCTGTTTGACAGCGGAGTGATGAACTGAGCTGAGGTGTACAGTGCCTCAGAAATGGAGTGTAAACACAACATGGAGTTGGTAGTGTTACTTCAGAGTCAGATAATGGAAGAAACCCAGTTTCCAATGTGCTGCTTCAGTTATAATCTGCCTAGAATTAAATGAGGGGGCTATTAAACAGATACCAAGAAGGAAAACTGATGATTCTCCTTTATGTACCAACACCATCCTCACAAAAGAAAAGTCTCCTGCTGCACCTGTGATCTATGGCGCTGGAACAACAGGCTTCACCAATTACAATCTATAGCACCGGTGTCCACCGACGCCTGATCTCTGTAACCTCCACTTCATCCCCATATCTGTGCTTTTCACTCACCTGTGTGTATTCGTATGTGTCTGACAAGCTGGCTGGGCTTTTTGAAAGCCTTTCCACAGTGATGGCAGCTGTTTGTGAAGCCACTGCGATCGATATTTTTCTTGTAGTTTCTGGAACTTGAGGTGAGTGACCTGCGGAAGGAATAAACCCAAAAAGAATTGTTTTGTATACAACATATACAGAGGACTGCAGATGATTATAAAAACCACAGCCGGATTTTCTTTGCAACCCTTCTTTAAAAGGTAAAGACAAACTGCTTGTGTGATTGGAACCGTTCTAATGCACAAATCCTTTTCATGCCTTGTAGCAGCTTGTTCACTGTGAAACAGCAACGAGGTGCAACTGACACTGTGACAACACAAAGCATTAAACATAATCCACAGTCAGGTGTTTTACACTGTTTCCAAGCAGTCTGGTGTGATAAAACAAATGAAAGTAAACTGAAAAAAGTAACTTTGCTCTAAATATGATACTGTACAAGATTAGACAGCACAATAGTGGATTACTATATGGTATTGTATGACAAATGTAACAAAATTTGGCTAAAACACTATGAAAATTAAAAAAAAACTTAATTATTCCTCTTTTGGCATAAAGGAAAAGAAGTGGAAGTGAATATAAAGCACATTTAAATACAAAGTTAAAAATCTATTTGGATACATAGTCATTAAAGAGCTGATGTTTTTATAAATGTACTTGTTTCTAGTGTTTTGTATTTGTCTGATTACATCGTTCGTTTAGGACTGCTAGGACTCCAGTTTCTTATCTCTCTCACTATCAGTGTTAAATTTAGTATCTAAAAAATACAACTTGGATATGTTGGGGCTACAAGGGCAAATTAACTGTTGGGTTAGGGTCAGCACATTTACAATGACACTGTTCCTTCTGGTGAATTTGAACTACAGTGAGCACACAGGAATCCTCAGACATTAATGCAATATGATCATCCTGGACAACAGCTACTTCATATTTTTCACCTTCAAAATATTCTGAGAAAACTTGATGCACCATGATAGAGGATTTTGCAAATGTTTCATGGGTGTCATTCAGTAAAATTTGCAATGAAACCTTCTTAACTCTCCCTGACAAAGCTGCTACCCAACCTAAAAGAAAGTCAGGAGATTGGTTTTTGACTAGAAAGCTTTAGCAGCTTTTGATAGTCTGAAGGCAGATTAGATGCCCCTCAGCCTCCACAGCTCACCTGCTTTGTATCATTGTAATTTATTTAACATTGATAAAAACAAATTGACATGTAATATAAAATAATAACTGTGGGTGGCTACGGTCTATCACAGTGGTAGACTTTAGACTATAAATGTTCTTGAAAAAGATCATAATTCCTTTGGATAGCTGTTGGATTCAGAGTCAGAATCAGCTTTATTGGCCATGTGTGTTGGACACACAAGGAATCTGACTGGTACAGTGGCTCTCAATGTGTTTGCACATGTCCTTAAGTAAGGCAGCAATGGTCAAGTAAACAATATAAGGCAGAGAGAACAGAAAGGAAAGAAAGTAATGTGCAAACAAGCAAAAGGAATGTGCATTAGGAAAAAAGACACAAATAAAAATAAAGTACTTATAAATAGAGACCTGTATATACACACAGCATGCGTCCCTTTTAACTTCAAGCTATTTTCGGGCTAACTTGGTCAAATGTAATACGTTATTGTCTGGAGCCTTGGCTGACCTCATCTTGACGTGACTCTTCATGTGGTCCTTGAGGTGTACAGATGTCTTAAACTCCTTGTTACAGGTCTTACAGGTGAAGACCTTGATGCCCGACAGCTCCTTACGGTGCTCCTCCAAGTGCAGAGACAGCTGGCTCTGAAGAACAAACTCATCTCCACACTCTGCACAGATCAAATTCTGCAGGAGTTGTCACAAAGTGAAGAGACAAGAAGACAAAACACAAAAATAAAGTTCTTCCTAACAGGGAGTAAATGCAAATCATGATGGTTTTATGTTTGATCGGTGAGTTCACTCACCTCCTCCTTCTCATGCAGCATGATATGGGATTTGAGGCTGGCAATGCGGGAGAACTTTTTGTTACAAACAGGGCAGGTGAAGTCAGAGGTTGTGTGTGTGGACTTGTGAAGCATGAGGTTGAACTCCACATTAAACGTCTGTGGGCACCGCTCACACCGATGAGGCTGTAAGACAGAGAAGATGTTAAGAAAGGTTTAGAGTACTCTAAGATCCCAAAAACTACTCTCTGTAATGCAGTCCTTGCTGCTGCTAATAGTGCATTCACTGTATATAAAAGCTGGACAAACCCACTGATTTTCTGAAGAGCAGTTTTGAAGTCTAGCTGTCGCGCAGCACTCTGCCTGCTACATCTAAACTAAGAATGGGCTATGAGGCTGAGCCTGCGTGGAGCTCATTAGACAGCTAGCAGCCAGCCACCTATGGCGGGACCCTCCTGCCTGTCACTCAAAGTGGCCATGCTCTTAATTGTGCATAACTTTTAGTCTCAATATAATTTAAATGGGCAAGTTATAAAAGAATTCACCCCCTGTACAATTGTCATGGAAGGGGAACTTAGCTTAACAGACCAAAACGTTTTTTTTTTACAGGCGGTAAACATTTTTATTTTTGCTGTACATTTGGCCATTTTAAGACAGGACTCTATGGGGATTGACTCCCTTATGGAGCCATCCTCAAGTGGCCATTCAAGGAACTGCAGATTCCTCGAAAACAGTGTAGGAGGTAAAAACATTACCTCCAACTTGGTGGAGGTAATGTTTTCACTCGTATTGGTTGGTTTGTTAACAGTGTAACGCAAAAAATAATAAATGGTTTTTGATTAGGTTTTTTTTTTGGAGAGGTTTGGTTCATGGAACAATCCATTAGGTTTTGATGCTGATCCAAATCATCACCTGGATCCAGGAGTTTTTAAAACATTTGCCACCACTGTGAGATAGGACCAATTTCAATATTTTTGCTTCTAACTCCACACGCTGGCTAGAACTCCAATTTGCTGATCCACAACATTCAAATTTATAGGGCACTTGAAAAACATAATTACTGTGAAACAAAAAATAATGTTACAGACCTGTTACTAAGATCAAATTATAGCTAAACCTCTACTGATTCAATAGAGGGTCAACATATCTGATGTATCTTCAAAAGTTACTGAGTTAGATCCTGAAGAAAACTGCCATTACTGAAGTATCATTTTACTTTGATAACTTTCAACCTAATAATGATATCAATGTGATTCCAAATGCGGCAGGTCATATTATGAGGGTCAAACTAACATGGGAATATTGCTTTTAGGTGGAATGGCATTATGGGGACAGTAAACTGCCTTGGTCGAGGTTTGTGCTATCTGAGTGCTGTCAAGTTATGAATGAATGTCTTTAACTAGTTACTGGAACATAAAAACAAAGAACAATAACTGTCCAGTTGGAGCAGAGTATGACATTCTCAACACAACGCACCCTCCAGAACTAGAGATTTGCCAAAGGCCAGATACAGTCAGCTACTTTGTATCTGTATGTGTGAACATCTCACCCTTGGTCAGAAAGAGAGCCAGGGAGGGAAAACACAAAACGAGACAAAGACAGAAAAACAACTGTAACACACAGAACAGAATATAACAAGAGAAGCTAAAAATACTTCCCATGAGACAGAAATAGCTCCAATATTGAATTCCATTTCTATTAGAGGAGCTCACTGACCTCATTTTGGAAAGCTTATAATACCGACACCGAGAGTGAGTCTTACTGAAAGCGGCAGACCTCAAGGCTAATGCTTTCCAGTCTGGAGAGACTGCCTATGCACAGTAAGTGAAGATAGTGGCCTTGAAATTGAAATGACCCACAACCACAGGTGTAACTGCAAATGAAGTGAGATGGAGTCTTATTGTTGTCGTTTCACAACAAAAGAGGCAGCCGAGACAAGAGAAATGGCATAAATTTCCTTGAGATGATTAACATAGTCCCCTCCTTGAACCACCACCTTATTGTGGTGGAGGGGTTTGAGTACCCGAGTGATCCTAGGAGCTATGTTGTTGGGGGCTATATGTCCCTGGTAGGGTCTCCCACGGCAAACAGGTCCTGGGTGACGGGTCAGACTAAGAGCGGT
>NW_018127913.1:1185729-1225307 GCF_001952655.1 Monopterus albus
ACGTTGTCCTGTTGGCCCCATCAAACCAGGACCTCCAGCGTGCACTGGGGCGGTTTGCAGCCGAGTGTGAAGCGGCTGGGATGAGAATCAGCACCTCCAAATCCGAGGCCATGGTTCTCAGTCGGAAAAGGGTGGCTTGTTCCCTTCAGGTTGGTGGAGAGTTCCTGTCTCAAGTGGAGGAGTTCAAGTATCTTGGGGTCTTGTTCACATCTTGTTCAAGGTCTTGTTTACTTCCAAGCACCCTCTGACTCTACCTGTGAAGAACCTCTTTGAGTTAGTGTCGTATGTATTTTCCTATGTACGACCACAAAATCTGGGACAACAGAAGTGAAATTCATACAATTAACCACTAAAACCAATTTACTATTACTGGTGAGTGACCACGGCAGTAGACTGCAGCTGTCATTCAACATCTAGTAATATTTGCAGTGCTATTTATGACTGCTACAAGGCAACATGGAGAGAGAGACCCTTTGTCCCTTCTATGAAAATTTCAGTTAAAGTTCTGCTATAATGTTTCTGTAGCACCACAACACAAAAAAACCAGCAAAACACTGCATTATTATAAAGTGTATGCATGCTTCCCTGGAATATAGCTCACAGTAAAACTGCTAGTATGACTGAAGCAGACTTTCACATACCGCTCTTAATCTCATGATAATCTTATCAAATAAGTTTAAACATTTTAAGAGCTAGAAACCTCCCACATTGATTTTTAATTTGTTTAGGAGTGAGACTGTGCCACTGTCCAAAACAGCGCAGAGGAGAAAACCTTGGCACTGCACTGGCCAATCACATACTTGCAAGTGCACATTCCTGGTGACATTGTCATAACCAAAAATAAAACATTTGCTGCCACGATAACATTCCAGAGTTGTACAATCCTGTCTGTGAGTTTTACAAACTATTGTGCTGTGTTTTAGCCTCTAATAAACATCATCTCGCCAGTACACAAAACAACACACCCCCACCAGTGCAGCTCCTTCAGCTGTTTTAATGGAGGACGAATGTCTACATGAATCCTTACATCCCCTTACATCTTCAATATTAGTAAGCATCCTGTTAAATGAAATGTGGTGACACTAAACTGTATCACTAAAATGTTACAGACAAATAAGATGAGACTTGAGCTAAAGGTGCCAAATAAACAATGGTATTCAACACAGCTTTAGACGTCCACATTGTGAAAAATCTAAGATAAGAAATCCAGGACACATCTAACTTTGATGGTAAGCCACTAGCTTGGCCCAAATCCAACCTGTAGCAGGGACATTGTCGTCCACTACAGCTTTGACTACAGCATGTCTGTTATCTCCTGCAAGGGAACATGACAGGTGCAGTTTCCTCTATTTCCCCAAAGTGTTGAGTTTTGGTTACACTATGCAAAGGTAATCCATAACAGGTCAACAACCTCACAGACAAAGCTTACTGCTCCAGTAAGCGCCAGAATGCTGTCAGCTCATACATCCATCACATGTTTCAGCTGTCCAGCCGCCCTGTAGTGCATGGCTTGCTGTTGTAAGACAGCATCTCCCCGAACCAAGTGATAACTAAACCTGTCAGTTATGAGTCTTTTCAACCAAACTGAAGGTCAAACAAACTGAAAATGTTAACAACAGCTGGAAAGTTATTAAGCCATTATTCAATAAACATTTTGTTTGACAGACAACATCAGTCATTTTGTTGCTAAGTCAGAGCACTTTCCTGAGAACTACCCTCAAACAGACCTTAAACAGAGCACTTACATCTCCACTGCTTCAGTGGAGCTGTTTATGAGATGGTAATTATAATGTTTTTCTACTGGGCAAAGACTAGCGACCAACAGCAACTAGATGTAGTTATAATGACCAGACTGGAGTGTGAGAAATACATGAGGTGATGATTGAGTGCAAGTATACTCTGCTGGCCATATCCAAAAAGAGGTAATAAAGGTTAAATAAACGGTTCCATGCTCATGATCTTGTCAGTGCTGATTTCCACCACCTCTGTGCTGTACTTACCTTATCATTGATCTCATGCTCACGGAGATGCTTCTGCAGCTGGCTCTCTGTGGTAAAGATCTGACAGCATATTGTGCACTTCTTGTCCTTGAGCTCACCATCACTGAAATTTCCTGCCTTTGATTCGCTGGGATCCACATCTGAGAAGTACAAGAGGGAACACTTCAATATCTTAATTTGCTTCAAGTGGCATTCTCCTGAGAAAAGCAGCCAAAGCATCTTCCACTAGCCTCTTCAACTAGACAGTTGCCACGTTCAGTAGCTTTAGGGTTATAAAAGTCTAAAATCAAAGGTCTGCATCCAAGCAGATCATGTAACAGTCCTCTCTCCAGAATTTCAAAATACTGGTAGATGACAAGGTAGCATGCTTTGTACAAAAATAAATATTATGACGTGACATCTATGAATTTAGTGTTGCTCATAGTGGGTTATGAGTAATTACATGGAATTCAGAGTTAAATGGAATCAGGTAGTGTCACTACAAATTAAAAGAAATTATGGATGTTCTGACATAGCTTTTTAATTTTATCGCGATTTATAAATTACAGTACTGAACAGCAGTATATTTTTTCCTATATTCAAAGTTTTAAAATTGACTGTCGAGTTATTTTTTCCTGTCAGGATGAAAGAATGTCCGACAAACTCAAACTCTTTTACTGTATATTACAAACACATAAGTCTGTCTTCAGCAATTACCTTTAGGTTCTGTGTAGGTTTACTGCTAAAATAAAATTTAATTCGCCTTGTTTGTATCTAATGGGGGGAAAGCAGACTGAGTTTATATGATCCCAACGTGAACCTGATGTTTCGCTGTGACTTTTCATATTCAACAGTTGTGTTCCACACGCCCACATTAGCTGTGACAGCCACTGGCTTTGCTCGGAGTGTATGACAGTGTGGTTTTAGGAAATGAATCCAGTGTTAAATTGCTATATACTGTATGGTTCTGATGATACGGTTGTACACGCACCTCTGGAATCAGTTGGTAACCTGAATTAAATTATCCAACTAGCCTGTATTCTTTACTAAGCTAAATAACACGACGGTGTTACGATGACAAAATATGTTAGCAAACTAAATGCACTCCGTGAACACATTCTGGCACGTATTTAGGTTATTTCAGTTTAATGAATGTGATAACTGATCCATCACAAAATGGGCAGCATTGCTGCTAATTCACGGGATCAAAATAACAATGGGCAACGTTTTGGCGTGTTAGCCCCGACGCTAAGGGTGGCAAAGCGAGCTAGTTAGCAACAAGAAGCTAACGACGAATTCTTCATAGTCAGATATCTGATGCGAAAAGTGTAGGCTAACTAACGCTACACATGAACCACGATCTGACTCTTCCTCTCGCGGACACCAATTTAGACTGGAAGCCAACAAGGCGAGCCACCGAAATGTTATTAATATCATTCCGCCTCAATCACTCCTTCATGGCACAAAGCAAAACCCACCCGCAATACTATATCCGGGGACTATATACACTACACTGAAGTGTTATTATACAAGCTACAGAGACCTTTGTCGAAATAAGACCAGCTTATTTGGATAGCCTATAATCTGATTTTTTTATTCGTTGCATTTTGGTACTTGTTACCTGTTTCGTCGTTGCTTTTAACTCTCAGTTTGCGAGGCCGACCACGCGGCATAGTTCCAGTACTCGGAGCGGGTGTGCTGTGAACAGTTTGTTTTTCAAAATGGCGACTCGGTCATTTGTAGACAGCAGCGTAACCATGAAGAGGTAGAGCTGCACGGAGTAGGGAGACATCTACTGTCTGGTTCATTGTAGTTAACAAGCAACTACGCACATAAATAACAGCTTTGGTACTTTGCTGTTTTACTGATAAGGGAGTAAGCCATATATGAATATCAAATTAAGGAAATATTTTACCTGTTGTATGTGCACCTTAATTTCCAGGTTATTTTCATTCAATAGGCTATTGTTTTCTTTTTCTCAAATAATGTGGCTGCACTCATTATATAGGCTATATATGTAAAATATTTGATAAGAGAAATGACCTACATGACACCTGTAGCTTTTAGCTCTGTAACACTAGTAGTGTTACCTGTACCCTCAGGGAACCCTGAAAGTCCTGTGTTTCTGTTATGATAATGTAATATAGAGCAAATTATGCACCACTAAATCACATTACTGACTGAAATGATGAGCCCTACTGGTATGCAGTTGCATTCTGTTATGTCTATAATATGCCAACATCAGTATCCTTCATAGCCCAGATTCTCAAGAGTAACATTATTGACAAAAAAAATAGTTGTATAGTAAAGAAAACATTTCAAAGTATATGAAACTAGATACTGATTGCCAGTGACACCTAAAGTGCCTGTAGAGATATTACTTGAATATTACAAATACTATGTGAGCTAAAAGTACCATAAAGTACACTATGATAAGGCAAATATAAACTGGGCCCTGACATAGTTTAAGTCTTTGAAGACCTTCACACATAAAAAATACTATAAAGTGTGCCACAGACAATATCGTATTGATTTCTCAAGAGGTTATGAGGCACATTGTAAGATTAATTTACTGTCCATTAAGACCAGCAGAGGGAGGCAGTGAGTTATGAGTGGCTTTGGGCATTTATTGGTCAGTATGCCAACAAGTTGACTGTGCTGATGAAATATGATTGGTCCTATTTAGTACTTTGATCTAGACTATGTTTCATGCAGATCTCCTCTTTCAGCAAGATGACTTTCATTTGGTGAACACTTGAACTTCATATTCCAGCTGTTTGTTTTATGGACAGTGCATACAGGCATGCAAGTAAGCACACAAGATGATTTAGATCATCTCTTATTTTATATGTTTGTCCTCTGCTGTTTATAATCTGGTGTTGGCATTGATAACATCTCTTTACATTCACCGTAACAGGAAGGTGGGAATTTGTGGTTTCAGCTGACAGAACACTGGGGAGGAGAACTGTGTATTGCAATAAAGAAAGAACACGAAAACATGGATCTCCAGAGATACTGAAACCGAAAGTGTACTTATTACTTTGACTGATTATTTTTGTGACTGGCAGACTTCCATCTGGTCAGTGGGCTTGTAGAATATTATGAGTTTTGTGTGAACACCTAAGTTAGAGAATTAGTGTTCATGTTTTTCTCATTCGAAGAAAAACAGAATTTAATGGAAAAGTTGTGAAATTTTAGGGGCCATGCTGACCTCTGATCTGTTGCTGATAGTGTCTGCTCCAAGTTGTTTTGCTTGCCACAGAGACTGCACTATCTGCATATGCGACAGAGCATAGTATCCGTCCATTCTGTCCTTACTAAACACAATGAAAGTACAATGGTGGAAACATGTATGTTTTATCTTTCTGAAATTTTTGCTTGTATTTTCATCAGTTTTCATAGCAGTTGAACTGTAAAACCAAATAACAAAAGTTAAATTGCTGGTCCAGTTGTTTAGTAAGCTAGTAGTTTCCATTCAGAACATGGTGGGCAGAATCATGCTAAACATGTGCCTTGTTGTTGGTGTATGTAGCGGTTAGCAGTGGTGCGGAGCACAGTCACAGAGTAAAAGTAATTTTTATGTAGTCTGGAATATGTCTGAACAAAGAATTAGGGTGGCACCTGAACTAGACTTTAGTTTTTTATTTTAAGTGTTTGCCCTCTTAAGAACCCTGGCATATATACAAACACACCAGTATTATGTGCAACTTTAACATATGCCCATAAATAGATGTCCATCTGTTGTATTGATATATCTTTAGCAGGATGTAATGTATATGAGCCTGATTGCCTCAGCAACATTTTTCCCAGAGATAGGCCTACATGTGAAAAGCTGTGAACCTTTGCTGTATTTTTCTTTGTTTCCTAATAGAGGAAGTCAGCTCTAACTTTTAGTGAATAAGCAACCAATCAAGTGCATGGTCATTGTGTGAGAACATCTGTTCCTACCAGGCTGCCAGTTACTCTGCCTGTCCCCTCACAGCTGCACAGGCAACTGATCTCACCACTGAAAACAAAAGATTGGACATCACTCTGACCTTCTTTTTTTTTTTGCGCTGTGGTCTGTTTTCTTCACTCTCACCGTAGTCAAGAGGAGAGTGATAAATCATTGAATTGTCATGGGCTCTGGGAGTGAGATTGTCAGGAAGCCCACCTTTCTGGGAGACATGCTAAAATCATGTTGTGAAAAACATGCTGGGAGGGCAAAGAGAGTGAGGGAGAAGCTGTTGTTGAGTCCCACCTCTAGCCTTGTCAGTCATGCTAACAAGCCTCACCAACCACACTGCTATCATTGTTACTGACTGTGCTTTTAGACAGAAGGCTAGACAAAAGTTAGACTTGAAAATACGGTGCATGATTGCAACACTTTGGAGTTAAGGTATTTAGTGAAAAAAAAATGCCTAGGCAATTAAAGATTTATTGATTGATTTCAATCAAAAGCTTCAATTGCAATTTAATGGCATTAGAGTGTTCACAGTTAACCCTTGTGTTCTGTTAAGGATCTTAAAACAGAAGCATTCAGTGGGTGAGGGCGTCCTTGCTAATTTTGGCTTATATGTTTCCCTTTTCAAGCCAGGGTACTGTTGTCTGCAGATTCACCACCATCTCTTACAGAGGCAGACAAAGACCAAGTCAGACTCACATCCCAAACAAAGGGTGAATTCACACCCAGTATTCTCCATATGTAGCACGAGGCCAGGCTGTAAATTCCTTGATGCCGGGGGGGAGATGGGTGACAAGTCTTGCTATGACCCTTGGAATGACCTTGTTCAGTAAGATTTTACATCCTGCCAGTGTTTCTTCTCCCAGGTGTGGCAGAGTGTCCCTCTGCACTGTCACAGAGCACTCTCCGGATCCATGAAACCAATCATTCTGTGGCATTGTGGAAACATCATCTGACAGCCATTCTCGCTATGGGCATCCTCCCTTGTGATCATACTCAGTAGGGTATGCTCAGCAACACATAAAGCTTTCAAACATGCAAATAAAATGTTATATTTTATTGTGAAAATTCAAAACATAAAATAACTAAACATAATGTAAGAGGAACCCTTAGGATAAACAATAAACAATATGTTTAGGAATCCACAGTAACTGAAACACTAGAATTAATAAGAGTCACAATGACATATTGCTATCAACATGCAGCTTGTGCAAAATAGCACTTGTAGAGAATAGAAGAAAGAAAAATCACTAAGCATAGTATGCTAATATACCAGCATACTGTATGCTATAGGCAAGAAAATAAATAATGTGAACATGCAGCGTGTGCTTTATACAGACATTCTCAGCATTAGTATGCAGATGTTTTGTAAAAAGAATAAAATAAATTTTGCTGCGTGATATGTGATAGAGTTGGTGTGACAAACATTAGATTGTATTTCACCCTCCTATTGTTCCACATGGGTTTGTCTCTGCCTACTTTTGTTTTTTGTCTTGTGCAATTCTTTGTCAGCGCAGAGGGATGTGAAGATAAGGGAGTTGTTTCTGCATATCTACCTTTTATTCTCCCTCTGGGTGTTAGAGAGAAAGGAGGTGTTGGAGGGTTTGTGTGTTGGAGGGGGGGGGTTACACACACGAAACCATACAGCCAATTAAATAGATTCATGCATTAGTACTACCTAAATCTGAGATGCTCTGCAATAAAGCCCAATTCACAGTCAGCTGGGGTGGAAAGATGAAATAGCATTGCAGGAGTGTTTTGTAATCAATAATGCATAGCTGTCCATCTTCGGTAAAGAGAAAGCCCCTCCAAACACACCAGAGGCATCAGACATTTTTCATTTCATGCTGAAGGTCAGCAGAGCAGCCTCGGTGTTCCTATACAGTCCATAATACAGGGAAGTGAACACAAGCAGAAAACATTTTGCATTCCATCCACAGATTTGTGTTGATATGCTGTCATGAAAGGACAGTTTTAATTGATGAGCGCTTGCTGTGTAATCTGATCACCAATGTAATCTAATCTTTTCAATAACAAGCTTTAGATGAAAAGATGGTAGCACTCTACAGTCTTCAAGTTAACGTGTAAATACTTTGTATGTACAAGGTGTCAAGGAAGTAGTAGGTACAAATGGATTAGTACAGGAACCGCATGAAGGGACGTGTAGATGGTGATCAAATAACAATGAAACACTGAAATAACTATTTCACAGCCCATTCATCAGTTTAAAAACTAGCATAGCCTATAAAACCTGGTATTTTATAATTATAGCCCTAAAGGAGCACCCGACTTTCCAGGCTAAGCCTGTTTTGTTTCCCAGCAGAAACAATAATATGAAAAATACATTAAAAATAGGTTTTGTAATATATCATAACTAAACAATAATTTCATTTTAATATTAACACTATTACTCCCGTGTTCCTGCTTTGATAGCTAACTTTAGTCTTTCATCTTTAAAGGGATACTCAGTAATTTGTTTATTTGTAGCTTTTTAATTTATTTAACTCCTTAAAGGACAAAACTATCAGCCCCTCATTCCTTAACCTTTTGTTGTCTTCCCTTGTACTTATAGGTGCCCAGTAAGCGTTTTATTGATACTCTTGTACTCATTAGGCCTGCAGAAAATCATTATATAGTCATTTGTGGGCTGTAATCTGTAGTGTTACAAAAATGTACTGTTATCATCACCTCCTAATTATTATTTCAACTCAGTGTGATTACCTGATTACTGTTTACAGCGGTTACTTAGCCTCAGTATAAACGAATCCTCAAACTCCTTAACGTTTTCAGCAACACCCATTTGTTCAGTCCAGATTACTTTTAAACATTAATCCCCTCCATCCTTTCTACATTATGATAGTATGCTCATCACCTGCTTATGAACCATCCTCTGTACTGATTTCCCCCCGGCTTCCACACATCTGGCTATTAAATGATTCTGACTGCAGCCTCCTCTCCCCTCAGCCACTATAAATATAAACATGCATATACACTCATAAAAATACCCTCCCGCTGCACAAACACCACCTTTGTATGCACAGCAATACAGTGCATACTTATTTGAAACTGCCTGAATGCAATGCACATATATAGACAGAAGCATAAATCGAATTTCATCCCCCACCTTTTAGTCACAGATGCAGAGTGCATACAATTATTAGTTATATTTGCCTACACAAATAATGAAAGGCACACAAACATGCATGTGCACACCTGTATGCACACACGTGTGCATCCGCCTTATCATACTGTAAAAACCAGAGTGCTGAGATAATGCTTTTGCGCTGCCGATGACACATAAGGATAATCAGCTCCTATACCACATAAAGCCACAGCCCCATGACAGCTCAGATCAATTAGACACCATTAAAGGCTGGTCCCAGAACAGCCATAGAGTCTTCCTAATGTCTTCTTTTCCCTCTGCATGGTGCTAACAAAATCCATCTTCTCTTTCGCCTGAACCTAATTACAGGTAGAGCTGCACTGTGTGAGATGAAAAGCTGCGAGATGCTTTGATGGATGGTGGGCTCCTGCAAAACAGAGCAAACAGGTAATTAACATGACAATGGGGACAAAGGGGTCTCGTCCAAAGACACCAGGCTGGTGGTGGTTGTGGGAGCAGAGGCTTGCATGTGTATTAGGTGAGTGTGTTCGTGCGGACAAAGACACCAAAGTGCTGAAATAAAGGGAGAAGAGGACGAGAACTAGAAAAACTTTGATGTGTTTTGAAATCCTCTTGGCTATGGTGAAGTGGACTAGATAACAGTCCTACACAGTCCTGCAAGGGGGTGACCAGAAACTTAATGGAGGTGTTGAAACCTTGTGCAGAGATAAATAATTTATCCTTTGACAAAGTATACCTCATTAATTTTTCATTACAGCATATTTATGGATGTATCAATTTAAATTGTCAGGTGTATAGTGTAAGAGCTTCTGGCCCTCTTATATCTGACCAAATGATCTTTCCGTCTCTTTTTCAGTTCGCAAGCTGATCTCACACAGAAGGAGAATGTGCCTTATTTTAAATATAAATTGTTAACATTAGGTTTTTAAATGTCTCATTAAGATAAAAGATAAGACTAAGAAGCTGAAGTGAAAGCCACAGCACACACTTCCCTACTGCATCTTATGGCTCATGAGAGTAAAAAGCACAGGAGAGTTTCATAAAGTAATAAATGGTTGTAAAAGATGATTCCTCTATGGGCAACATGTTAGATTTTTGTCAGGGTTTCTAGGTTAGGATGGTAACAATTGCCTGGCAGCCAGTTTGTTAGGAAGTCAATACTTCTATTATTGTTGTTTTATTATTATTTGCCATGGCTTAGATGCCTTTAATATAGAGCAAGAGAGTGATATTGACAGTGTCAGTAGACAACTGAAATAATGATGAAATGTTAAATGGCTCAGCAAGCACACACTGTTTTCTAAATTGAAGCCCTAACTGAATTGTTACTAGGCTAGACACATTTATTAGTAGAAATGGTAAAATCATAATGTTTGTCTACATTTAAAACAGACATGCACCATGTCTGAGAAAGTATTTTGGAACATGAACGTTAAACCATAACTTCCTGTAAAGGCAGCAACTTTTTAAAGAGATCTGACAAGATTAGAAATGTTTGCACACAGCCTTCTGTGTTTCAGTCCTAATTACAATGAAACATGATGGACTACCCATGACTAAAACCTTTAAGGATAGCTTTTTAGGAAGTGGTGCTAAGCTAGCAGATTGTATATGAAGCAGGAACTGACACAGTAATGATCTTTAGTGTCTGAACTAACTGGTCTAGGCAGACACTCAAACATCCAGGCATTGCTGACAGCTAGCATTGTTCTAAAAGTGTGTGGTTACATGTTTCTAATCATATAATTACATTTACTAGGTTTGTCTACCAGCGAGAGGGGTAAAAGAGCCAAGAATGTTTACCAAAAGACTGTCACTGCAAGATGGCTAAGATTCCTACATGATGTTTACCACAGTCAAGTATAATTTGTGTGATTAGTACCATCTTGGAAGCTGTGTTAACTTTCTTAAGTAAAGGTACCAATACAATAATATAAAAATCCTCTATTAAAATTTAAAGTCCTGCATTCAAAGTACTACCATAATTATTATCAGGGAAATGTACTTAAAGTATAAAAAGTAGAACTATTTGTTTTGCAGAAAACTGGCCGTGTTAATTGTTATATGTATTGTACTACACTGTTAATACCAGTGCATTAATGCACAAGTATTGTTGTAGTTGGTCAATCAGGAGCTGATTTTATCTACTTTATTTACCCTCAGGTACTTCAGTCCAGCACTTACCAACCAAGGGGTCAGGCCCCTCCAATGGCCTCAGTATGAACTAATAGAAAGTTTAGTGTTATTTTTCTTTTAATCTTTGCTTTTTTGCAAATATTATCTCCCTGGCTCTCAGCAATTATATTTATAGGGGAAATCTGTCTTTGGTGAAACTGCTAACAATTCCTAAACATCTGAAATACAACAAGACACCAACTAGGCACTGCTTTTATACAGGCAGTCGCAAGCCAAGGTTTGGCCTGGCATGCGACTGCCAAGGTAATAATCTTGTTATCACATGCTTTTTATGAAAGGTCATATTTTGTAAAATAACTTGTTGGTATAACTGGTAGATGCAGTTAGAGCAGAAAGTACAATATTTCCAAATAAAAAAACAAATCTAACTACCTCAAAATTCTTGATTAAATGTCATTTCCATCACTGGGTTAGAGAGTTAATATGTTTACCTCCACACTAGAACACTGCAAATTGCCTTTTTGTTACTGCAGATTCACTACCAGTCAAAAGTGTGGACACATTTTCCCACTGAATTGAATGGGGAAACGTGCAAGCTTTTGACTGGTAATGTATTTCTACTACCTATTTAAAGCTGATAGCAATTACCGAACAAAAACCATGAGTCTAACGCTAAGCTATATGTCGACTTACCACAATATTGGAGAAAATATTGTGTATTGGAGAAAAAGGGTGTGAATGAGAGACTTGCAAATACTTTTGAGAGGGGCGCTTTGAAACTTCCAATGCACATTTGTCATGCTTTTAAGTGATTTACAAATGAGAGGCATGCAGGCTTTGTGAGGGAGATGAAGAGAGAAGAGTGTTTTCAGTGAGGAGCTTTGTGTGTGCCTGCCTACCCACAGCATATAGATGGAATTGGAAATTGTGTTTGTGCGTCATCAGTGCTGATTAAACCAGGAGACAGACCAGAGCCACTTGAAGTATGGTGATGAAGGAGAGAAGGAACAAGGCAGATCATGGTGATTATAAAGATGATAAGTCTTTTTTATATTCATTAGTCACTACAGAAAGGATTAAAAACAGTAAAAATGGTATTGTAATAAAGCAAGAAAAGTTTTGCTTTTGATATGTATTTAAATGTACGGATATTACAAATATGTGAAATAAGTGTTTATTCAATCTTTTATGTCCACTTTACTCTCCTGACACCCCACCCACTCAATCCCATGTGCCCATACGCACTCACACATACTCTTTTACTTTTTCACACGCACACACACACACACACCACCAACATTTTACAATAATAATATACAGTATCTCAAGTAAACACATCAACTCCCAGTCAGTAACAATGTCTTGCTGACTTTTGACTGGTGTATTATGACTTCAGTTCAGTGTGCAGGGGACGGCTTGTTTTAGCCAGGCAGCCCTTGAACAAAGATGAGAGGGAAGAGGGAAAAAAGACAGAGGAAGAGGGAGGAGGGACAATCAAAAAAGCCCCCCCACCCCCTGCTCTGTAAAAATGAAGTATGCCTTGCCATGATTTCCCTCCCTACCTTCCGATGTGTTTTTTTTTTACTTTTACTTTCCATATTTAAATATTCAAGTTATTGCAAAACACTCAAATCTATCCAGATTTTTATGATTTTATTGTCTGTGACATTGATTCAAGAACATTTTTAGCAGCTTTGCTGCTTGAGGCAACAGGTTTCTATGTTGTTAGGTATTTTTAGTCAGATAGATATTGGTTAGATACTTTATGTATTAGAAATGTTTAGTGGAGATAGGATGTCTAGTTAGACTGTTAAATGCTTAGTCATGCTTATGAGTTTCTACAGGGTACATCTGGTCAAGGATAACTAGAGAGAAGAGTTGATGACTGTCAGCAGACAGGGTGTTTAATATTATTATTATGACGTGTATAACTGTAGCCTTAGCCATAATATGTTCTTATGTTTAACTTAATCAACAGACACACACATTGATTTGCTTCATGTTTTGACTACTGCTATGACCAGCTGCAAAGCTGGTAAGAGAGACGTCTCGGTTGAGGTTTCTGTGTAGTATGGGGCTAGCCCAACCGAGGGGATATAATGTATAGGCCTGTTGGGTTCGGGGTCTTTCATCTTTCATCTGCCTCCGAGCAGTTTGGAGGTGCAAGATACCTGAGCGTGTAATGATAATTTTACCTGTGTTCACGGAATAAATCAGCACTGTTTTGAAGTTACTTGGACTGTCTCGTCTCTCAGAGTTAGCAATGGTAAAAAGTACGGGGTACAGCAATGTGTATAAGTAGATTTGGAGTGATGGTAGACCTTGATAAATGTGGTTTCAGTGTTATCCAGTGCACTCACTCACTTGATATGTCCTCAATTCCTTTGAAATGAGGTCATAAACGAACACATTTCAGTGTCAGCTGTTTTCAACATGGCTTCTGTTTTTCAGCTATTGTTACAGGCTGGAGCTGTGTGTGTGGGTGATTCAGGCTCCATTTTGCAAAAGGGATTGGGGGTGGGTAGGGTGTTGTGAATTGGGATGGTGCTGGTGTTTTGGGGGGATGGATGTGGGTATTGTGGATCCCCCCACACACTCATCAGTACAGTGAAACATAACAGATAGGGCTAATTACAAAGTCAGTTTCAGCACTTGGGGCAATACAAACAACAGCTGTCTGTGGCATAAGTAGGAAAGTCAAACACACCGTTGTGTACATAAACACACACCAACACACACTTTTGGGATATAATTAGCAAGATCAAGATAAGCAGAGGGCAACACAGCATGTAGGTGTGTGTGCTGGAGAATAGCTATTTGCAAAGCATCACAATTGCAGATAAATGTACAGCAACTCTGTGGCAAATTTATGTCACTAGAAAATGTGTACAATGTCCACAACACTAGTAATGCAGTCTGGTAAAAGTGTTAATATCAGTGGGAGATGAAGTATTCATAACCTTTACTGAAGTAAGAGCCAGTACAGCAATGTAAAAATACTCCATTACAAGTAAACATTTTACTGTTGCAATCCTACTGAAGTAAAAGTAGCCAAATGAAAAATGGCACTTGCAGCTGTTCAATTATTACATTGTCTGTGGAAGTAGCATTTTCCCATTGTAAAGGTAGTGTACCTACTATTGATACATTGAAAGTCTTTTTCAGACATACACTGGAACCCTGAAGTTATCTAGACATTATCAGGAGGAGCTGTATGTGAAAGCGCAAATGTCTAAGTCATTTAACCTGGACATTAAACAGACTTTACCCTGCCAGCTCTCTAGTGCAAAGTCTGCGTGAAATCCAAGTGAATCCATGTGAATCAATGTGAAAAAACAGCAGTGTATAGTGCGGAGCATTCACAGCAAGGTCGTGGACATGTTGGTGATGTGACTGGTGTGAAACTGGAAGAACACAAACATCACATGGTGAAGAAAAATGGTTGTTTACAATGAAGACATCAGTGAAACTATCTAACTGGAGAAAACAATGAGATTTGTGATTGTTTACAATGAAGAGATCAGTGAAAATATCTAACTGGAGAAAACAATGAGATTTGGGAACTTCTGTCAGAAAGAGCCAGCACCAGAACTGTCAGACAAATTTAAGGAGGGACAAGTGACGTAGCTTGACCAAATTACAAACTGATTGCATCATGTCCCGCCTCCTGAATGCTCTGCCCAGGTGCCCCCCATTAACCAAACGGTGAATTTCCAGTAGGTGAGAACACATCTTCTGTTGTGTGCTACATGTGTGAAAGGGCAACTCTGGACAAAGTCCAGATCTGATTCTGCGGACATTGTCCAGAGTTCATGTGTGGAAACTGCTATATTAAATATACAGTCAGATAAATGTAGTACAGTAAAATGTACAATATTTCCCACTGAAATGTAATAAACTAGAGGTATAGTGTAGCGTAGAATGGAAATTCTAAAAGAAAATATAAGTGTAAAACTCACTTTATGCACACCATTTGAATAAATATACTTAGGACTACATTGCTCCTTACACCCTGTTAACCATAAGTGTATATGCAGTTAGTTCAGTTCATCACATGTGAGGATGATAAATGTCCTGCATACATGACACCCCAGCCTATGTATGCCAGTTTCTAACCAAAACTACTGTGGGCTACAGCAGGTGATTAACTCGTTCAACCAGTGAGAAAGATGATGGTGAAATCACCTACTGTTGTCTTGGGTTTGTTCACAGTTTACAGCATACACTTGGCCTGATATGAAACGCACTAGCTGCAACATATCTCACACCTGTAGCAAGTGTAGAGGAGAGCCATATGGTTAAAAGGGGGAGGGAGAGTGTGTGTGTGTGTGGGTGGGTAGGAGGGATGGTGAGTGAGTGAGAGTGTTTAAGAGGAGGGTTAACCGAGTGGGAGGGTAAGCAGAATTTAGATATGATACTATTTAAGGCTTTCGAAGTGTCCGCAGCACTGGCTAAATGGGGTCTGAGGGTCTGAACCCTATGAATCCTGCATTATGTATTGTCAGCAGAACTGGAAGCCATAGGGAGTCATACAACTTTAGTCACATCGGTGTGTTAACTACAAGACTGTTTCCTGGTTCTTTGGGTGGTGGTGGGGGGTGGGGGGACATTAAAACCACTGGTCTAAATTAAGCTTTTGTCTCAATGTCATCAACTCAAACTCACTTAACAACGAACTCACATATACTAAATACTGTGGAAATGCCACTCATGCGATCAGGAAATATTAGCATGAGCCTAGTTGCAGATGCAGCTTTTCTGTCTGCCATAAAAAAGACTGCTTGTTTTTATGCACCACCCTGACATGTCTAAGTGCTGCACTTTATAGTAGGTGTCAAGCCAAACAGGGCATATCCACAAGACTCAGAATTAATTGAATATTGACTGAAGCAATAGAAAAGCAAAAGGCAAGAAAACCTATGCTTTGTAAAGCCAAGATTGTAGTGAAGGTAGCTACCTACTGTATCTGCCTTTTACTGTAATGTATCATTAATATCCCTTTACATTCCAGACTTTATTTTTGTTATGTACATTAGATTTACTGTGCTATGTAAATTTCCCTAAAACAATCTTTTATGATCCCAACAATTTATGTTCTTTAGTGTATTGACATTTAATTCAAATAATGATTTCTCAAAAAAAAAAAAAAAAGTTTGCGTAACTAAAACCTGCCTCATGGTCATCTCACAGAAACATTTCAACAGCAGTGCATTCGCTGCTGGTTGGAGAGCTTGCTAAATTTGAGTAATAGAGCTTCATGCCAGCTAATGTTGTGAGTTAGGTCCTGCAGGGCAAGGAGCTGCAGAAATAGCCAAACAAAAGATAATCAATATCATATGATGTGTCGCCTGGAGTCTAGACCAGCCTCTCACCGATACACTCATCACATGCCTCTGAGCAGTTGTCTACACCGCCAGACACAATGTCAGACACAATGTCAAACAAGCAACATGTTCAGTGCTACGTGTTAATTACAACATCATCACAGGAATAAATGCAGTGGTAATATGACAGCTTTCAACACAAGGTACCACTGTAGATGCTGTTATGGCTCCAATGATGTTAAATCACCAGCTTAGGTAGATTACAAAAGAATAGGTTACATAAATACATGCATGCATTTGTAGACCTCTGAACACAATCTTTACTGAAATTAATTTTTGAGATTTTGAAGGACATTAATAAACCTCACATATGAGTTAGATGCCATTAAATCCCAGCGCACATGTTGCATATTTATAAAAGAATACGTGTGCTTTTCACAGAAATAAAGCCAGGCTTGTTCTGCCTTTTGACAAATGTGGGAGCAATAGTATGAGAAGTCATAAAAAGGATGCCATCCTTTTTTTAATAGTGCTATTGCACACCATATGCATTAGTTAAATAACACACAGTGTACCTGTACAGCATAATCGCAGCAGCTTTAAATTGTAATGTCTGCCAATGTATAGACATTTATAAAATCTGGTGTAACACATGCCAGTATACATACAATTTACACAGGCTTCAGGCAACTTTTTCTGGTCCATGCACACACACACACACACACACACACACACACACACACACACACATTACCAACACCCCATCCCTCCCCTCTATCTCTTTTTCCATCTCTTTTGAACCTGAGCACAGACAGAGCCACCTGTGTGTTTGAATTAAAAGGCTACAACAGGAAAGGAGAGTTTCTCTACTTCTGTGACAAGCTGCATGTAACTGCTGTCACTGGTAAAAAAAAATAAGCCATGCATGTATGCTTGTGGCAAGGTACAACAACAGCTCCCTGCCCCATTTCCTGTTCCTGTCCTGAGTAAGTCAGACATAGGATCCTTATGTGAACTATGCAGTTCACTCACACAATGACATAAGATGATAATGATGATGAAATCTCATGCTCTGATATGCTCAGCATATCCCAGATGACTGTTTTTGCCTTGGTGTATGCTCTTGTGGCACTTGTCTCTGAGCATGCATGGCTGCCTTCGAATAAGCCTGGGAGTGTGTGGGTACTGTGCACAAGGGAGGCGGGGACAGTAGTTTTGCTGTAGGGAATATGTAGCTACCTTCTGAGTGTGATGTTTGCTTGTGTTCTGGCCATCCTGCAGTCTACCAGAACAACTTTTAGGGTGTGTCAATGTTTTTCATATGTGTTCATGTGTGTCTGCACTTGCTCCTGCATCTGTATGTGCTCAGGGCTAGTGTGTGTGTGTGTGTGTATTTAGAGTGTTGATTCTGCTGAGAGGCAGGCAGACAGTAAGGGAGGGTAAAGAAGAGGAGGAGGAGGAGTAAAGACAATGTCAGTGCTGCAGTATGATCCTGTATCCATCAGGCAGCCTCCTGCAGTCCCCACTGCCACAAACACACATGTATACGCACACACACACACATACTACAAACACAGGAAATGGCCTGAATCATTGTAGCACACAGTTTCTCGTTCCAGATAGGATTATGATGTTATTATTGCACGATTATGCCACGTAACTATATTAGCAACAGAACACAACCTGGGACTTCTCAATCCATCACCTTCCCTTTGTACTGAGAGGACTTTTCAACAACACCTCCCTCCCTGGCTTGCACACAGATACACATGCACACACCCAAAACTAACAGCACCAGGAATCAGCCATTTACCGTTATCTTTATCCTCCTTGCTGCTGCTGGAGAATAAGCAATTACAGCCATGATTTAACAGTGTTTGTGCTGTGATATACTGCCACGTTTCTGCTTCTGACTTTATTTTGATTCCATGATGCAACAAGATCTGTGGTACTTTGGGAGTTTTATCTATTTATTTATTTATTTTTCCAGGTGGATGTGGCGGGCCAGCTTCGAACAACGCTGCTAAAATAGCAATGACTGATCACTCGTGTGGGTGGATCCACCCTCACTTCCCTTCCCCACCCTATGAAATTTGATAAGATGGAAAAGAAAAGTGGTCAAAAGACAAGAAGAGAAATAAAGAGAGGGGAGGGGAAAGGGGTTTAATGAGAGAGATGCAAAACATTTAAAAAGAAAATGGTGGAAGCAGCATAACCAGGAAATAGATGAGACCCAAAAGCAGTTTCAGATCAAGTCAGCAAGACAGAGAAAGAGAGAGAACAAATGAGAGAGTGAGAGTGGAGGGAGCTGCACTTCCCCTTGTAACAATGAAGTCAAATAACCCTGTCCCTCAAAATAAAAAAACACATCCAGTCAATCTGGAAACCTTTGTCCCCACTGAAACATCACTTGAGGAGAAAGAAAGAGAAACATGCCACAACAAATGCAAGAAAACTATTGTTATTGCACACACTTAAAGGTGGCAAAGAATAAAATGTGGATTCTGTACCAGTACGATTTATTTATTTGATGCCTACAAAGCACATTTCACTAGAAATGACTCCTTTCAATTCAAATGAACTGACTAAGGTGTGGCCTTGGAATCCAAAAAGGGTGTTATGTGCCTTATTCAGAAGAGGTTATGTGATATCCAATAAATATTTCAAGTTATATGGCAAGATGTGGACTTCTTCCTGCTTTTCATAGATACTGAACATGCTCCTCGGCTGGTTAGGCAACAAAGCCCCCCCAACGCTCCCTGAGGTGTCTCCTTGAGGGTTCTCCTTGCACTCTTTTGCCAGCTGACAATTAGCATGTGATCTCTAATGCACAGTACAAGCTAATTGAGCACACGGGGGCTGAAGGTGTCAGTCACGGTGAGAAGGCTTGCAATGGTGATGTATCCTAGTGCTGAACATTGCTGTTAAGGAAAAAGAGGTTAAATTTAGTGAACCCTTTGTGAAAAGTAGGTCACAACATGAGCAAAAGTAACAGCAAACCCCCTCCACCACCTAAAAGCAAATATTTAACAGATGTTAATCAGACATTATGAAGAACAAACATTGACAATGAATTAGCTCCAACTTAGATGTGTTACTTATGGTCAATACAATATCCATATAACTTGTTTCTTTTCCCTCTTTTTTAAAATGCAGTTTTGCTCGGGTAACACAAGCACATACAATAAATCAGTGCTCCTTAGAACAATCCACATCATTCTGTTGGATAGCATAAGTAACTATTATAAGAGCTGCCCTGAGGTGTGCGTTTGTGTCTGCCATGCATGCACATGGAACAGTGTGCAAATGCATGTCTGCATTGTTGTCTGTGTGCACCCCTAGCACCATGGGTAGTAAGATCTTTCAAAGCCCTCTTCTGAAATTTCACAGTTTTAAAATGCTGAGTGGGTGACCTGCAGACTGAAGGGACGGTCGACAAATGACAGAGAGACAGAGGAGAGAGCGAGGGAGAGGACACCTTGGTGTGTGTGTGTTTGGCCTGACATTCCCTCTGAGTTGGAAAGGAAGAATGGAGAGAGAAGGAGAGGGAGACGGAGGCTGTCTTAAGGACGGCTCTCTTATAACAGGAAGTATCTGAACAGTGACTCACACACACTACCAGGAGAGCGAGAAAGAGAGTAGGGAGGCTCTGTTCTTTGTGTTGTAACTATGTATTGCAATGAATATGTGTGTTGTCATAGCCAGGGGTGTGAGCACATATCTACTTCCATGCTTATGAGCGTCAGTAGTGACAGCGTGTGTGTTTGTCGGGGTGTTTAACATGTATATCTCAGTGTGTGGTGTGTGTCCACACACATGCAGTCATATGGGTGTGGGTATGTATCATGTGTGCATGTAGATCACATTTCAAGAATGCAGCACTACATTTTAGTAGATATGTGTCTGTGTGATGGCTGGGATATCAGTGTGTATGTGTGTGTGCTTCCTATGTCTACAGCCAAGTAGCCCGTGTGTCATGAAGGACACAACTTACTATGTAGTCTTGAGGTGTACGGATCTTGTATCTTGAATGTGCATGCCTGCATAAATATAGGTGTGTTTGGATATTAGCTGATCTTTTTTATGAGTAAGCAATGCAATGCATTTTAGCACCCGTGTGTGTGTATGGATGTGTGTGTGTGCTCCAGTATACATATGTAAATGCTCAGGGAGCTGTGGGGTTGCGTATACAAGCACTGTGCCTGCTGTTACAATTCAAGGACTTGTCACTGATAAGATGTCTGTGTCTTAAGTCACTGGTACATCAGCAGTCAGCAGCAGAGTTCCCTTTCACTGCACACACTCTGAGCAAACATGCCCGACCTCTGCATAACACCCACAGCAGCACCATGGGAGTATTACACATGACTCCAGTATACAATAAACTGGAGCACATTTTAACAACCACATTAGTAGATCTGTATATTGTCTAGAAAAATGTAACATTGGTGGTGACATGTGTGACCGAAAGACACTGATGCACAGTTATATTCAATGTGTAATCAGATTTACAAGAACTGAATCACACCTGTCCACACGTTTCCACACCTTTGTCTTATCACATTTTCCACGCTTTTCTAGATTTTCCAGTCCTACAGGAGATACCGTGTGTTTGTCAGAGCATTTTCTTGGGTGTATAAAAAAAGCACTCCAGTGTGTAGTGAAACATACAGTGAGTAATGTTTTCTTTGTATACATTTTGATAGTTTCAAATTTAGCAAAATCGGGGAAATTCTGCCTGTAAAAGGAACACAAATGTAGAGAATGCTTAAAGGCAGTTTTCTTTGTTTTTCACGATTTGCCATCACAGAATGAGACAATATGCTGGCAGAATAAAGGAATAATCGATCAATGTATGTAGCATTTTTATGAAAAAAGAGGAAGTGGTTTTCCCAGCCTTAACCAGTGAATCGAAATATGTCGAGGTTAATTCACTCATAATTCCTAAAGAATACTGTCATTAGGGTAAGATACGGTCTGACTGCATTTCATAAAGTTATTATTCCCTTAAAAACAATTGTCCGGCTCCTGCAACAGGGTGGATCAAAGGAGGACTCTTCAGCTCTCCCATAATGACACTCGACTGGCAGAGAGTGAAATACATCACAGTCTGTGATAGTATATAGGTGATTTGCACTGATTAAAGCCTCAACATTAGTCTGAATAAGTTGGTAAGATGGACACTGTCGCTGTCCTTGCGCACTCTTGAAGTCTTAAGCAGTATCTACAACTTTTCGCTGATGAGACAATAGCAGATAGTACCATTTAATGCGGGACAAATCATTCGGCCTCGGAAAAGGGGTGTCAGGAAACAGTCGGAACACGCACGGAGGCTCCGAAACAAAATCCTCTTATGACAGCTATTACTGGAGTTAACATTCCCAGTTGAAGCTTATATACTTCATTTGAAAAAGAAACATGCTGGAGATGTGCGAATAATCGCGGAAAGGATCCTGTAAACCCCCCACGGGACAGTAATGAACTCGACCTACTCAATCATGCACTTCAGCATACATTGCAAAGAGCATTCTTTCACCTTTGGGATTGTCTGTGCTTCTTGTGAGCACCCTGGCTTATTCTTCTGGGCTAAACAGGTACGAAGATCTCCGATTTCCAATATATATGCAGAGTGGACTGGAGCACACCGTGTGTTTTGGATGAGCTGTAAGTGGAAGGCGATTGCCTGATCTTGATTTATAAATAGGGTTACATGTAGGGAAGGGTGTAGTGGTTGATTTAAAAAAAAAAAAGTATGACCTCCTGTCGGTGATCATCCCATGGCAACAGAGCCAGTGGTGTGTAACAGTCAGTTATTATTTTCGCTTCTTATAGACACTTTATAACTTGTATTGGCTTGTGATCATAAGCTGATCAGCATTCTTAATACCAGGCTTTTAAAAACTGCCTGAAGTGAGTTATTCAAATAACCAAATGTAGGAATAAAAGCGTGGCTTCTCTCATATTCTCCACCAAACATCCTTGAACTTAAAGAAACTTTCCATCAGCTCAACACACTCATCTCTTCCTTGAGTCAGTTTTTAGACAGCAACATATTCCCCAACAGCAGCATCAAGCGGACAGATCCGTGGCATTTACAGGGCTACGGTGCAGGAAATATCCTGGAGGAGGAAGAATCGCTTCTCTTCTGTTTTTTTTTTATTTATTTATATTATGTTATCTTTTTATTAGGCCCATTTTATTCTCACGGAGACAGACGCAGGGAGGAAGTGGACGATTGGTGCGGTGGGTGCGTGGTGGTGGGGGGTATATTCATATTAGGTGGTCGTGTCCTACATAATAGACATGGCACCACTGCCACCGAGCAAGGCTCCGGTGGCAGCAGCCTGAGTGGTGGCGAGCTTTCTTGTCATCGATATGAGGATGTGAAACCGCTGGGAGCTCTCTGCTGTGTCGCCTTTCTTCTCGTTTCAATCTCTGCGCCACCTCCAGCGCGCACAACTCATCTACATACTCTGTGTGAGTGTGTGAACGCGCGTGTGTGTTCTGCTTTTGTTCGTTTGTTTCTTTTTTCCCCCCTTTCGGGTGTGTGAACATGTGGCGAGGGGGAGCAAGATTTGGGGTTGTTCGGTCGGGAGTTTCATTTGTGTAGGTGTGTGATCTGTGGTCAGTCCATGCAACTTTTCTCTGAATGATGTTGCAGATGTGAGCCTGCTGTTAGGGACACAACAGGACTAAGAGCTGCGGGTGGGGGTGGGGAGCGATCAGGGCAGAACAATCCAAATTAATTACGTTTTCTGGTTTAATTGTTAACTGACGAGTACATACAGGTGACTATACCAACGTGTGTGTGTGTGTGTGTGTGTGTGTGTGTGTGTGCGTGTGTGTGCAAAAGCAAAAAATGCAACTTGATAGCCTGCCCGATCACAGATAGTGCTGCCAGATGGCACCAAACCAACCTGACACGAAACTGATTGCGCATGTATGATGAGGGACTGCTGGTGAGCAGGGGGCAATCGCTTCTTCACTGCTCTGAACACTTTAGTCTAAACACGCATTCGAGTACACAACAGCTAGGACCTCCTTATAGGAAACGATGGAAACAGGAGGTAAAATGAAATGTGAGACATCGATGTGGACTGAGGTTTAGTGACAAGGACAACGCTGCGGGGACAAACTTTTTCTGCCTCTCCTTCTCTCGCCCTCGATCTTGTCCTAGGTGTTTCACACACACCAGGGCTTCTTTCCAGCCATGGTGTGTTCAGGTGTTCCCATAACCTCCGACATTTCCAAACTAGAAAAAACAAAACAAAAATACTCCAAGACAGTAATAAAAATGGAAAGGTAATTGGGCTTTACTTTGAGGGAAATGGAGGTTGTTTATCGCAAGACCATTTGCCTGAGCCTGTCCAGTACAGTTCCTTATAGAGGAGTGAATTCTGGGAAATGGAAAGACCTCATGCAGGTCAACATTAAAGGAGTCATATTTCACAAATGAAATATATAGCTGCTAGTTATGCAAATTCAATATTAGATTTTGATAAAGTAAACAAATAATTCCTTTCATGTAGTTAAATTTAATCTTTATTTGGCTATTTAGTATAGGCTTAATTTAATATTTATTTTTACTCCTAAATCATTAATCATTTAGTCTCTAAAATGTCAGAACAGTCCAAATTGATGTCTGTGAAAAATAAGCAGCATGTCTTCACATTCGAGAAGCTGGAACAAGCAAATGTTTGACATTTCTGGTAGAAATATAACTAATGGATCATAGCAATAGTTGCAGATTGATTTTATTTTGATCACCTAATTGATTAATGAACTAACTCCATTAATAACATACACTATCACTACGTGAAACAAATTTCTTGTCTAATGCTAACACATTTAATATCCCACAGCAGGACATATAGGCCATAAACCTATAAATGATAGGGTATCCCTTATTATAGAGTAGAAAAACCCTTCTCCATGTAAAGTGTATAAAAAGAAATCTGTGGGTAGTGTTGAATGTTCCCACAGTTTACCATTTCACCGAATTTACCACAGAATAGGCTTTACCTATGTTTGCCAGTTCCACATGAAGTTACAATGTTTCTGACAGCACCTGAAGGCAACACCAGTGTGACAAGAAACGAGAGAGAGAGAGATAAACACCGAGGAGAGCGAGGGAGAGAGAGAGAGAGGAACCTGCACTGCTCTTTAGCACAAGGGGACAGGAATTCGCCAGAGATAATTATAATTGTACACCATTTTGACAAAGTTGGGCCGCGGGTCGCTGCTGCCTCATATGCCCCTGGGAACTACAGTGTGCCTCCGCTTTATCTCTGCTGGATCTGGACTCTTCTGCACCGCTCCTTTTCTGTGCGAGTGTCTCAGCTCAGCGGTGTTTTAAATGGTGAGGAAGTGACTCTGTATAATTATTATTGTTATTTAGAGGGTGTAAACGTCGGGGCTGCTGCTGCTACTGCAGCCTATGGCTCTTACACACTCCTAGTCGTTTCCTTTTAGAGTGCAAAGAGAAGAATGATTAAGAAACAGGCAGCAAAAGTAGCTACATGTGCTATAATGGAGATAAGGGTCAGTTTGAGGAATGTTTGACTGATAAGAGACTGGGCTGAAAAAGGCCACAGCAATCCCATGATATAGGACATGTACTTTACAAATAACAGACAGAAATGAGTTCATAAAGGGATTTTATGCCGCATAATAACAGGATAACTAGCGCTATAAAGTCTGGTTCATCAGCAGAAGTCCCTAAGTGAATATTACAGCTGTACCATAAAAGATGATCAACACAGTTAAGGATAAACTACAAACCATTAAATGTACTTATAAATATTAGCGTGTCTGTCATAGGGACAGCCATTATCTAGTAAGGGCAGGCTGGAGTATTATCAGAAGAGATAGTTATGTAAAAGCATAGTTTGCAGTAGAGAGAGGAGAAGAAAGTGTACTTGCATGTGTGTTTGTGCGCATGCTCATGCACTTGTGGTAGAACAGGCTCATGTTTGTAATTTGAGGAAATTACACAAATTATTAAAAAAGGAGTTGTCTTACCTGGGGGGGGGGCTCTTTGGAATAGACATCTACATCTACATAGGGCTGGTTGACTTTGCATTAGTGGAGTTTACACACACACACATGGCAAATTCACAGCACACGCACACACAGACAAACCACTGTATTATTCCTGTTGTCATTTGTGTGTAGTAGAGTGAGTTTTATACATGGGCTCCTTGCTTCTGTTTTGTGCTGTGTACTTGACAGCGTCCCCCCCCATCTACTCTGGTATTTGACTGTCTATGGGTTACTGTACTGTTTTCCTCTGCGCTTGTTGATAGATACTGCATTTTCTATCTATAAGGTCACACAGACATACAATACAGAAAGAGAAAGAGATAGAGAGAGAGAAGTGAGGGAGGGAGGGAGGGAGGGAGGGAGGAAGAGGGGCAGAGTGTTGTTTTGCAGACAGGATTACATTGTCTCCTCCATGTCAGATTTCAGACATGAGGTTAAACATTTCTTCTACAGTCTGCAGCACTCACAACACTCACTCTGTGGTTATATAAGTGAATACAACACCCCACAACACTGCACAACAACAATAAATGATCTAATGTCCCTAAATTGACTGTTAGATAATACATAGCCCCATGTTTGCCAACCCATGAACAGAGCCAGGGACAGATTTGAAGGCAAACACATAAAGCTTTAGGGAAAGTTCAAATAAATGAGTTTAGGCAGATTTTAGATCCTTCTTGTTTTTGACTGTTTAAAGGAAAACTCTACCTGAAGATTTCAGTGTGGGAGTATTTTTCTTAGATGGTTATGTGATTCAAGTGTCTAAACACTGTCATGTTTGAGATCCATTGTTGAGCACTGTAAAGACAGAAGAAAGAGGAACATGACCTATGTTTAAATGTGACTTATTGTGGTTATCAGGTGACTAACACAAATGTGATTCATGTTGATTGAAGCTCTTACTGCATTTGCACAATGACAGAGCCTATACAGAAAAATGGGATTTTTATAGAAAGCCTGTTGCCGCTGCCTCATATTCACAAACTGATCCCACGAGAGGTCACACATGGCTCGAGTGGAGCTTTTTGTATTTTGCTGCCTTCCCATCATTTTCATACACTGAACAAATGCTGCACACATTTGGCTTTTGTCAGTAGGACTGTTTGTCGTTTGTAAGCAGCTTGTGTGCTTATGTTTCTGTTCCTGTGCTTATCATGATCAAACTTTCAACCTGACTGTGACTCTTCCAAAGATGTGATGTTTTAGTCAAGTTCATCTGCCCATTTACCCTCTTTTCTTCCTGTGTCTGTGGGAGTAAAATTAGCAATTTCTTTTTTTTTTGTCTTCTCCCTTCAGAATGTGGAAGTGTTTTATTGGCGTGGTGAGAAACAATGAGGACAAGGCAGGGCTTTGTGGTGGCAGAAATGCATTTTTAACCCATGTGAATGAATGGCGCCTCACATTCCACAGCAGCAGTCTCTTTACTGAATGGCAGCACTAACTCTGCTGTTTTCACTACTCATTGCTGCCTTGTGCCTTTAGACCAGGACATAGTCGTTTACCTTCACCAACTGGGCCTGGCGGATTTCTAGGGCGTGGAGGTGGATGTGGGGCAAAGCTGTTTTTTAGCTCATTTTTTTACTAATTGATGTGACTGATTTTCAGACATTTCTTCTTAACAATTAATACTAATGCTGATATAATCAAAATATAAGTAAATATAAAAAAATGCATTGGCGTTGCATTCATTTGACCAGTAACTCAATTCTGAATGAATGTTTGTATTACTCATATCATATGTAAATGAGACAGTTAGCTACCAAGCAGGGCTAACAGGTTAAGTGTATCAACTTAAAAAAGATAATCTGTCAGTGTTGTTTACACCTTGTTTCTGCTGCCCCCAAGTGGCTAAAAAGTCAGTTAATACAGGTTTAGTAATAATGTGTTTTATAATGATTCAGCCTGCTTTAGCACAAGACGTTTTTGCAACCCATTTATATTTATTCTTGTTATTTGATGCATCTCTCTGTTTGTATCTCCATACTGATCTTAAAAATGGCTGTAGCATTTGTCTAGATCCCTTAGAAGAGACCTTTGTGACAATGTGTTGCCGTTTTGTCAATGTAACATTCACAAATATTAACATTGCGTAATGTGTCTGTGGATGGTTTCCAGCACCATGTTGAATCTGTGTCTGAAGGTGTTCTAGCACGAGCTAGTTGGGCCCTACATGTACAGACTTTTGTCATACTTTTGTCTTCAGTCATTCTTAGAGTGTAATTGCTACCCTGCTTTGATTGTGCTTCTTCTTTTCCATCCAAGCTGCTCATGGCTTTGAACTAGAATGGATATAAAAAAAGTCATCAAGCCACAAGACAGATACGTTTTCCTGCCAAGTTTGTTAGGTTGAAATCTTATGTGCCCTCTTCCTTCTGTTGAATGTTGAATAAAAAAGAAACGGAGTAGCGCATGTTTCTTTGCTGGTGGTCCAGACAGTTGCATCATTTTAATACAGGGTCTGGTTCTGTGGTGATGGCATTGATTCCCTGCTGCCTGGTGGGGGTTTCCACTCTGAAAGGGCAGTCTCTCTGTGTTCGCCTAGAAACACCAAGCTCCTGGATTAAATTATAAATGAGCCTTCCATGGATAATGTATTAATTACTGCCTAGAATAATCGCAAGGAATTTAGATTTCCTGCAAATGTCATCCTATACATCGTCAGCATGCATGTGTCCATTTATTACTGCTTAAACATTATTTGATGGCAGTTTTCTTAACGCTTTGATAACAGGTGGGTGGTTAACCCCTTTATTTGGGTCCCACCCACCCTTGTACCAAGCCAAGTTGGACTGTCCAGGTAGTAAACTGTGAAGCCTGAGATCTGACCAAATTAGACCCATGAAAATGATGTAGTAATCAGAGGATTAAGATAGGAGAGGGGATAGAGTTAGTGGGGGGGATGTGCTGCCAAGGGGATTTAGGCACAGGGCCATTTTAGCCTTCACCCATAATAGCGGGGAGGGGGGAGAGGAATGTGATAGTAGTGTAGAGTGGGGTTCAACTGTTGCGCATGTTAATATTTGTTTCATTAAAGTTGATATTTTTGTGCTGAGATGAGTTCCATTATGACCAAGATTCTCCTTATTCCTCAGAAATGTGCTGATGCTGCGGTGGAAAACCCCTCTTGTACAGGTCTCATCATTAGCCAAACTAACACCAGCTGACTGGGGGTGTGGACACAGCCCACTACACTATAAACCATGTTTTTTTCCCAGTGCATGTTACAAAAGGCTGCATTATAAATATTGTCCTGACAGTTGTACACAACCACTATCGCTCACACTGAAAGCTCAATGCAGAACACTTACTGACAACATAAATTAAAATTTGAAGCTACATTATTACACTAAATTGAGTCCACACTGACTACTGAAGTAAAGGATAGATGTGCTCCTGTGTTATAACTGACACGTGACAGTCACCTCACTTCAGTGCTACCACCCTGTTCAGTCCTGATTAGATTAGTAATGAAAGAAAGTGATTGCAGTTATCAAAATACCATTAGGATTCACTGTTAGCAGTAGTTAATCCAAGTAGTTTACCAAAAACATATTTCTCAGACTGGAATTTTTTCTCAACCATAAATCTTATAGTTAAAAAGACATACCATTTGTTATTTATACTAAAATGTCTGTAGCTATTTCAAATGATTGAATAGGAAAGCACTGCAAGTGTGTGATGACCTTTTTTGTTTGTGCTGACGTCTACTGTCGTCATTGCCATCTCAAGGAAAAGCAGACATTTCTGGCACAGCTTCACCCCCTGCCAAGGTACAGAGACGAGTGAAAAAACAAACTGAAAAGGTAGAGAAGAACTTTAATGCCATCATTATTCATCATCAAAATCATTGCCATCTCACACATGTGGCTGTGAGTCTGCAGTATTTGCTCCTGATAAGAATACCTAGTCAGACTAGTACCAGTTGTATTAATAACTAATAGTTTTAGTAGCTGTGCAGATCTGAGGTGGACCACCCTGAGTGGCTGATTATCTGATTCGAATATAAAATGTTGATGTTTTACAAAAAGCAGAATCTCACTTCAAATTGAAGCCCATTTACTACATTACAAGCTGCCATATCCATCGCCATCATTCATGTTGATTTTCGATCTTACACATTATTGATGATCCAATGAAATAACAATCATGAGCACACAGCGCTGAGCCGAGTGTGCAGGATTCATTAGCAGCACTCATCGGGTTTGAGCTGACATAGTGATCATAGTTAATAGATTTCTGCCTATGTCTATTCTATGAACCCATGCTTGGCATTGTTGCTGTGATTACTGTGGGATTAAAGAAGAGAAATAAGCTTAGCTGGGAGAAATAGCCCAGAGAACCACGTGGCTATGATCAGGCATCGAGAGAGAGAGAGAAGTGGAGAGCTGCCGGAGGAAGGAGCAGCACTCTTTGTCCAGCCCAGATGTCAATGTAGTAGACCACCATTATTGATCCACTGCTTTACACACGCACACTGCACACAGGAGAGACACACATGCACTCGGGCCTTAATTAGATAGCATTAAAATAGGAATTTAAGATAGGATACTACGAGTTCTGTTACAGAACCACCTCGCTACTATTGATTCATCCAATCATTCTTTTAATCAAGATTATATTAACATAAATATGTTATACAGATCAAATTAAGCATATTTTGGCTTTTCTTACACAAAGAACCACATCTTCTACTGAGCTAATCATTTATAAAAGCAGCTGTTTTTACCTGCCTCCTTTTTATCTCATCTCACTAGTCTATATCTCTTTGCTACTCTGTGGCCTTCCTAATGCCCTTCCTCATATTTGATAGGCCACTAGATGACTGTGTGATTGTGTGTGTGTGTTTTGGGTTTATAGGGAGGGGACAAGGCACCCAAACTTAATCCAAACTCACAGCAGCCCAGAGGGCATTAAGGGTGGAGTGGGGGTTGGGTGAACTGTTTTCTAAGCAGAGAGGCTCCTTTTTAGCATTCACCACTCTCTTCCTGTTAATAAACACATTCTAAATGGGAATGAAAAAGTCTACAAAAACTCAAAAGGCACTTTTATATTTATACAAATGTAGGTTCTTTTATGGTTCTTAAGGGGAAAAGTCCTTAATGCAGAGGCAGTCCGGCTTTGTTTGAGGCTGTTTTTGCATGAAGAAAAGAAGTAGTTAGCATAGGTTATGTGTGTGTAGACAAAGGAGTGTCACTTGCATGAGAGTAATTTAATTCCAAGATTTGATTGTAACATACAGTATTTATGGGAAGTAGGTGGCGCAGAAAACAACTGGAAGTTTTGAATGCCACTTGTATTTGCTAAAATTTGCAGCCTTTCATTCTAACTTTAGTTTCACTTTGATGCAAATATGTAACTGCTACCTACTCCTCCCTTCTACAAATACACACACACACACACGATCACACACACGTAGCGTTCTTGTCTCCCTCATGGAGTTACCATTGTTGTTCCTTTCGAGTATGAAAACAACTTCAGTTGAGACAAACCTCTATGCTTCTGTTGTGCTTTTTGCTCAATCTCAACTGCCAACATTCGGTGCACTGTTAGCATTATCTATTAGTGCATAAACGTTTTTTTGTACAGAGTCAGGGAGAATGGAAGAAAGTGAATGTCGTTACTGTAGACATAAAGCCAGTGGTGTTGCATGTCTGACTAACTTAGGGAAACAAGCTGGAAATGTCTCCAGGCTACTGAAGCTAATCATTCAGCCCACAGAGGAACTGATCGTTAGTCGCTGATGTCAGACTAACCTTGTCGCGATGGGTTGTAGCGTGTGTGTGTGTGTGTGTGTGTGTGTGTGTGTGTGTATGTGCACAGATGAGCACAGATGGATGGAAGTTCGGACATTATCCAGTGAAAAAATGTTTGCCTTTGCAATCATTAGAAAAGAGGGTGACGTGATGCACTTGTCAACTATGGGATTATAACATGAAATAATAATATCAATTAGTTGGGATTACATCGCTTTGTTTGTACAATGCGGCTACTGGTGTGCCTCCATGTCACTACTGGCATGTCCTTCTACAATAGAACAAGAAAGGAAATCCTGTTCTGGTAGGGCAAACCCACTCATATGAAAATTTGAGGGGCAGGTTGACTTCTCATTTTTTTTACCAGGATCTGTTGACTGTCTCAAAATGAGTCAAGCATGAAAAATAAGATACACTGACCATATTTGTGCAGTGTAAAAATGTTATGATTGGCCAGATAGAAGAAATGGAAAATCTAAATTTGGGCCATACTGCACTTTGATATCTGAGACCTGAGTGAATTAAAGTACAGTGAAATTTAACTCTACTTGGGAAACCAGCACCACCACACTCTTACTCCCTTTGCTTTTGTTATACTTTCTCTTGAAAGCAATGAAGAAGCATTAGGAAACCAGGTTTAGCCAGTACAGTAGTAATAGCAGTAGCTCTGGCAGGGTCAAGTAGGCTTTACTCCACTACACAGGAGGCGTAGTAGAAGTGTTCAGAACCCAAAACACTCACTGTGGTTAAACATGTAAAACACAGGAAAATGTACTTTAAGTGTAAAGGTGTAAAAATATGGATGAAGCACCTTCTGTGTAGACACAGTGTTAGGGTCACCAATGTGAGAGGTGAGGAGGAGTGTTGCAGTCCAATGAGCCCAGTCCAAATCCACATGTGGATCAGAGATACAGGTGCAGTCTTAGCATGCGCACAGAATGAGCACAAGCTAGATGCAGGAGCAAGTTGAAGGCCATGTGCATCCATCTTGTGATCTGAGGGTCTCTCTTTAACAAGGAAGGAAAATGAAGCCTAAGCTTCTTCTTTTTTATCATTCTGTCTTCATTTCATATATATATATATGGAAAAAAATCCAGGGGTGTCCACATAATCACAATATCTGAGCTTCGATTCCCAGTTGGAGGACCGTTGTTTCGTGTCACACGCCTGTCTCTCAGGCCTTGTGTCCTGTCTCCCTCTAGACTGTTCAGTGTACTACTGTCCAATGAAGGCAAAATTCCCCAAAAATAGTTTTAAAAAAAGAGAAAAAAATACATCAAAAGACAACATGTTCCAAACAGAAATAGCACAAATCTTCATCTCTCAGTCACTGATTTAAGTTTTGCTATGACTGAATGTTTTATGTTACAGTAAGATTCACCTTAATGGCTTTCTGTTTGACAAGATATATGTATTACATAACTTTAAAAGGAAAGTGCACTCACTATAACATCATAGTTTAGATACAAGTCTTGGGGAGTGCTACTGCTTACGTGAAAAAAAAAGTTGTACAAAGTATTTTGTGGCCCCAGAGGGAGCCGCATTAGGCCTGATGTCACTTGAGTCAGCCCTAGCTGGGGGTGACCAAATGAATAAGAAAATATATGTGAGTGAGGAGTTAGAATGCACTGAGGTTAGCAACTATCTGTAGCTTATTTCTCATCTCTGCTGTTACAACATGCCCTAACTGCTGGCGGCCTAGTTCATTGTGGGTAATGTAGGCACCAAGGGAGATGAATGTATGTATAAAAAGACAGTAACTTTGGTTCTGCTGCATCAGTTCTGGGACTTTTTTAATATAGTTCATTGTGTACTTTCTTTCTTTCTTCATTGTGTGCTATGTAACATCGTTAAATACAATGTTAAATCAATACTTTTTTAAATTTCCTCTTTATGTGCATAGTGGCTATAAATATTCACATTCCTTTGAAACCTGTGTTTTAAATCAGAAGTGGAGATTAATAACTGTTTAAAACCTGGAGTGATTATAATGTTATATTCAGTGTCTTTGTGCCATTCAGAGCAGAACCACCAGTTTTTTGTGCTCCTTCACTGTTTTCTACTTACCTCTCTTTCCATCTGCATCTCTATCTTTCTGTTACTTGGGGGCCTTGTAGTCAGCTACACAGGGAAGAAGAGACCAAAGACAGTGAGCTGTTTAGCACTACTCCACCTCCTTGCCTTCCCACCACCACCACAACAACACACACAACTCCACATCCACCACCAACAGCAGCAGCAGCAGCACTAACTGTTTGTACTGGCTCTTGATGCTTTGTAAAGAATCCCCCAGCAAACACACACCCTCCCTTCAGTTATCCGTCTGGCCTCAGAGCCCTGTTCCCACATTGTATCCAGATGTGAGGATGGCTGAGGGGAAGAAGGTACAGGGCCCCAGGTAGTAACCATGGAGAAGAAAATCTGTTGCTCTTGACTCGACTGGCTGTAAACATCTAATCCCTGGCCACAGAACTCTATTTAAAGAGTACAGCCATTAATCCCATCAGATTGTACCTGGCCAACTGACAAAATCACTCAATTAATAGTCTTAAGGATAGCCACAAAAGCCTGTTGTCCCTAAAAACAGTCCTACTTTCAAAGTCTCCATCATGGAGACAGGCAGGGTTCAGCCTAAATGTCAGTAAAAGTAATATTTTGCACTTAATTAGACTGAGAACTCTTAATAGCGAGGTATCACCCTCAAACTACACATGCTGTGGGGGCACCATCTCCTATTGTGGTTTTTCCACATTCTTATACGACTGCTTATAAGTACACATTGAACTCACCGCAAGGTTTGAGCCAGGACTCCCACAATCAGTTGATATTCTCAGGTTTAACTGCCTGACCAGCAGGCTCCACAGGCATCATTGTCCCAGATAGATCTGAGGTGGAGGTCTGTGCACTGTACCTGTATGTATTAGGATTTTTGAAAGCTGGTGCTACCATCTCTTTAAATCAAGAATCAAGTAATTTAGTAATTTTTCATATTAAAACCTATCACATCATTCTAAATAGTAAGCATTGAAAAGCTTCATTCTGTAATAAAACCAAAACCACCAGTTCAAAATACCTCACTAGAATTAGATGAACCATTGTGGTATTTATTCATTCTATAACAAATATGTAATCAATTAAGATGCATCATATCACTTACAGAGGAAGATGATGTTCTCTTGCATCAAAAAGCTTTTAAAAGGAAGAAGAAAAGAGAGAAAAGAAGAACAGTATTGTAAAATATTTTGGTTTACCAGAACACTTCCTCATTCTCTTTATGTGCATGTGTCTCTTTAGAATTGAGTTGTCTCCATTTTTAGAAACCTCTCCTGCAGTCTTTGAGCCTATGCTCGGTACTGTGTGCTATGTAAAGTTGTCCAGTGGTGCGATGTGGAGAGAATGACAGTGTGTGTAATCCTCTGGCATTTACATCTTGGGTAACAGGCTTGTCAGTTTTTAGTGGTGGCCGACTGGTTGTTTGACTGCCTTAATGACTGTTTTGCTACCAGGCTGATGCAGGTAACTCACACTGAAAGTGGCTGATCTCTCCATGGAAAGTGGTGCAAACATGACTGCTTGATGCAAAATTTGCTTTCTTCTGTATTACCCTTGCTTTCTCCTCTGAACTAATAGCTCAACATTAAGTGGAGCTGACATTTAGTGCTGTTTTGCACTATAGTGAAACAAATTAGACCTCTCCTGACTTTCATTCTTGCCATGCAGAAGTGTTTTAGATTTCCTACAGCTGCTCATGCTATACCACCACTACTTTGAGTGATACTGAAATACTACTTGATGATGTTGCAGTATTTCCTGTATTGGCCTGATTTATTAGTAACAACCTATCACACAGCAATGCCCTCTCTATTAAAAGTGGTTTTTTTGAAGGGTCATATGTCATAGATACAAACTACAATCAAATTCAGGCACATGTGCCTGCTGTATGTTATACAGTAGGAGTGCTATTTAAGGAGATACAATATGGGTCATACACATAGGTTTGAGGACTTACTGAAACTATAGACTGTATATAAAGATGACAGCTCCACAGAAGTGAAGCCACCACAAGTCAATGGCCCCCTGGTGGCTGCTTGTGGTATATGTAATGTTATGAGAAGGGAAGCCAAACTGGAAATTCAAGGTACACATCAAATAAACAGAAATGTGTGCTGACTCGTTTTTCACTTGACAATAATGTTACCATTAATATTCCACTGGCATTATGTAGACAGATTTAGCAAGTACAGTAGTACAGTATGTCAGGTTGTAGCCTGCCATTCTTGCCAGTAGGTGCTACATTCTTCCAGATGTTGACCTGATAAACCCCCTACTGTCTAAACACAGAATCTGGTGCAGATCGAGTGGTGCCAGTGAGCTTTATTGCAAACAGGTGGGTTGAGGTATGCTGCTTGTTTACCGACAGGATGCTGTGATCTGGTTTTCTTAAGCCCACCTGCATAAGAAGGGAAAATGAACAGGAGCAATGCCTGATTCGGCTGAATAATGGATTTGTTCCACTTTTTTGCTGGATCTAGGCTACATCATTTAGTACATGATTTTCAATCATATGTCTTGAATGTGTGTCACTTAGTCATCCAGAAATCTTTTTCCTTATTTGGAACATCTACGTAGGTGTTGTTTATCTGTGTTCTTCGTCATGTTTTTCAAGGAAACTTATCACACTGCAGCAAACATTGTTTTAGTATCTGCTTTCATCAAAGTTTCTTGTCTAGGCAAACCTCTGGGGACAGATGTTTTTCACTGTTATCGACACTGCAGATTTTCTTACATTTCAAATATTTTTAAACTAAAACATCTGTCAGAACAGAGGCAAAAGCTGCTCAAATCTTCTTGAGAACTAAAAGTTTCCCACACACAGCTACCGCCTACACGTACAACCACACCTCCACATAAACCTGGTTAATACGCACACATACATAACACCTACCTTTGCACTGTACAAGGTGCTTTGAATGGGGGGTGGTGGTGGTTTAGAGTATAACTATACTAGCAGATTGCCTCTGTAGGACTATTGGATGAGTGTTGAAAAAGTGAATCCTGGCCAATTTCCTGTGCTGTGGTTACACTGCAAAGAATATTTGTCATAAAAACCTGTGTGGTCTGGTATTAAGTGCTTTTGACTAAAGCTCATTTTAAAAAGATGGAGTGAGCAAACACAAACACAGTAACCAGAGAGAACCAGTTTTTAATAATCTTCTCATCACACAGTGGTGATCAATAATCCAAATTCCCAAGAAGTCAGAATACACTTTTTTCTGCAGCGTGCGGCCCACAGGCCTCCATTTCTCTCTTGCCCTCTGTCTGCCGCGATCCCTCACAATCTCCTTCTCTCTCTCCCTTTCAGTCAGCCCTTATTATCCCAATCCATCTCCTGCCATGACTTTACATCACTATTTACAACTTGTCTTCCCTCTGCTGCCCTCCCTCTCATTATTTGCTCTGCCTTTTCTACTCTCCTTGACATACATCCCTCTCCCTCTCTCTGTAGATGCAACCTTGTTTTCTTCAGTATTACTTTAGAGTTTTTCCACTGGGCAGGTTAACAAGCTGGCATGATTTCATCAATGTGAATGTGTCAGCCTGATAAGATGTGACCCAGATGGGATCTCCAGCTCTTTTTATACAGCCATCCATCACAACCACATAGCCACATATGCTCTCTCTCTCTCTCTCTCTCTCTCGCTGTAGTGCCTGTCAGCTTGCATATGAAAGAAATGTGTCATGTAGGTTCAGCACACTCCATAGAAAAACTGTATAAAAGACTAAGTGTTTGTTAGTCTCATCTAGCAGCCCCAGTTCCTGTGTGGGGCATCTTTTCTTATTATATTTGGCTACGAAATCCCAGGCAGATGTTTCAGCACACACACACACACTTCTAGAATATTCCTTTAGTTTATGGTGACAGTGATGAACTTGTGCCTATAATCTTTTCCAGAGGGACACAAAGTACGTATGTCTATAGGATGAAATAGTAAAGTTATTGTTTAACACTGTGGGAAATGTATTTGGTTTCTTGTCATTTTAGCATAGCACAGAGGCTGGGAATGGGAGAAACAGCTAACCTGAACAGCTAGCATGTCATATTTTATATCTGGTTTGTTTATTCCCTGTATAATGCACTGTAAAAAGAACACATTTTGGTTCTATGGGGGGTATGCACTGAACTATTTCCTGTCAGGGGTCAGGGTACAGTAATTTCCTGTGTTGTTTTTATACTTTGGCTTTTATATGGATTGAACAAAGGAGATGCACAGTAGCTGATTAGAGAGCAGGTGCATTATGTTATTTCTGAAGACAGCCAAGATGGTGTTTTCTCCTTGTTTTCAGTCTGTATTAATCCATTTTTAATCTACAGACATGAAAGAAGTGTTTATCTTTTCCTGTGTGACTAACTAAACTCAGAAGTCACCTGAAATTCTGCTTATGTTATTTACCTCTTTAGCCTCTTAGCCCTTGCTCTCATCTCTGTAATCACGTTTTATGATACAGTATCACACTAACTTTTTTGTTATGTTTCTGTGATAGGGATAGCATCTGTGTAATTTAGCTGTATGAAGACAATCTTTTATTTCTGTGGTATACACAGATACCATATGTGCACATAGTGTGGGTACTGTACACAGTAATTGTTTCCAGGGGATGAAACTGGAGTTTACCCACTGGTTACTTTGTTTGGAGCTGTGTTTCTCTCTAATGTATATCTGTATTTTTTTGGTGTGTTAGGACCTCAGAGTAGCATGTGAACCACTTCTCAGCAACAAGAACTGCATGTTTGAGCCCACACGCTCTTTCTGTAGTAGAGCCATCAGGAGATCTCTGTGGAAACCCTCCAATCCTGCCTGCTTGTCTGTGTGTGTGTATGTGTGCAGGCAGCAAGGAGGAGTCAAAAGCAGATCTGTTGCCCTGTTATGTTCTCATATCTCATCTTGACAACTCTTACAGGATGTGTTTTTTAGATTTTGCCTTGAGGTAAAGACAGGTTTAAAACAAGGCACACAGCAAACAACAAAAGCAAGTAACCACCTAAACGAACAGCCAAGGAAAATTCACAGACATATTCATGCACAGAAGGTATCTATCAGAGTGGCAATGCAACATCTCAGGATAAACCATGCATTGGTGGCCATTTTAGCTATTTTAGAAATGAGACGACAGTTGGTTGTTTAGTAGTACACTGGCCTGACAGCAGTTGCTAGCACATTTTGAATTCTGTGTTAGCAGTAACTTGCTGTGTAGATGATTATGGGATTACTGACAAGCCAGTGTTGTGTAAACTGGAAAAATTCTCTTTTTTCCTTCTGGCAGACAGCTGGTGCTGGGAGTATATGACACAGGCTTCTCACATCATTTTTGCTGTGTGAAATGACAACTGTCCATGTTAGAGTTTATCAGCTGTAGCTTATTAATTTTAATTTTGTGAGTCAGCCAAATTGCAAAATGAAACTCGTGACTGTCATTTTAATGTTCTCAATTCCTACCAATTATGCTAGACCAACAGTGCACACTTATGTACCACAGTGCGGTTAATTTGAAATGCATTCTCTGCTTTGCTAAAGGAAACTTTGGCAGCTAATACTGCCACTGAACCAAGCCATGATTCAGTTCAATTCAGCTCAGATTTATTTGTATAGCACCAAATCAAAACAAAAGTCATCTCAGGACACTTTACAAAGTAAGGTCTAGACCTTACTATTAATATTATTATAGAGGAAAAACCCAATAAATCCCCCTTGAGCAATCACTTGGCGACAGTGAGGAGGTCTTACAGATGCTTCTAAAGCCATTGTAGTAGATGGCACATCCGTGAGAGCTGTGGGAGTGGTCCGACCAATTTTTTCTCTAATAGTTGTGATTTTATTTGTAAAGAAGCTCATGAAGTCATTGCTGCTGAGATCTAAGGGAATGTTAAGCTCAACAGCACTGTGGCTCTTTGTCAGCCTGGCTACAGTGCTGAAAAGAAACCTGGGGTTGTTCTTATTTTCCTCAATCAGTGATGAATAAAATGCAGTTCTGGCACTATGAAGGGCTTTCTTATATGTTATTAAACTATCTTTCCAGGCTATGAAAAACTCTTCTGACTTAGTGGAGCGCCACCTCCTTTCCATTTTTCGTGATGCCTGCTTTAGGGAGCAGAGCTGCGAGCTGTACCACGGGGCTAGCCTCCTCTGTTTCACTACCTTCTTTTTCAGAGGGGCAATGGTATCAAGTGTATTACGCAGGAAGGCTGCAGTACTATCAACAAGATTATCAATTTGT
>NW_018127913.1:1226832-1231623 GCF_001952655.1 Monopterus albus
TCTTATGTTTAAGTCACGACATGTTACTAGAGGTCGTGAGAATGTTTTTAGCTACACACCACTTAATCAACAGAATCAACAGACACACACACATTGATTTGCTTCATGTTTTGACTACTGCTATGACCAGCTGCAAAGCTGGTAACAGAGACGTCTCGGTTGACGTTTCTGTGTAGTATGGGGCTAGCCAAACCAAAGGGATATAATGTATAGGCCTGGTGGGGTCAGGGGCTTTCATCTTACATCTGCCTGCGAGCAGTTTGGAGGTGCAAGATACCTGAGCGTGTAATGTTAATTTTACCTGTGATCCTTTGAATAAATCAGCACTGTTTTGAAGTTACTTGGACTGTCTCGTCTCTCAGAGTTAGCAATGGTAAGAAGAACTGGTTAGCGCAACAATGGAGTCGCCAATTACCAGAGTTGGCTTCTCAGCGGGTGTGTCACTGAGTGGAGAAAATTGATTTGAAATGTCAGCAAGCAGGTGATAAACTGTGGGCGTTTATTTCGAGCTATAGTTCTTGCGAACTTTCACCCAGCCACCTGACTGGGTGGGGGTGGGCAGCTATCTTGGGCTGAGATATGTCTAGGAGGGCCCGCACCAGCTAACGTTATGTGGGCCTGGCTAGCTGGAGTGCTTTCCATGATGTGGAGCTGTGCTTCCAATTTGGTGAGCCTCGCCTCCAATGCTGCTAGCATCTGACATTTATTACAAATATCATTATCTCTAAAGGAGGCAGAGGAATAACTGAACATGTGATACTCTGAGCAAGATAAAGGCGAGGAAGAGGGAGAAACCATTGCTCTTAACTAAGCTACTAGCTTAGCTAGCTTCTAGGCTAGCTAACCTATAGTAGCAAGTTAAATTTGGAAATTAGCAAGAAATTCTGTAACACAGGTGCTTCAGTAGTGCAGGTATATGTTGTGACCCAAAACATTATCTGATTTTCAGATAAACTTAGAAATCAGTGAACTCAATCGGTAAACAGCCTGGTAGCACGCACAACATGGTGCAAGCACAGTAAACAGGAAGTGAATATGATTACCGCAGGAACAGGAACCAGGTTGTTTGATGTGGGTTCATGTGTGTAAACTCACTAACCGCTAGACCTTCTGTCCGCACTAAGCAGCAAAATAAAACGGTTATGTCAGTGTGAAAGGCTGGTGGCTAGATTTGAGGTCACCAGTCTAATTACACTTCAGAGAGAGTGATTTAGGTTCAGTTGCAGAGGTTGCTTGGGGGCTGCAGATGGATGGAGCAGCACGCAGAACAAGCAGGGGAGAAGGCAGGGATAGCTGTGAGAAGAGTGGACAGTCGGGGCATAGAGTGAAAAGAAATGGAGTAATTTCAATTTAGGTTTAAATCAAACACTATTGCTTCTTCTGCTTTCATTGCTGTTACACTAACAAGTTGCAATTTTACCTCTGCTCCTGCTCTGTTTCTGTTCATTCCTTTTCTGGCCCATACTGCCTCCATATGCATTCAAAATCAAAGCAAAGGAAGCAGGGATCTGGTTTTGTAGTCGTGTGGATTTGAACAGAAAACAATGAAGCATCTTACCTTAGTTCTAGCACAGTGTTTATCCTTGTAAGTAAATTTGGAGCAAGATCTTGCTACATAAGAACATGTTGATCATCCTCATAGCTAATAGTAGTTTAGGATTTTTTAAACTTAGGTTTATGGATAGATTAAGGGTCAGGGTGAAAGTTGGTTTTAAGTGATTGATGATGAGTGATTAAAACTTAATCCTGTACAGGAATCGTTTATGCAGTGAGCATATTTATTGTTTGTGAAGATCCTGCAATGATGGCTCAGCCTGTGTTGCACAGTGACAGTAGATCTTACTGTGTGTGTGCGCAAGAGGAATGCTGCTGTGCTTCAGGCTCTATGGGCAGGAGCACCGAGGGGTTAACGAGCGGTGTGAGAAAAACAGGCAGAGTTTGAGAAGGAGGGGGGAGGGGCACATGCAAGCACATACAGATACACATATGTGCAAGCACACCCCAGGTCCCAGAGGAAGCTGAAGATTTTTGGACCCATGTGAGCAGACAACTCTTGTCAGCTTTACATGGAGCTAAATTATGGCAGCAGGTATTCCTTCATGTTAATGAGTACAGTGCTATGATTAAAAACAAACAGTACAACAATGGAAAAGTCCAGTTTTTTTAGCTACACAGTTTAGGTCTGGAGAATGATGACAGATTGTGCTTTTCAACTCATTTTGCTCCTTTTCTTTTTCATTCCAGACCTGAGAAGGTAAAACATCCTCTAAAGATGACTAGAAAATACATGTTAGTATTGAGTCATATGGAACAACCATCCAGGTGCATACCAATCATATTGAAAAGTAGTCAGTCTAAGCAGGTAGCTGTCTGTGTGCTCTGTAGGGCTGAGCATGTCAGTCCTCCTGATCTGTCCAGTAATCCCATGGATTGGTCACCAAAATGTAATGTGACAGTACTGACCCAAACACCTGCCACTTCCTACACACACAAACACAGACCCAGTGGACTCTTTTTTATCCAAAAGCCCTTCTCACGCAAATAGAGTAGGCAGGATCCCCTCTCAGCCTATTTATCAGAAGGGGTGAGGGGCGGGGGTGAGAAGGGGCAGACATGCAGCATGGACCCCCTCTATTGTTCTGGCTAGGTTTTAAGGGATGGTGGGGGTGCAGGGATGGAACTAGGGAATAGGATGGGAATTGGAGACCCCAACAATGCCACAAAGCTCCCCACTGCTCTTCCTGCTTATGAGCATGACCTGCTGTGACAGACCAGGGACAGACCCTGACAAGAGGGAAAACTATAACATACTCAGCCCAAACTTAAATTGGTTGCAGATAAAACTTAAGCTAGTCTGAGGTTAAACATAAATTTGAGTCAAAGCCAAAACTGAATAGAAATAGAGTGAATAAAAGAGCCAAAATCTGATTAAAGATAATGAACTACTCAGCTACTCACTCCACTGTCAAATCACACAGCTGAACCACAACTGTTAGTATTTAGTCTCTAAAGGATTGTTCCCTCTAGGTTGCATGCAGACACAAATGCATACATGGTCAGATGTGGTTACAGTATTTACAGATATTTGAATAATGTAAGTAAATCCTGGGATGAGCCCATAGATTTTCACACTGAAGTAATATCAATGTCAGGGAACAAACGGTAGAAAATGAATGAATGAATAATATCAATGTAGGAATAATGTATACTGCTAAATGCACTTTGTTAAAAATATTCCAAAGTACTCAATTTGGATAAATGCATGTGTATAGCACTTTTCAAGTTTCAAAGTTTCAAGTTACAAAGTTCTGCAGAATTAAAACATAAATATTATAAATAAAAATGATATATGGGGTTAAACAACAGAACCTGTCAGCAGTCGAAATAGAATGTCACAAAGTCTGAACCACAAAGTTTGCAAAAAGATTTTTTTTGTTTTTTTTGTTCTACAGCTGACACCTTTGTCACCCTCAAAATGACCCACATCTCCAGTGTGTGTTTTGAGAAAACCCTGTATGTTTGTGTGTGTGTGTGTGCGTGCGTATCCAGCTGTGCTTTACCCCTCTATCTCTTCATTGTGGAGCTTACAGCAGACCTCTTTGTCTGTCGGTTTAGAGCAGGGTGGGAGGTGAAAAGCAGTTTGTTCATAATGGATTATTGATTGGTCTGAGAATACACTAGGTTTGCACTGTGCGTGCGTGTGCGTGTGTTTAAGACTTCATACCATCTCCTCTGTCCTGCTCTGAACACTGAATGCCTCCACTTTATAAGCAACTGTACAGAGCATGGGATTTTGTAAAGCGTTCTCTCTGTGAAGCAGTGTGAATGTGTGTGTGAGCAGCTCTCTGTATGGGCTGTTAACCTTTCAGTGCTGCATGTGTGAATCGGTTGAAAGCCTACACTGTGCTCATATAGACTCTCAAAAGATATGTGTGGACAACATTTAAAGCCCCCTCTGTTTTACTTGTGTATGTGTCTTATGTTTCATTTAAACACAACGGCCACTCTTTTTTTTTTCTTAACCTCAAACATCTCTGTGCTGCCGTGTGGGAGGGAAACAGATCCCTTCACGGCTGAAGGATGTCCCACACTCGAACAACCTACAATCATTATCAGTGATAAGGTGACAGTGTGAGTGAGTCAGTGTGTTATGAAAGCCAATCTCCACACCCTTGGGTCTAGGAGATTTCTGTCATGGCTGCCTGGGACATGATTGTTATGATGAAGGTGCTTCCTGGCTGCTTGACAATGTTTTCAAATTACAGATAAGCAAAACAGTGAGACATAGTAGCTTAACCTTTGTACTGGCTTGCTCTTTGTTAAAATGCTATACCCTTTAAATATTTCACTGCAGTAGTTCTATTACTAAATCTGAATACTTTTCTCATATTATTGCACCAGATATGTCCTACAAGCAGATTTTGAGGCCTCTTGAGGGAACAGTTTAAAGAAAAGTGCAGTAGAGTCAGTATAAACCTGTTGACAGGTGTTAATATTTCACTTAGAGAGCAAAGACAGGCATCTGATAAACATTTACACAGAGCAGTCTTATTTGTCATGGTAGCACTGAATTTAATATTAAACTTTAAGTCAACATTTTGGCTAAGGGACAGTGCTAATGCATGAGAATGAATACACTAAAACAGAAAACCTGACATGTGTGGGCAGGTCCTTTGCTTGTCCACATGCACAGTTTGACACTGCTAGTTTGAACCTCGGGGGTCTCTAAACATAAATAGCTGCACTGCTCTGAAAAGGTTGTGATTGGATGGGAAAATAAGAGCGGATTTC
>NW_018127913.1:1231652-1238839 GCF_001952655.1 Monopterus albus
TGAACCATAGCAGCTGAACAGCATAGGTTAAGCAACAGCAGAGGTTAAACATTCAAGGAAGGAGGGGGAAAAAAGAACAGTTTTCCTTTTGGTTTGACACAGCAGTCATTATCAGCTAAGTGTAGGCCTTAAGTGTCCATTAATGGCATGTCTGAAATCAGAGCAGTGATGTTCCCAACTAGGGTTAGTCTGGTCTTAGTATTTACAGGTGATTCTGGCAAAGGAAAAAAAAACTATTAAGTGTTTCCATTAGAATGCAACATTTAAACACACTAAGCACTGAAACTCCAATTTTAGCTACAAACAATCTCTAGCCTTGTTAATCCTTGTGTGTGTGTGTGTGTGTGTGTGTGTGTGTGCTTGTCTGAGATTAGCTGGAGTATGTCAGTGACAATCAGTGTTTATAGTAAAGACTGCTAGCTTCAAGAAGACACTTTATCCATTTATTGTACCCTATTGGCCTTTAATAGCACTTTGATGCCTTCTCTCTTTTTGATGACTTAGGTAATTGGTAATCTCGTCCGTTTCTCCTGGACAGTTGGTCCCTCCTTGAGCCAATTTGTCTTTTTGTTTTTGGCCTGTATGGCGAGGCCTAAACTGTTTCCCTTCTGCTGGCTAATCTCATTGCAGTTCAATTTGCACATGCGATTGTCTGGTGGATGACAGGCTTACTGTTGAACAGTCTCAACCACTCCTCCCCACCCTGTGAACCACCAATAAGCAAAGACACTTAATAGCAAATTAGATCATTATCCTCTGTTTTTAGCACAGGCAATGGAAGCAACTACTAAGTATAAATAAGTAACATTAGGATGTGCAGACAGATGGAACAATGTAGGGGAAGACTACAGTCGATGCATGACTTAAACAGTTTAAACTGTGATGTCCATCATAATCTGATTATCTTACATGTCATGTGGTGGATGTTATTCACCCAAGTTGTTTTGTTCCTCCTAGTTTGTGAACATTGTACAGTATGTCACCGTGGCACAGATGAGTCCTACGCCGAGCACTGTATGTGTGTGACTATAATGGGTACATAACACAGGAACTGAATATGATGCCATGGCATTAAAATGATTAAAATCACAATTTCACACTGCAGTCCTGTTTCATGTGACTGCAGCGGGCACACCGATCACAGACTTACAATATTAATTATGATGAGTCTAAAGCTATGCCACCAGCAGCTTTGAGCTAAATAATAACGTCAGCATACTAAAGTATTTAAGGTTGCAATGTTAACATGCCAATGTTTAGCAGGCATGTTGTTTACAGTGTTATCTTTTTTATGTTTTATCAGTTTTGTATGTTGGCATATTAACATTAGCTACTTAAATCAGCTGAGGCTAATTCTAATACCATGTAGCTTTGCAAGAATGTAACCATGAACCAAAGTATTAGAGAAATTAAAATTTTGACCTGGTGATTTCCTTACATGAAAAGGGAGCCACAAAATTATTGCCGTAATCCTGGAGGGGGGCATGAATTTTAGTTCATTCAACAGTTGTGGTTTTTCTCTCAAACCAAATGTAGATGAAAAATAAAAGCACTTACAATTTCTTCTAAGAGAAGTGTTAAGTAGTAATGATATCTGAGTCTGAAACAGAATGTGGACTATCACTGCCATAAATATAGCCCTGCCCCTAGCATGGCTGAAAACGTAAAAGGTTAAGATGAGTTTTCAAATTCAAGCCGAAACAAATGAGCCCCTGTCCTTTATTTAAATATCAACACTGATTACATTTAGGCAGTAAGAGGTCTGGGTCTGATAATACATTTTGTGTCAAAGTACATGGGCCTACAGCTGCTTCTGGCTGGAGAAGTACTTGTTCGCTGGTAGTCTTAGAAGCGCTCCAGGAGGAAGCATTGAGGCCGTGCTGAGTTCAATAGCATAAATCATGCTAGATAGATATGTGGCTCTGGTGCAGGGTAGTCATTTTCAGTGTGAGAGTTTAAGACACATGATTGTTCTAAGTTCCCTCCTCCACCAACTTACCCTCTTATGATTATAATCAATTATCCACTTATAATTAGAGCCTGGCAGTAACTCAACTTATGGGCTCTGGCACTTTATATAATAGCCTGTAATAATGCTGTCAGTCACATTTCATATAGTCCACACTTTCAGGCTTTTGCATCTGCTGAAATTAATACTCTATTTTCTCACAGAAATCTCTTTTCATGCTTCAGAGTGTTGATAATATAATATAATGCATGTGTATAATTACAGCAGGATTTTAAGGTTTCAAAACAAAGTAGTTGAGCAAACTGACACAAGAATTGTTGATGAAAATATGCAAATTATGGAAATATTCCACCCACTGGAGGAAAATAAATGCAGTTTGAAAGTAGTCAACACTGTTAAAAGTCTTTGTCTGTCTATCACCCTCCTCGTTTCTCTTTCTGTTTGACTCTCTCCCCAACCCCATTCAACTCCTGTTTGAGAAATAGAGCAAAGCAAACTGTCTGAAGAGCCTCTTCCTGTTGTGTACTTAGGATCCCTGTCATGTGATAGTGTCAGTTAAGGCGGGTTCTTGAGGCCAGTTTAGGGAGGGAATATGGTGGCATTGCTGATCTTGCTGATGTGAACACGACTCCCCCCCTCACCACCACTCTGATTGTGTAAAGTGTCGACTCAGCCAGTGTGGCGTCAGAGACCCCTTTGCTCTGTACAACTCATGCACAATCAGAACACCCACGCATACGCGTGCATGTGCATAGTTGCAGTGCACAGTGCAAAGCCACGGATATATAGTATATATTACACTGTATATGAGAACAATCCAGCTGGTGCCATTCCTCACTTAGAATAGCAAACTCAGCCAAAGACCCTAAAACCAAGGTTTCACTTTAAACTTATGACCAGCTCATGTGTTAATATGTGCGGCATTGTCTAACATTCATACACCGATAATTTGCTAAATATAGAATTTAGGATTTTATTTACTTTCAGTGGGTTGCTTGCATTATGGTGTTCACCAGCTTAAGGTCTTAGTTTACACTCCTTTTAATTCACAACTTCAGTATCAGACAATACCAGTCCAGCTAGCTTAGCTGTGTATACAAATGCTAACTGAATGTGGCAAAAAATTGAAAGTGTGTTTAAAATACTCTAGCTTGACTAACATGTTCCTTGTCTCTCCCTCCCCCAACCCCCACCCCCTCCATCAAACACTCTCTTTATGCTCAGGTGATTGATCTATATGCACGTTGTGCTTTAGAGAACTCATCTGATCTGAAAGCCACTGACAAAAACTGATGAAGAAGAGAAGCCAGTGAAATGAAGAAGAAGAGTTTGTTGGATTATCTACACTGACACAGAAACGTCTCACAACGTCCACCCACTGACACAATGAGGACCTGAAACTGAGGGAAAACTAACTTTATTCTGAGAAAGAAGTCTCAGTTTTCCAATACACAGTCCTTTGGGCCTTGCTGGTCTGATAAAGACTACTTCACACAAGCCACGCACACAAAGCAGATGTTAAAACTACACAAGTTGTTTTTATGGTGCCAGTTGCACACAGAGTTTGAGTAACTGGTTCACTGACAGTGTCAGATGAAGATGGATGGATGGTGTAGCATCCAGTAACTGGATAGTGCTAAATGAGCTGCTGTGTAAGCAGCTGGATCTCTGGATGATAGAAAGTAAATAGCATTTTAACTGACTGGCAAAGCAAAGCTAGACATCCCTAGATGTGCAGCTGCAGATAGCAGTAGTTTGAAGTTATACCGAGTTTGTGAAAGGCCAGCTGGACAGGGTAGATTAGCTCATACAATGAATCCTAGAGACAGTATTGAGGTGATGGAGACCCAGGCTGGAGGTCAGAAGGAGAAGCTGGTTGCAGATAAGACCTACCCTGGAAATAAGATTGACGGTGAGGATGACAAGATCCCTGGAGCATACGACTGCAGTGTCTGTGGACGTAGCTTCCCATTCCTCAGCTCACTGTCGCAGCATATGAGACGCCACACGGGTGCACGCCCTTACAAGTGCCCCTACTGTGACCACAGGGCCTCTCAGAAGGGCAACCTCAAAGTTCACATCCGCAGCCATAAACTGGGCACCCTGTCTAGCCACCACTCCAATGAGGATGAAGAGGGTGGGGCTGAAGAGGAGGAGATGAGTGTTTCAGAGGGTCTGGATGGAGGCACGAGTCCAACTAAGAGCAGCTCAGCCTGTAACCGAATGGTCAATGGGGATAGTGGTGAGGACAGTCGGAGAAAAGTGCCTGCACGGAACTTGAAAAGGGAGAAGCCTGTCACTGACCAGCAGCCTTACTGTTGCCGTCTTTGTGGCTACGAGGCCCAGAGGGAAGACCAGCTCCTTAGCCACATTGAAAAGGTCCACATCACAGCAGACACAGAAGAGGACACCACTGTTAAGGAAGAGGCTCTGACCGAATCCGATGTTATCCAACCCCAGAATGATGGGACCTTTCCCTGTGAAACCTGCGGCCAGGTATTTACCCAGGCCTGGTTTTTAAAATCACATATGAAGAAACATGCAGGGATCCTGGACCACTGCTGTCGTATCTGTGGACGACGGTTCCGTGAAGCGTGGTTTCTCAAATCTCACATGAAAACACACAACACCAAATCCAAGTCACGGTCAAAAGTAGATTCAGCTGAGCATCCGGCCACCATCAACAATGTAGCCCAGAATCCTGATACAGTTACTGGCTCTGTTCCCTCTATCTATCAAATGTGCTCCAAATGTGGGAACCTGTTCCACAGCAGAGAGAGTCTGAGAGCTCATGATCAAATCCACAGTTTCGGCTATGGCAGGAAATCCCAAAGCCCATGCAGACCCAATGATGATGAGGACTCACCTGCTGCTAAGAGACACTTACTTGACTACTTAAACCTCCAACCTGTTGAAGAAAAGACCCTGGACGAAGACGACGAAAATAAGAACAACCTTCTGGGTCAAAGAATCCCAGAGCTAGATCCAATTTGCAGCTACCAGGCCTGGCAATTAGCCACTAAAGGAAGGGTTGTGGAGCCAGTGGAACCAACTTACAAAGCACCCTTTGGTGGAGGAAGTATAGGGGAGGAGGCCCTCGCTGGAGCCACTGTGGTTTTTGAAAAGGAGAGCAGTCGTTATGTCCTAAAAGGTCAAGAGAAACGCAGCTCAGGCAGACGCAGCAGCACTGGATTGGGAAGCCATACCTCTTCAGGGGACCGGACACCAGAGAGCCTCAGTGACTCTGAGTACCGGCCTTTGTCTCGACAGGAGCGACGACGGTCATCCCAATCGCAATCTTCCTCCAAGTCCAATGAGTGCTTTGAGTGTGGGAAGGTGTTTCGCAGTCGTCATCAGATGGTCGTCCACCAGCGGGTTCACAGGAAGGAAGGAAGCAGGGCATCTGTCGGAGACAAAGAAAAACCTGCAAGGGGTGACCGATGGGGCTCCCCCAGTGATCCAGAGTCAGGCTCCCCTAGCCGGCCCAGCACTCCGGGGTACGGAGACTCTCCGCCAGCCTCCACCCTTGGAGACCAGGCTTCAGAGATGGGTACAGCAAAGTCCGGAGAGTTTTCAGGTTAGTCAGCGTTTTTCTTTTCCTTGTCCTTTGATTCAAAATGATCACCTTCAAACAAAGAAACAATGCCTTTAATTGGGTTGGTGGTAAATGTTTGTGATTTGGGGCCTGCAGCTTATTTTACCATTTCAATAATTCAGCTACACATAACGTATAAATGAATAACAACCAATGATTTTGTTCACATGTAATCTTGGGATTCGTAGTTTTGAAATTTTAGAAACATTAAGACACTGACTCAGTTTTCTAGGTTGCAACAATAGAAAAAATGTAACAGCCATACAACTGTGCAACTGCTATGAGCATAACACTTATACATACACTCATAGAAAGTGTAGTGTGAGAATTTTAGTGGCAGAAATAACTGCAGCAGTTTTCAAGTCTCCCATTCAAGGCCCCTGACTGTCACTGTAGCAAACATCTGTTGATGAAATGTGCTTTGTGTAGGTGCAGCTCCCTAGCTCTTCTATCTTTGTGGAGTGGGAACTTGAGCCACCATGTGGCCACATTTTAAGGTTGCATCTGGCTTCAGCTCTTATAGGGTGCTGCATACAAGTACTATTAAATATGGTCAATAAACTTTAACTACCACTGAAAAGTGTTTATAACCGTGCAAATATTTTGTATGACAAAGCAATAAAGCTAACAGTTAAGTGAAACATTGTGCCTTCCAGCAGCATATCAGTACAGCAGAGGGCATTTTTTCACCTCCACAACCAATAAATACTATAAAGAAGAAAAGTCTCCCCCCTCAAAAAAACCACCTACAATCCTCACTGAAATACACCATTTCTGCAGTGAGCTCTCTGACTTTTGTCTTGTAACTACTTTCCCACTCATTGAAAACACTAATTCCTACAGTTTAGGAGAGCAGAGATCTAAGAACTGTAGTGATTGTTTCCATCCCCCCGTTAGTATAGACATTCAAAAATAGCAGCAACATTTCTTCAGGGCTGATCGAGCCATGTGCTATTTCAGGTCTTCCTGTCTCAGGAAACTCCCCTCACCCCCCTTATCTGTGTGATTATATTTTTTGCTCTCCTTTTCATGTCCGTGCCATGGAAATATGTCTCTATGTTTCCTTTTACTCTTCACTGATGTTGTTTATTGTGTAACAACCGATTATTAGCATGAGTAGAAACATCATAACAATCCTGTGCCACAGCAGTTAAAAGGTGTGGTTATCTTCTTTTATAGAAGAACTGTAAATAATATTCACTGTCTCCCAGAGACCTGCCCTACTGGTTTCTAGTTTCAGGAATTGCACTTGAGGGAGAAGATCTTTATAGTTCAAAATACACACTGTATACACATTTATATAACATGAACAAACCTTGCAACATCAATAAATAAAAATGATAAAATGTGATAGAATCTATTGATGCATTTTTTGCAAATATATGCAGCAAAGCCATCGTACAGTATATTAAAAAGAATTCACAGCAATTCAGCATATACCAGAGGAATATTCAGAGGCTTTTATCCATCCATCTTTTTTTCTTTGTTTTTCTTCCCATCCCCACAGACTCTCACCTTCTGTGACACGTCCACTGTCACTCAGTCACTCTTCTTACCACTGAGCCAGCAAGGCTTCCTGATGTCTGAGGGATTGGTTATTTATAGAGTCACCTCCTGATGGAG
>NW_018127913.1:1238887-1240955 GCF_001952655.1 Monopterus albus
ACTATGATGTCCCTCACAGCCTTTCAGCTGCTTTTTGGGGAATGCAAATGAGACGTGGCAATATATGCAAATACTAACATACACATGGTCATAGGCTTTTTGACAAATTGGCTATAATGATCATTGTTTGATGTTTCTCTGTGGGAATCATCACTGTGCAAACAACAACAACAATAACATTAATAATAATCATCATCATCATCTTCATCACTTTAATTGGCCAAGTATTTTACACACACAAGGAATTTGTCTCCGGTACAGAACCGAGGCAACCATCTGCGATGACAGCGCTGTCCCTGCAAGGCGCTGCTCTGGCCATCGGGAGCAACTTGGGGTTCAATGTCACACCCAAGGACACTTCGATATGTGGACTAGGGAGAACAGGATTCGAACCACTCACCGTAGTTGGTGTGTGTTTATATTTGTGTACATCTGTGAATAACTGAAACTGATTCAGGACTGCACTGAAAATGACTTTAGAATGGCAATAATATTTTGGCTGATATTACATTTTACATACTTACTTCAAATATGACAACTCTGACTTATCAGTGATTGATTAATATAATCAGACCAGTACTGGTCTGATAAACAGAGCACAAGGGTCTCCCCACCCTGCCTGCCTAACTGCCCAGCCCCAGGGTTCCACCTTGGCAGAGTCTGAGCTGTGAGCGTTGGCCAGTGCTGCCAACAGGAAGCCAAATGAAAAACAGATGGAAGGTTACTGGTGTTGCAAAAATGGGGAGGGGTAGCAGAGAGTACAGTAATGTGCTATTTACAGTATCTGTAAGTAGCAGCATTTCTGTGTGTGTGATGGTAGAAGACTCTGGCCTCTATCTGATTTTATGGTTTTATGTTCAGAACCTCCAATTTGTTTTACATTATTTTATCTTTAATGGCATTTTGAGAGCCACTGAAGACGATTCCTATAATCCTTATCATAAAATTCTGTATCATTCCAGATATGAGATACTGTGGGCCATATAAAGTTATACAGTGACAAGAGTAAAAATTCACTTGTTAGGAAAGACAGAACATTTATGCCACCTAGTGGGGAACTAATTAAACTACAAATCAGGAATATTGACTCAAAACACCTGTGCTGACCAATGCAGTTTCATGACAAGAGTTTATTATACAGTACAGCAGATAAACCAGCTTTATAATCTTTAATGGTCCATTTGTTTTGTCTAGTTAGTAAGCTATAATGCTCATGTTACATCATATAAATCACATTGCATCCCAAAAGTTACCATAAATGTGAATCACCACTGCTCTGACACAGTCTTGACAAACTGAAGATGAATGTTTGATTATGAAAGTGGTATCTGCCTGTATTCACTGGAAAAAAGTTAACTTCAGATATATTTGTACATTTGAAATGAAAAGTGAGGATATAGGAGCACTGGACTATACTGCCACCTGGTGGCTACCACTGGATAATACAATATGAATCTGGCACAGTGAGCTTTGACTTTTGGCTGGTAGTAGAAGAGAGTATAATCTAGATGATTTCTTTTGCAGTCACTGACTTTTATGCTCTCATTCTTCCTCTGACAGATGAGAAGCCTTACATCTGCAGTATGTGTGACTTTGTTACCACAGAGTCACATGCTTATCTGACTCATGTTCGCGTCCAACATCCGGCAGGCCTCGAGGATACACCCAGCCCCGTTACCAGCTCCAGCTCTAGCTCAGACAGAGGCACCCCGAGTGGTTATCCCAAGCTGAAGAAAGCTCTTCTTCAGGGAATGAACAACTCTGCATCCTCTCCCGCTTACCTCTCAGCTCGATCCTCTCCACTCGATGCCAGCATGACCCCTGTGGATCTATGTGTGAGGGCCGAGGGCTGCAGAGGCATAGCCTCCTTAAGCCTGGACAGGAAGAGCCTCCCTAGCCACAAGTGCTCCTTCTGCTCCCACTCCACCCGCTACCCCGAGGTTCTCTGGATGCACCAGACAGTGGCTCACCGCATCAACAGCAGTAGCTCCAATCTGGCTCCTAAATGGGCTGTGAAAACCATCTCAAAGGGCTCCAGGAATAGTTCGTTCTCCTCCAGGCGACGCAC
>NW_018127913.1:1240979-1307359 GCF_001952655.1 Monopterus albus
ACTGCCTTCAGTGATACGCACCCAACGTACACGCCCCCCAAACTACTCCAGCGAGGTTCTAAAGAAGAACAGGCCAGCTAGTAATGCAGCCACACCATCATCGTCCTCCTCTTCTACTGCCTCCTCCTCATTCTCCAGGGGATCATCATCCACTTCAAGCACCCAAGCTGGGAGAGTCCCTGTACGGCCTGGCAGCAGCACCAGCAGCGGCAGCGCAAGACACACGGAGGACCAGAGTCATCAGTCTCGCTTTAAGCCCAAAGTTGATATTTACCCTCGAGGAAGCTCGCTGTCATCCTCCAGCTCCTTAGAGAAGAGCACTGCTGCTCTCTCATGTCTCTCAGCCCCAAAGCCCAGCTCTGCTTCCAGGATGGCAGACCGCTATTTGATGCCTCAAGAGGGCCTGGGCTTCATGTTGTCCAGCAAGCATGGCCTAGCAGAATACAGCCTAGCCAGGGGCACTCCTCATCAATCGCTTCACTATTCCCACAGCCAGAGCCAGGCTAACGCTATGAGGCCCAGCACCATCACCCATAGCTCCACAGCAGGGCACAGTTATGGAACCTCCCAAGCGCACGGAGGCACTCTGCAGAATTCTTCCTCTTCTTCTTTGCCCTCAGAGGCTCATGGAGATATGAAGAAAGAGCCAATCACAAAGGCACAGGAGATGCCAGCTGATATTGTCAACATCCTCAAAAGCCACAGCCCACATGAACTGGCAGCCCTCTACCACTGCTGGGGTGCAACCAATGCCCTGCTGGATTCAACTGGTAGGAAGCAGATTTTATTAACATTTTTGGCTGATTTGAATTTACAATGCAAATTATTTTAATTTTTTTCTAAAATGTTTTAAAGCTTCTTAGAGGGAACTCCTGTGAAGTCGCTCATCATTAGCTCACCTACAAATTGCCCAAAGGATCTTGGTTTTGAAAAAAAAAGATACTAAAGGTCAGGAGTTGAAGAGAAACATTGAGCATCTTGTTTTTGATCTGGGAGGTATTTCAGACAGCAGATTTAACAAACTCTGGAGTTAACCCTGGAGTTAAGCATGTGCATGACGACTATAAAAAGCCATCATCAATGGAGCTCCGATACTATCATTCACCGTGGCAAAAGGTCAATAAAGAGCAGAGCCATGGTACTAGAAATTTTTGTGTGCCATGATGCACATTTATTTTTAAAATACACAGCAGCAGAAGTGAAAGAGGCTATGGTGCAGAACCGAGCCAAAACACTGTTACCTTTTATTCAGTGTAGTGCATTTATTCATTTGTTTAGCAGATCTGGATGAACTGAATCGACAGTAAAGTCCTATGCTACCTTAATTTATTCAGTATACTGTATTTATTCAGATGTAAGTTAGCGGGGACAAAATGTTGGTGACAACAGCGGAGGAAAGCAAATAGATAAGACAAGTTTACTTGGTCTTAGTTTATTTATTTATTTATTCATAGACCTCTGACTGTGACCTCATAATCTGACCCAGTGATTTTGATGATTTCCAGGTGAGAAAGCATCAGGGTTAAAATGACTACATTTTTAGATGTCTATTATACATTTAAAAATCATACTCAGTCCCATTTAATAAACATACAGTATTTAAAAATATAATGAATCTAAACAGTCAGTGAAATGCCGTATAAGCAAGTTATGATTATGTGCATCTTCAGAAACAGCTTTTAAACTGCTCCATTAAATGAGATCATATGTGTTTGTGTGTTGATAAAGGGTCGTGTCTGGGGCAGCATGTCTATTTGTGCATGTGTAGGATTTTTAGATGCAAAATGTGTGCGTGTGTGAAAGACATGAGAGAACCTTCGCTACTCTCAGGTCTGCGAGGCGTGTCTAGTCTCCCGCTCCACTCTCCCAGGAAGCTGTCACAAACTGTTTAGGTCATGGCTCTGCCTGATAAGAGACTCGCACAGATGCAACTAGAGGGAGGCAAAGCAGAGAGAGAGGGAACATAAGAGACAAAGAGAGAGATGAGACAGAATAATTACCCCACCAGCTGCTTTGGAAATGGCCATTACCAAACATCAGTATTATTTGCCCATTTTCTGTTGTGTCTCTAAGGTCAAGTGGGGCTGTATGGAGCGGGGGGTCAAAGACAACAGCCCCAGAGCAGACACATGACATCACTGTCAGACGTCCAGGCACATATCGTCATGATCTGCCTTAGCCCTTTGAGTCACATGCTATAAACTGACCTTTTTTGAGCAAGCGTGTCTTTCTCCCTTTTCTCTATGTAATATGTGTACGAGTGTGTGTCTGCTCGTGTTTTTTGTCCAGCTCTGTCTTGTCTTTCATTAGTGCATCACTGAGAAGGGCTGGCGGCCCAGAGTGGAAGTAAAGTATCCAGAGGCCAGCAGACGGCCTGCCAGAGACACTCTCTGTCACCTCCCCTGCCTCCCTTGTCCTGCTGTGCCCCCACCTTATCCCACTTTCTACATGCACACAAACATATACACAAGTAGTGGGCACTGCCCAGGTATGTGCCAGGCTTAGTGCTTGGGGTGTTGATGTGTATGGTGGGGGTTTGTGTAGGAAGCGTCCCCCTCACCAAACCTCCAGGCCCATTATCTGTCAGCAAGGAAGGTCACACAAGTGTATGTGTGCATGAGAACGTGAGTGTGTGCGGTCTCACAGTGCCATCTTTAAATGCTTATTCCTTCAGTTGCTGTCCCAGCGGTTCCTGTTCCACTGGCTACATTGGTGTACATACACACCAGGGCCTTATTAAATAGGTATCTAAATGATAAAAATGTAATGTCTTATAGTCGTTCCAGTTGTCCTCCTCATGCAACAACAGGTTTCTTTACGCTGAGCCGCTGTTCTTTTAGCCACTCAATATGCATACCGTCATTTTTATCAAACACTGTTGGGCTTCATGTCCCTAAACAATTAAGCTCCTTGTGACATTTTTCTTATAGTGGTCTCATTATAGTTTCAGAGCTCTGATTAACTGTGTTCACTTAGCCAAGCGTTCTTCTTGGTTTTAAAATTAGTCTCAAAGCAAAACCTTTGTAGCATTAAAACATCTGTAAAAGTTAGCCCTTGTTTACCTGCAAGTAACACAATCATGCTCTTTATAGGATTTGTATAATAGCAGTACAGACTGTGTCGCAAAGGTGTCACAAAACAGTTAATGCATGGAGGTTTTAAACTTACATGACTCCATTGTTCATGACTTACCCAGTTCCTTTCAGGCAACACAAGATTGAGGTAATCTAGATTCAACCTGTTTGTCCAAATTGAGTTGTCATGTCGAATGTGTACACTGGACTCATCAACAATGGCTGAACTTTGCCACCACCTCAGTAAAAAATGTGACTTCAGGAAAAACGAGCCTGATTGTACATTTAGTCCTGTTATGTTGTGACAGGATCAAAAATTCAACAGGTTGCTTCTTTTTGCCATTTAAGTCCATTAACATATAAAGGTTACTTGTGTATGTAATGTGAGTGTTTCAGCGTGTGTGTGTGTGTGTGTACACCACACCGCTGTACACCACAGCCCATGCCTCACTTCCTCGGACCAAACACACCTATATTAAAACTTCTGAAACACCTAGGCATGGAGACACACACACCTGACATGTGACACACGGGCAGCGGAGTGGGCACATCACAGCCAGGGCGTTTAATTACCTGTAATTTATGCGGTGTGTGTCTGGCTGTCAGCCTCTGAGATGATGCTGTGTGACAGCTGCAGTCCAGCCCCTGGAGCTAGCCGCTCATAATGACACATTAGACATACTAATGATGCCTGTGCGGGTCCACTACTGACGCCACCTACCTCCACCGCTCCAACCAGGCTCCATGCTTGTGTACACCCACACGTTCTCTGCCCGTTACTGACCTTTACGTCTTCATTCAGTCTTTGCAAACACTGCCACATGAAAATGTCTGCTGCTTTGGAATGAAGTGAACTGATGCTAATGCTTTTCCAGCACTCTTAACAGGAAAAGTCACATACACAGTGTGATGTCTCAAATGAAATTCAAAGGCACTTGTGATTTTAGGACACATTTGCCTTTGTATGTTAACAAGTAAACTTTTCTTATCTTTTAAATTGTTTGTTGAAATTTTTAATAGTGTTTATTTTATTTAGATTTTTGTTATATGAAATTGACTATTTCATTTGAAAAAACAAGATGGTTGATTGCACTACAACCTGAAATTAGAGCATACAGAGTATGTTTCCTAAAGGGGTTTGTTGTTTTGAATTCACCTTTGTTCAACTGACTGGCTAATAGCACACAACATCTGATTGAGACCAAATTTAGCAAAACATTACCTGCCGAGATAAAAACAGGTAGAAGAAGAAAGACGTGCTTTGAATTTTGCATGGTCTAACAACAGGTTATTATATAGTAAGGAGTAAATCCAGTGAGTAGACTGATGAATCATTTTGTGTTGTTCGGTCACACAATAATTATTTTCACTTAAATAAAGTGCATTTTGCATTGTGGGAATGTTAGGAGAAACTAGTACACATGACGTGGATGCAGCTGTTTGTTTTCCTGCCCCAAATGTGGGCACCATATAGTCTGATATAAACCAAAATACAGGACAATACAGAGCCAGTAAATATGCACTATGGTGGATTTTGCACTCACTCACTGAATAAGTTCTCGTACTGTCTATCACAAATTTGCTCATAGTGCATCTGACCACTGTGATATGAAGAACCTCAGTTGAACCTTTTGCCTTTTGTTTGCTCCTCTGAACTTTGTTTAACTGTGTCTTCCTCTCTGTGTTTGTGTGTGTGTGTGTGTGTGTGTGTGTGTGTGACCAGGGATGCTGAGGTCTCTCATGCGACAGGGGCAGTATTTCTGTCACGAGTGTGGGAAGAGTTTCAGTCAGCCCAGCCACCTGCGCACTCACATGAGATCCCATACAGGTAAGCATTAAAACAGATAGACTGCACATGTACGTGTGAATCTAGTGGCTAGACAAACAGAAACGCCAGATTCATTAACAGTCTGTTCTTTAATATGAATTCTCAAAGTTCTACTCAGAAACTGAAGGAGTTTTTGAAGAAAAAATGGATCGTAATGACTCGCAAGATCATCAGTAACAAAAGCAAAAGGCTCGACAAACATAGACAAATGAGCTCAGCTTAGTGGTAGACAGGTTAGCGTGCTGTATGTAAGGCAAGTCCACCGTCCCGCTTTTATCACAGCTGTCCTACTTGTTATTTATGTATTAGTAGATGTTCCCATTTTTTGGCCACTCTTTCAACAGTCACTAATTCCTGTGCCACCTGTGCACACACATCATCACCCTGGCTGCTATTTATCCACCCAGGAATGCTCACATGAGATGTAGAAAATATATGCATGGGGTTTCACATTCTCAACCATATTTCATCGTCTGACTCTCCATACGTCTGCTATGTTCCGGCATCTTCCAAAATAAATCAGAACACATCTTTTTGTTCAGCTGAGTGTGACAGCCAGTCTGCGAGTGCTTCCTCGCCCTGGGCTGGGCAGCTGTCTCTATTTTTTAAACTGAAGGATGATTTGCTTCGGATACTGACCTGTGACAAATTGTATACATTATTAATCACATGTCAATTAGAGAGACGGGATTGCGCATTCTAATGAAGCAGAACAGCATTTGTCCATGCCAGCCTTGTGAATCCATTTCCATGCATCTTGATGCCATTCACTAAACAGCTTGATTTAGACATCTTGCCTTTTTATTGTCTCTGTCCCCTTTTGTTTCCTTTCCTGACTGTCCTATCCTTTCCTTCCTTTCTCACCAGTGAATGTGGCTGTTCATGTTATTTCATTTCTGGTCCTTTCCTTGCCTATTTTCTTTCCTCTTATCTCATATTTTCCCCTGTGCTGATCCTTTTTTCTTCCAATTTCACCCTTTTCTCCTTGCCTCTTCCTCATTCCTTTCCCTCCTCATCTTCGTCTGTCCTTTCCTGTTGTTTCCTCTCATCTCACCTCAGCTCTCCTCTTTCTTTTCCTTCTCCCTGTTGTTGTTGTTTTACTTTCCTACTCCTCTCCCTTTATTTCCTCTCCTCGGCTGTTGCTTTCCTCCTTCCTCACTTCTCCCTCCATCGTCCTCCTCCTCTCCCCTCTCCTGTCATGTCCATCAACTCGACCAGCAGTGATCACGGTAGACAGTGAGTTAAGTAGCTTCTTTATAGAGAGTGTGAATGATATGTGGCATTGCCAGTGATGCTAAGTGACAGAGGCCAACTGGTAAGTGATGCAGTGCTCAGCTCCCCCCAAGCCCTGTTGTAAGCACACACATACACACACAGTGTATGGATGCACACACACACATGGCCGTGCATAGGCTCTGTAAACACTTGCCGATGCTGTAATTAGTGTTGTCACTGACGGTTGTCTACAGCATGGACGTGCACACACAGAAAAGGCCAGCCACCCCGAGGCCTCTATTAACATGCGTCATATTAAATCACCGACTTGCCTCCACCAGGTTCCATCACCATCATCACCATCATCATCACCGTCATCATCGGAGCCAGCCCCCCCTTACTTAGTAAGGGTGCTAGTGGCAAATGCCACTGTGTGTGGGTGGTGGTGGTGGAAGAGAAAAGAAAAGTTCTTGTGTGGATCTGGCAGAGCATTTAACCGATTGCCCTCCTCCTCCCCTCCTCCCCACCCCATCCTCCTCCTCCTCTTCCTCCCCTTCCCTCTGCCTTGCCCTCCTTCTCCCCCCACAGTTGGGTTTGATTTTAACGGACTTCACAGAGGTACTGACGCTCACACCACCGCTTCTGAAGCTCCCAAACAAGTATGTGGCACGATGGCTAATCACTGGGCTTCTGCATGTTTCTTATAATCACTGTCTCACCTCTGCATGTGTGTGTCTGTGTCAGTCCCGCACCTCCTATCATGTTAAGGGTTTTTTTTTTATGTGTAAAAGTCACATGTAGCGCCCTCTGCACCTGGCATAAACACCTCAGGGTTTTTGTGTTTTTACTGCATCACATCTAACATCAGTATGGGTATTCAGCATACATGTCACAGTTGTGTCACTGAGAAGCTTCAGTTTTTGTGATTATCATGTTTTAGTTACACTTGAAGGATTCTTTTATTAATTGAAAAAAAAAACATTGTAACACTTGTAAATTTCCCCCAAAACCTTACTGGATAAAGCCAGAAGCACCTGCTGTAGTTGTTCACTGAACACTGCCAGTACTGATATATGATGACATCGAGTGACTATATCTGCAGACATTTACAGCAGCAATGTAGTGCAAGCTACAGTCAACAATTTGTTTCAGTGTTTGCTGCAATTCACTCACATTACTGCAAAGAAACTAAATAAATAAAAATCAAATAAAGCAAAGTTCTGCTTTTCAGCAGCAACTTCACCAGCTCGTTAAATTTCAGATGTCACTTGGCACTTTGACATGTAGGTAAAGATTTCTGTACACAAGGTAAAGATGCATGCAAAAGAGTGCCGTCAAAAGAATTCAAAACTTTGTTGACAAATAAATAGTCATTCCTAGGAAGCGTGGGTAAAAGGAGCAGGTCAGTGAGTGCCTAGAATCTAGGATGGAGACTAGAGCTCCAGCTATGTGCTGATTCATCGATTAGGATCACTTTTCAAGCAAAATATGCCAAACGTTTACTGATTCAGGCTTTTCAAATATGAGGTTTTATTGTTTTTTCTTTTATATCATAGCTTCTTAAAGATGTTTTTTGGATTGTTGGTCAGCAACAAGACATCACGTTGTGGTTTAGGAAATTGCGATAGGCTTTACTGACAGTTTTTTTTTTTTTTTTTTTTGATTTTGCAAATCAAGAGTTGGATTGAGGAAATAATCCACAGATGAACTGATAATGAAAATATTTGTACATTTCAGTCAAAATGAAGACAATAAAAAATATTAAGGATTAAAGAGGACTTAACCCACTTAACACTTAACAAACTTAACACATTGCAGAAACATTCCTCCAGAGGTTTTTGAGTCAGTTCTGGAGACAAGCACTAAGACAGGAGCAGCTCTGTTCTGCTTCGACACAGGGAGAGAGCTGGGTTCTACACGCTGCGCCTCCATCTTAATTAATCGCACTCTTCACACCCACAGACTCAGATTTACCACACACCATGAATGATGGGAGCAAGTACAGCAGAGGGGTCCAATTAGATGTAGTGTTGACGCTGCTTTACGGTGACGATAACCTTTAGTATAATGTAGTGCACCGGTCCCGTCAGCGATGTTTCCTCGCAGGACGATGTCGTGGAGGTTCTCACTTTCCTCTCACGCTTCACCCTCTCTGTCTTTCCAGCTTTTTTTTTTAGATTTTTGTGTGATTAATTATACCTTTATTGTTTTTATCTCCCTCCTTTTCTTTCTCACCCCCACCCCCTTCTTTCTTTCTCTCTGTTGTGTTTCTGATGATGTATGATAACAGCTATATTTCCCTGTTCCTTCTTCAGGGAGAAGGGTGCGGGAGGGGCATGGGGAGTCATTTGTTTTCCCGCTTTGATATTCTTCCATTTATCAAAATGATAATTAGGTGCAATTAAATGGCAATCTCATTTGTTTTGTTCAGGTGTGTGTTGCTTAGTTTTTTTTATTATTTTATTTCATTTTTATTTATTTATTTATTTATTTGCTGAAGTGTCTGTGCCATTGTAGGTCAGTCTAATTAGAATAGAGATAAGGTATATGTGGAGTGTGTTTGAGTGTGTGTGGGGGGTGGGGGGTGGGGGGTGACCTGGGTGATTGAGAGAAGTGCACAGAGAGAAAAGTAGGACTGTCTAGACGCAGGATGTGTGGCGCTCTTCTCCAGATGGCAGGAAAGCAAAAAGAAGAGCAAGTCCATCTGGGTCAGGACAAAAAAGCAAAGTAAACTTTTTAAGTGAAATTAGCTGGAAATTAAATCAAATGTGAAAGCTGCTCTTGACCTGCATAATGTCTTCATGCTTCTAGTTGAATGCCATCATGTGTCTTGGTTTACGTTTGCCTGTGTGTTTGCTTGTTTCTGTTCCCTCTTTTCACTGCAGCAAGTCTCATCCTTGGTTTACATCACTGTGCCTTCCTGTATATTCATTCCAAAAACCTTCATACATCTTGTCGTTCCAGATGATATGCATGATATAGTCTGGTGTGTGTACCCGACCTTTCAACTTAAGGTGTCGTTTTGTGTGTGTGTTCCGCAGGGGAGAGGCCATTCTGCTGCCAGCTCTGCCCATACCGGGCCTCTCAGAAAGGGAACCTAAAGACGCATGTGCAGAGTGTCCACCATATGCCTTTTGACAACAGCCAGTACCCAGACACAAGGAGCTTGTTACTGGGCCAGGAGGTACAAGGAGAGCTGGCTGTCAAACATCCACCAAAAACACCACAACAGCAGTAAATAGACCAGGACTGGGACTTGGGACCAGATAAGTCAACCTGATAGCATGTCACCGGGGTGCAGGACCCAAGACTAATGACTGACTAATAACCGCAAAATAATTTTCTACAGTAAATGAAGGTTATTGTAGTTTTTGATAGTTTTTTTTTTCTATAAAGAAGCAAGTTAAATTGCTGTGAAGCAGTTGTAAAATCACAGAATGGGGCCATAGATGAAGAGTGTCTTATCTCCTAAAGGAAAGAATTCACAGTGAAATTCTGCAGTTTGAAATTCAGGTGTGCATTTTTCTCCACACAGAGGAGCTGAACTGTGAAATGCTCGACTCACCAGTGTTCATCCTTGTGCATCTCTTGGCCTCCTTTATTTTGAAGTTTAGCAAACTTGTGAGTAGTTTACATCATCTTATAGCATTTCTGAATATAGATGCTCTCTGAATTGAAGAGTTACCTCTCGCTGCCAATTTGGAGGTACTGGCAAGTAAATGCTCTGTTTTTATGTAAAGAAGAGGAGAAACTGAACTTGAATGCAGCTGCATTTTAATCAAGGAATGTGGCATTGCATGGCTACTGTAGTTGCCCCCACCCCACCCCTTCTGGCTTTTCTGTATCAGTTGTGCGTTCCTCAGGACACCAATCATCTAAGAGATTAAGAGACGATGCACCTCCAGTTCACCAACCGTCAACTGAAACATCGCAAGTTTGTCACCTCTGAGATCTAAGTCATGAAGATGAAGACTTGCATCCGTGTGTGTGTGTGTGTATATGTCTGTGTGAACACTTGTGTTAAACTCACTTTCCTTCACTCCCGAGTGCAATGCTAGGAGTGCGGCGACCGCTCTGAGGGTGTGTAGCTGATGATTAGAAGGAGAGAGAGAGAGAGAGAGAGAGACTGCTGGAGGTAGGTAGGGTTAAATAGAGAGAGAGAACGCTAATGGGGGTGTCTGCTTTAGCGCTCATTAAAAAGAGTGCATTTTTAATAGCCAATATAAATGAGTGCACAATTTTTATGGCCATTCACTTATTGTCAGTTTATAAGAGGAGGGGACTGAGTGGAAGTAGTTTTCCTTCGTAGCACCTTCATATTAGAAAGTGTTTCCAACACAGACACCTCTGACTTTGAATTAGATTGACTTCAAAACTGTGGAGGTGGCAGGAGAATATTAGCCCAGTGTGGACTGTGCAGAATATACAGCATGTGTATTTGCAAAGCAGAAATCGGTACTGCTAGCGTTAGCCAGCAATGATGTATCATAATTTTGCTTTGCTAAAGGGCAACTCTGACTGTTTGGCAGTTTCCAAACCTATTGTGAGATGAATGTTTGGGTACCAAAGTCATCTCAGTCTTTCTGGTAGAGAGGCTGTCAGAAGCACGCAATGCCTTACCATGGCACCTCCCAACCTAAGGGGTCAGTGCTCCACTGGGGTCGCAATACAGATGCATGAAACGTTTCGGTGTTTGCAGTCTTTGTGCTAAGTCAAGCTAAATGGCTGCTTCATATACGCTGTACAGGTATGAAGGTGGTATTGATCTTGCATCTGATATTCTTTAACAAAATGCATACATGTATTTCCAAAAATGTTGAAATATGTCTTTCAGCTTTTGAGTAAAATAGACATCTAGGTCAAAATAAAACAAAGAAACAGCTAACGCAGAGATTATTTTGTTACAAAAACATTTAAGCAGACTAATGAGTCAAGCATCTATGCTGTCAATCAAATTTCTTGAATGGTGATGTTAAGATTTGCTAGGAGGACAGAGTGAGGAGGTCAGATGGAGAGAGCAGCCAGAGGTCAGGAGGTCAGGCTTTCAGAGAGTTCAGGGATAAAAAACACGAGGAGGAGATATGTTGAAGCCTTTTTAAGTTGTAGAACCATCACAGCCTTAACACAGGTGTGTGTGAGAGTGTGCATGTGTGCATTTTTTAAGCCTCTTTATAGCATACAAGAGGATGACTACTTTGTCTACTACAGCCTCCCTTTAGAAGCTCTATATACTAGCCTACCTCCTCTGTAGTGAAAGCCTACTTTAAGTCTGTTGGCTGGTATAAGCTTAGAACTGTTCTTCGCTAGGATGAAATGCTTTCTGTTGTCCTGTGCTTCATTTTCTTTTCTCAGTTATCCTCGTGATTGAATAAGCCATGTCTTGAGACACTGGGGAAAAGAAAGAGGAATGAAAGGCAGTTCAAAGTGGCTCCAACTGAAAGAGCGAGAGCAGAACTGTTGATTTGCAGAGACATTTTTCTACACATTAAATCAAATTTCACACAGATTAGTTACAAATTACAGAGCATAGAGTACTGTACTTTCCGTCTATTTTTAGACCTAAGTAGTTTTTACATGATGAAGTGGTTGCTATGCCAGTGGCTCATTTAGATATGCATACAATATTGTGTGCTTGAATATGCCTAATAATACACACGTGTATATTGAAGGTATGGGTAGTGAAAATACTTGAAACAGATACTCTAGCCTTCGAGGTAGTGTAGTACTAATACCAATGTTGTACAGAATTCCCTTTAAGATTAATTCCTCAGTTATGACTTTGTACTCCGAAGTGTGACTTAGAACATCTATGAAGCAAGAGCGAGTGTATGTAATGTAAACTGCATAACTGTAATCCACCAAACCCTTTATATACAGCAGTAGAAACCAAATGGCATTACTAGTGCACTTAGACTAGGTTACTGCTTTAACCTCTCTCATTTTGTCCAGTTTTAGCTAAGGTAAGGTTTCTTTGAGAATGTCTTTTTAATGGTGCCGGCTAACACGATCCAGTGTAATCTCTGGTTTAGAGGCTTTTTTCCTTTCATTGTTTGTTTGTTAGGATGATTCCATACGTTTTAATGAAAAGTGATTTGTTCTGTGACGACTATGTGGCACAGCTTTTTAGCTACATTTCCTCATGGGAAGTTTGATAATGCTAGGTGCAGCAGTGCTTATTTTAGAGTGTGTTTTTAGTCGCTCTCTTTGCTAAACCATAAGATTTGTTCAGTAGCTAGTCATGGCTGCGCTCCCAGAGGGGCTGGCATGTGCTGTTCTTTTCTCTTTGGTTGGGTTTTATCATGGTTCTTAAGTTGTATTATTTGTGTCTGTATTGCTTTTTTTATTTGTTATGAGCTTCATGATTAATTTACCTTAGAAAACATTATTATTACAAATGTATTTGGTTGATATCTATATTTATTATCACTTCAAAAAGCATGAGAGGACAGAGGCAGACAGCAGCGTTTGTTTTAATTAGCTTTTTCTGTGTTGTTTTTGTTTTTATACTGTGTAGTTTTCAAGCCAGCAAGCCAATGTGAAAGCTCTACCTCGTCTGAGCCATTCTCAGTTCTGTTACACTTTTGTACATCATTTCAAAAAGATGTAATGTCATGTCCACAATAAAGACACAAAAAATGGCACCTGTTGATGCTGTTTCATCTGGTTTTGCTTGTTTGTGTTAAATTTTCCTCAGCTGCTGTGACTCAACATGTCCAAGTTTAGATGAAAAAGCTTACATATTCACAGTTTGTAGTTGTTAGTTGTCTTTGTTACTCGTACTGCTGATGTGAGGTGCAGTGCCTTCTCTGTGGATATTGAGAGGATTAAGGGTAGTCTTTTGTGTCTCTCATACAGCTTATTCTTGGCCATTAGTTATTGTCAGGGCCATGCACACCAGCTACACTGGTGTATCAAACATGATCTTAAATAGAGAACTCTAATATTTCACCATCTTGTCAAAAAAGATGCAGCCAATCCAGATGAACTATTAAAGGTATGTGCAGGTGAAAAAGTCTTAATGTCTGCCATTATTTTGGCCTTCTGCTGAATTGTCAATATTGAACAAGGTCAGTCAGTCTGATCCACATACAGAGGTGGTGGAAAGTGCTGGTATCCTTACAGCCCATTGCGACAACGCTTCATTCTTCCTGAAAGGCGTTGAAATTTAAAGCTCTTCTGTCATTTGGCGTATTTAAATGGAGAAAAGTCCTCATTGTGCTGTTTGATGTTAGAGAACAGAAGAGGAGAAGGTTGCCTGAGAAAAGAAGGCACAAAATATCTGCTTTACAATTTAAGTTATACATGAATCTTAAAAACTGTTGTGATTTTACCCTAATGTTGCCAAGCGGTCCCATGTTCAAAGCAACAGGGGGCCTGTACATGTGGACTTTATGTGTTCACCCCATGTATATCAAGGTTTCTTCTGAGTGTTTCCTCACAGACCAAACATGCAGGCCAGGTGAACTGGAAGCTCGAAAAGTTAACACAGTCAGACTCAAATTTGAGGTTACATGGTATGGAGTGCAACCAAAATACACAATACAGTCACGACAAAACTTTAGCACTCGACAGGAATTAAGTGCAACAAAAATTACTCTAACAAAGGTTGAATATTCTTCACAAGAGCAGCTCATTTACATATGGCTTTCAGCTGATCTGAGTCAATTTAAACACAGATGGGTGATTTAAGTAGTGCTTTGGCAAATACGTCCTCTTTTATCACCAATACTTACACTCAAACAAAATGGGATGCGGTGATGTGTTGCTAATGAAGTTGCACGTACCTTGCCTGTAATTTTGGTTTTTTATACTTCTGTTTTGATTTTTGTTTAAAATGAAAGTAAAAAACACGTCTTTGTATGAAAACCCCAGCAATCACTTTCAATTTTCATGTGAAGTAAGAAAAGGCTGTCACCTAATTCCTGTTTAACCTGCAAGATCCATGGTGACATGAAGCTATACTACAGGGTTGGACAAGTTAATAGTCAAACATTACCCTCTTGAGTTTCTTTACTTTCTAGCAGCCTCCTACTCAAAGCTTAAATTTCTTGTTTTAACTGAAACACGGTGTGGTTGTCTTCCCATCTCCTCATATATTATTAAGAACTGTCATTTAGCTGTGCTTAAGAATTTCAGGTGTAGTTTTTCCAGTACATACATTTTTTAACCTGAGTCTTCACATGCAGCCAACATAACTAGGCATAGCTGGTGTGATTTAAAGTGCCTATAATTTGGGATGTCATGCACACTCTAAAGGAATTGTCGTATCTGGGGGTTTTGTGCCTTATTATTGCTTATTGTAAATTATCCCTTGGAATTTTTTCCACCTTAGAATATAAAATGCTTTTCTCTTGGTATTTTACGTTGTACACACAGTCTACAACTTCAAAAAACTAGTTGAATGTTACTCATTGTTTATCCCAGGCAACTCTACTGCCAATTACACAAGGCATACACTTAATAAAACAAACCTGCTTCTTAAAAAGTCCAGCAACTCCAAGCAAGTCCAATTTGCGCCTTCTGGCTCTGACTGCGCTCCGCTGATAATCTCCATTACCTAGAGAAGAAAGCAAAAGTGGTCATGATTTATAAAAATGAGGTGACAGCAGATCAGACCCAAGCCTTACTGCAAGCTGTTCCCTTTCATAGCATGTGACATGTTTGATGGATAGCGACTTTGATGTTTGCTCGGGCCCGTTGGCACCTTGATGTCCATGTGTGGCCATGCGGTTGAAGTTGAGCTGCCAAGCAGCGGTGATGAGAAACCGTCACCCTTCAACTACAAGGGACCACCTAGGGATTTGTTGCTACTTTGCCAGTCTCTTTCATGTTCGGTGTCTATGTGCACCATCTGTCTGTCGGTTTGAGTGACGGCTGAATGACAGGTTCCCTCTGAGAACATGGCACATAACGTTAATGCCAGGCAGGTCCAACCCCATCAGTCACCGCGAAGGCAGACGTGACAGCCCTGAGCTCCCTGAAAAACCTGTTCGCTGACATCTCTTCTTTCTGTCACACCGCAGAGAGAAAGTGACTGACTGACTGAATGACTGACTGAGGCAGGAAATATGCAGAGCATCAGGCTGACTTATATTTGATGGATAGGTGCGCTGGAGAACACAGTATAATGTGCTTTTTTATTTCACATCTTTATGTGTTGTAAAATAAAGCTGCCGTTGTTCTCTTTGATAGTCTTTGCTGTTACAGAGGTGTAACTACTTTTTCCCACAGACAGAAAATAAGTTTTTTTCTTTCTTTTTTAATTAATGCATGTTTATTGTTTATTTAGGTGAAGTTGCATCTTGGTTTAAACCGATACAGGTCTTTGAGGCAGGATTTTTAGATTGATACTCATTGCGGCCAACAATTTGTTGTATTTTTGCTGTTTTTGTTTAAGTGTTTTAATCACAGAAATTTCTGAGACCCAGAACTTCAGATGTTTTCACCAGGATTCTTTCACTTTTCTACAAACAAGAACTTTAACCAGAATAATCTGAACAGCACACAGTCATGTTAGTAGATGGTGTGTTTCTAACCCTTGTTATAATACATTTTGCACAGTGTGTCTGAGACTTGCCTTTCATCCTTGTCTCTGTGGTATCTCTTGCTGCATGTGAGAATAGTGATCCCTCACGTGCAGATTTCTCTTTTTCCTCTTTGCATGTGACTGTAGCTCTGCTGTGCCTCGTCCAAGTCAGAGGGCATGATCTATATCTACCACCAGGGAGCACTATCCCTCTCTAATAGCTGCTAAATGGACTTCCTCAGAAGGACAAGGTGGCACTTGTATATGTAAAATGGCAGCGGCGGTATGGGCGGTAGAAAGGTAAATATACTTAAAGCACACAATGGCGCATATCAGCACAGCAGCCTTGACTACAGTTACCACCAGAGAGTCTGACTCCTCCGCATTTCCCAGGCAAAAGGCCAAACGCATTTACAACACTTCAAGTGTCTGCGACACAAGAACGCCCTCTCCACTGTGAAATATGTAAATATTGCACTAATCAAAGGGTTGTGGAATCACAAAATGCCATGAAAAGGTTATGACCCGGAGCCTGTGCTAATAGGAGAGCGAGTGAGGGAGGGGGAGCAAGAGAACGATAGAGGAGGAGGTGGTGGAGGGAGGTGGCTGACGGTTGAGCAGTGGTGGTGGTGGGGAGGGAGTAGAGGAGTGACAGCTACCACAGGCGTTTCTCCTGCCTGAGGAGGACCTTCACATGCTGACCTCCGCCTCCTGTACTCCAACGCTCTGACAGTAATGAATAGGAAGGGGCTGTTTATGCATATCAGATGTTATTTACTCTCCCACAGTCAACTTAGCCACAGAGGATAGAAAGAGAGAGGAGCAAAACAGGATATTCCCAAAGACCGTAGGTTGCATTAGAACAATGTAGTTAACAGTGCAGAGGCCTCCACGGTGCACTGAGGTTAATTTATCTATCACAATGAATTTCATGGCATGGTTTTTGTGGAGCTTTAGCTCAACTTTGCTTTTAAAATGCTGCATTATTCTCTGCCTTTATTGTCTTTCAGGATTTGAGAACTTGACAGATACAGAATACCTACATGAAAACAAGCTCTTGTAAGTACATAAGTGAGAACTTGGCAACGAACTCTTCTGGAGATCTAACCCGCATGCTTATTTACTTCAGAAATCTCCTGTTCCACCAAACTAATGTCTATATCCAGAGACAGAATCAGGGAGATGTTAACAAATTCTGGTCATGTAATACACTTTTGCGCAGTATTAATTCTTTTCCACATTGACATGATTGGTCTTAAATAGCACAAACCTTAGAGCCAGAGGGAGGAAAAGCCTGAGCGGAATAATTCAAAGGAATGACGCTCAATGACGAGCTCAAGAAAATAACCTTGAGGATGAACAGTGAAGAATCAGCGGCCAGAAAACGTTTGTGTTTTTCTTGAGCCCGTGTGTCATTGTTATTGGTTTATGGCTCGGCTTCATCTTCCATCACCCCTTGTGAGAATTAAGTTGGATCTTAAGTATGTAAATGAGAACCTATTCTGTGGCCCCCAACCTCTGGTATATGAATCCCAGGACAGACCATGACATTTAACATCGCCTTCACTAATTTGTGCTTAATAGCCAAAAAGTGATTAGAATTAACATTAATGACATTTCATATGTCTCCCCTTCTACATTCATTACCCCGTCTCTGCTGCTGATACTTAACCAGCTAATGCTGGTGGCGGCTGTCTGCAGCTTTAATTTCACGTTACATTTTTGGCAGAAATCTTTCAGTCGTCCCTTTTTACACTTTCATTTTTCTTCTGCTCCTTTTCAAAAAGACAACAAGGAGAGAGAATTAAAGTGGTGCGGGGTGGGGTGGGGGGGGGTAATAAAGCTTTTAAGTTGGAAATCTATTCTATCACTCACACGCTCTTTACCAACTGACATGAGCATCGCTGTAGATTAAGAAAATAAAAAACAAAAAAAGGGGGGGTGTCATCTTTTCTCTGGCTCAGTGCCTGCTCTATCAGCCTCAGCCCCTCTTGCTGAAACAAATACCCAATACAAATATCACTTTTCTGTGTTCATGATACGGCTTTGGCATATAAATCATTCTACGAATAGAGCTAGAGGTATGTTTTCAAGTGTTAAATAAATACTGCCACATTAGCTGCGTCATTTCTTTCCAGTGTTGTAACGTTACTGACAGTTACATGTTAAGTAATTTAAATGTTACATGTAAACCAAAACAAACAGTAGTAAATGCTGACAGAGCAATTTAAGCTTTATAAAGAAGAATCCTTAAACCAAGAAAGCCCAATAATTACTGCTTTTCTGGTTTAACAGATTTTTATTACTGTCTCATTAAGATCATTGACCCAGGGGCAGAGTCTAAACTCTCTTTTTGTTTACCTCTGCAACACGGCTGTAATACACAGATGAGGGACAGAGGTGGTGGTAGGAGAGGCAAACACGAAGGATTGTTGTGGACAAATGGAGAAGAGAGGGTATTTTCATCCAAGGGTGGGGGGGTTAAAAGAGTTGGAAGAGCTGGGGGGGATCATGGGTAATGGCAGGGGCTGGGGTGGTGGCAGACAGGGCAAACTCCCCCCGGGGCTGGGCTGTTGACAGACAGGCCAATCTCCCACCTGGACAGACTCAGGAGAGATGTGTCAGTCTCCTGCGGCACCACCACACTGTTAAATGTGTATTGGCTAAGTGTCGGTGCCAATGCCATTAGCCAGCAGACTTAAATTTCCCTGTAATTTTCTATAGCGCTCCTCGTTATTGGCACCTCTGATGGGCCAAGTATTTGAAACCTGGTTGACTGTTAATGGATGACTGTTGTTGGTGAGCAGTGGGGTGATTTGTTATCACTCTTACAAGACACATCCACTTGCCCACACACACTGGTTTGACCTCCACAGACGCAGTTCATCTAGGATTGTTAGGACCCAGTTAGGACTGTATGTTCAAATATACTATGGCTTAGAATGAGAACAGTGTTGCTCATTGTCAGGAATCCTCAAGCAAGGGCCTATTTCATTTGCAATTTAAAGTAAATGAACAATAATCCAATAACTTTTTCTAAACTCTGTTTTAAAAATTACCTAGTAACTGACTAGTTTTACTTTAGATGCTTGAAGCACAATTTGGTGATCATATCTAATAACACTGCCAAATATTTCATGGAGTAGTTTCAGTTTTTGTGCACTTTTGCTCTCAAGTAAAGGTCCTGACATGTCTGAAACTCACAGCGGATGAAACAGATCCATACACACACACACACACTCTCTGAAGCAGCTGTAACGCTTCACTTCTAATGAAGGAGAAATTACAAGAGAAAGAGCGTTTGGAGACATTTCCTGAGATCAGGCGATTGCCACTCAGACCTCACTCATTAGCTTTATAGGGCAAAGAGGACAACCTTGCATGTGTTCTGACTGTGATTAGCATTTCATTTATTTCTTAATTTTTTAGTTGAATTCTCTCCAGACCATGATACAATGAGTGCAAAAAATGAGACTTTTTACTTTGCTCACCATCTGTGACCTAAAAACACATTAACACTAGTAGAATTTTCATGAGCTAACGATTATGAACTTGTTTTGGACTCTTATGGGATTTGTAGCTTTGAACATCTTATTCACAATTTTTACAAATCTCCCTTTCACTCTTCTCTCTCCCTTCTAGTGACATAGCCCGTCATGCACCGAGGGAATTTAGCCTTCATCTGGGCAAGACAAACACACACTTGAAAACACACACAAAAGTTAAACAAGCATATACAGGGCCAATTTAGCTTCTGTGTAATTTGTATATAGTGTTTGACAACCTTGCTGGAGAAGTTTTCAACCCAGAAATGCTAAGTAGTCCCAGCAGGAGTCAGTCAGGAAGAGGAGAGGGGCTCTTTGGTGTTTAATGTATTCTTTGGCAGCCCAGAGGCCTCCAAAACGCCGCATGTCTTTACCATCCACTGTACACACACACAGACACATGCGCACACACTCACATATCTGTCGGCAGTCAGGCTCTGAAGGAACACTGCTAATGGGGCTGTTTTTAATGAGCCAGGAAGAGGAGAGTGACCCTTCGAAGGTGAATATCTCTCTCTCTGTATTTTGCTGTGTGGAAGTGTATGCATGCATGCCATTCATACAGACTTACACATTCACACTTTCAGTATATGCACACGAGTCCTTGTGAATATCTAAGAAGTTCTAATATTTGTGTCTAATTGTTTTTAACTGCCATAATTACTTTTGGCTCTCGGCTCATTCATTCATCCAGTCCTCTCATCAGGAGCGAGCTCGTGAGACATCAGAAGGCAGGAATGTGTGTTTTTACGACTGGAGAGCCTGCATAAATTGTATGGGTCTGAAAAAAGAGCCATGCAGCAATAGTCCTCTGCAAAGCTGCGGGAGATTCGTCGATTTCCTCAAGTTCCACTTCACGTTGCAAGGGACATATCCATCCCCAGACAACCATTTCACTTTATTTCACTGATTTTATGATCTTTGCCTGCAAAGGGAAAAGGGGGAAAAAACAGGAAGCAGTTCTGTGAGCTGCCAAAAGATGGCACACTATGTATAGTGGGAAAAGGGTTGTGACAAGTGTTGTGGTGTCTGTGGTGTCTGTATTTAACCTAGAACCTGGAGAGTGTCTGTATTTCCTCTGCTGGGGACCTTCTGCTTCTAGGATTCAGAGATGAGGAGGAGGGAGAAGAAGGAGCTAGGTAGGTGAACGGATGTCATGCTTCTGCTCATGTTGCTCAACAAACCCTACTCTTGCTGCTTTTACACTAAAATGAGCCTGAGGATATATAGCTGTGACATTTTATCTGAGAGCACCCCGCACCCCACCCCTCCACCCACCAAGCGCTTCACTTTCCTGCAGAACATGTGGCGCTACAGTGCAGTCTGAGAACAAAAATAATAGATTGCTATTCTAATGGTTGGTGTTTTTAACATCTCATACAGAAAACAAATGCACCAACGAACCAGACATGACATAATGTATGAGTTAATATTTCTGGTTTATAAAAAAAATTAGAGGGGAATGAAAAAGATCATTTCATACATCGCTTTTTAAAAAAATTTGTTACAAAGCATCCTCGTTAATCTTGCAGAAATTGTCTTTTTATGAGTGTTGTTGAATTCATTTAATCCTTCTTTCTTCTGCAGATGAAGTTTTATATCTGTACTTAACAATTTCTTTTTGCCTGACATGAATGATTGAAATTTTTCATTTTTCTTTTTCTTTTTTTGTGAATCATTAAATAAAAAATGCAACACATGAAAATGTAAAAGTTCCTCTTTCTTGAAAGGATTATTCACACATGTCATGAGATCGCACTGATTTTCAAATACCAAATAGATTTTATTTGATTTTTTTTTAAGGTGATATATTGTTATTGCTCTTTTATTGTGTTCATGGGTCTTCACACTGAATGTGAATGTAGCAGTCTGTTCCTACAGTGTGATTACATTTGCTCTGTTACCACCAAAACACTTAATATCCTCACATTCAACATGGACACACTCTACGCAAAGACACACAAAGACACAGCCCTGCTACATGACCGCTGAAAATCAATGTGACAGGTTTCAGTCGTCCCTCAGTGTACACATCCCCTCTCAGACTCTCTTCTGACATCTGCTCGATTACCTCCTACAGCCACACACACACACACACAGTGAGAGAGAGAGAGAGAGAGAGAGATGCCCGGTATGCGGCTGCTCTAAGCCCCTCTGAGCCATATGAAAAGTAGTTGGTGCAGGAGAAACCAGATACTGCTGGCAGTGTCACATTGCGTTTGCCGCCACCCGTCAGGAGCGGGCCTGTTTGACTGCCAGACGTTATGACAGCGTCAGTCATCCTACAGCCCAACAGCAGGCTGTGGGACACAGGCGAGGAGGAAGAAGAGGAGGAGGAGGCGGTATGGGGAGGAGATAGATCTCCACCACAGGCTGACTAAGAGGTGGTGACTGAGGTGACTTTATTTTTGCTTGTACAAGAAAATGAGACAAGAACCTCTGATTTCAGCATGCAAACATAGTATCACGCTTCATGCATTTGATTTGCTATTTTTTACACTTTGATATGGAAAAAGAACTCACTTCTCTTTTAGGTTTCACATTCATACAGTCACACTTGCAGAGAGACTAGGAAGATATCTGAAGTGACCCTTCAGTGGCTTTCTAACCTCTTGCATTGTGCTTGTGTATGTGAGAGTGTGTGTCTGTGGTTGGCTTTGGGGCTTGGCAGCTGGCAAGATGATGATTGAGTCGCTTATCCTGTCAGACCTGATGGCTAGACCTGCGTTTTCATTTCATTTTATGCTGCTTGATACATTTTTGAGCCTAAGCTGCAGGAGAGTGCAATATGTCATCCCAGAAGGAACACAGATAAAAGCATACTGCAAACACTTGTGACAGCTAAGGACACACATACTAACAAACACAGGTGTACACTCAAACCAACCTGTGCCCCATACTTCCCATGTACACACAGAAGGTATGATGGCAGCCCCGGTTTGTCAGGTCATCCGACAGCGCAGACAGAGCCGTGAGCTCCCATGTGGCCTGGAGAGCTTGCAGACAGCAGGAAAGGAGGCCCGGCCAGCAGCCCCTCACGCCTCTGCCTTGTCTCGCCGCCTCACCGCCCCTTCCTAGACCTCACCTCCAGCCTCACCCTCTGCCTCTCACTGTGCAGGACAGCAACCCTCAGAAGACAAGTGATGGACAGGCTGTCTCTGGTGTGAACTCTCGCCCTCTCTGGCCAACGTCATGGAGAGACAGCTCACTGTGACATAAAGCAGGAAAAGAAACACTGCTGAAGCGGTCATCTGCAGAATTTTATTTCTGCATGTTGCTCAGTTTTCATGTGTCAGTCAATGACTGCTTAGTCACAGTGCTCATTAGCTCATTAGTGCTCATACTTACACTTTTCCCTCCAATTCTTTAATATCAAATGTCAAAATCATCACCTCCTGTGTGCTGAACACTTGGTTGTTAAAGGAGAAAATGTCATAGCTTTCGCAATAGCTCAAAAATGATTCACTGCTGTGTGATGACAGTTGTAAAATTGACATGTGCTCAGCGGTGGAAAAAGACTCTGATCCCTTTCTTAAGTGAAAATGCAAATACAACAACCTATAAATCTTCCAGTGCAAGTAAAAGTGCTACATTCAAAATCCTACTAAAGTATTTTCACAAAAAGGTACATCTGAGGTCCAGTAAGCGGTGGTAAAGACAACAAAACAAAGAGCAACTACACAAACCTCAAAGATACACTGTATTTAAATGAAACCATCTGAGAAGTTTAGGCAGGACAAGCCAACAAAGATGGGAAGCACTGTTCATTTTTATTAGTGCACATTGTGTTTTTGTTTATGTCGAATTGTAATCTAAAAGGTAGCTGGTAACTAGCTGTCAGATACATGCCGAGGACAAAATAGTACAATATCTACCTATGAAATGTAGTAGAGTATAAAGTATAAAGCTAAAGGAAAGTAGAAGTACCTCTAAACTGTGCACTGATGTTGAGTACATGTACTGTACTTAGTTCCTTTCCACCACTACATATGCTTGCATGAACCTGTTGAATGCTTCAAATGCAAACAGTGTGCCTGTGCAGACAAATGCTTGCATTTTGTATGAACCTCCCTGGCAGTTGCTGTCACTCTCCATCACAGCCATTCTCCGTACCACTACCTTCTCTTATGAATGATTAATAAACAAAGCTATTAACAATGCAGCAGACATTTTGTAAAAAGGTTCATTTTTGGAAATACAATCTCCCTTTTGTTAATAATCTCCATTAATCATGTGAGGATGTCATTTAACGCAAGGTTAATGAAACGCTGCTAATGCCTGGTTAATCTGTCCCCAGTCAGAAAGCTGCTGTAACTGTAATTCCTATCCGTCTATAAACTATTTTACAGGGGGATTCTTGTTGTGTGATTGATGGATGGAGGACAGGGGATGTCCATTATTTTTAAGTAGAGCACAGAGGCAGAATGTGGGGTCAGCTTTGGGCTGAACTCAGAAAGCTTCACCTGTCCAAACGGCTAATGAACCTCTGACAAGACATATGGGAACACACTGGAGGAGAATTTCACTATGACATAACAACTTGTTAATAGATTATTGTGGCAATCTGAACTATTCATTCACAATCGAGCATAATGCTCATGGCTTCCTTTCTCCATAATCCTCTGACAAAGTATTAATGGCAAAAGTGACTTCAGCTAGTGCTGATCTTCACATGTCTCTGTGTGCATGTCGATTTATGTGTGTGTGGCTTGTTCTGACTCTCATTTTCCAGCTGTCAGGCCGACCTATTAAACAGAGTATTATTTTTTTATGTCTGTGTGCATTGTGTCTGTGTAAGCATGGCGTGGTGTAAGCACAACATTAGGAGAGATGTTTATTGTAATGTGAGTGTCTGGTGCCAGCTGAGCTGAGCTGCAAGCTGTTTGGAAAAGTGGATGACTGTTTGATTGTTTGATGACAATGTGAGCCTTGCATCTCTCTTCCTTTCGTCTGTGCCTCTGAAGAACGCTGACATTAAATGTTTGATGTCGGCATGCACAACTGATGTACAAATAAAAACCTCACCGGTGAGACATGATTTTTTTTCTTCCTGCTTTTTGACAATACATTTGTTGTTTCTGTTGTTTTCCAGATTCGATTCAAGTTTTACCTTTTTCCCCTTTTTAAAAGTTTGGATTGTTTTATCTCTTTTTTCACCTCTTGAACAAAAAAAAATCACCAGAATGGAAGAAAAAAAAAACAAAACAGAAAAATCACTCATATGACTTCAGGAATAAATGTTTTCCAATGGGGAACCTCTTGGTTTTCAATAGGACCTGTGTATACAACATGATACTATGATGCCAGACAGTGGAGGTGGTGCTGCTAGAGGAGAGGCAGGTCAACGTGAGTCCTAATAAAGCATGAGTTCATTTCCCCACTGCATTCCCCCCTGGCCACTGGCTGCTCCATATACAAGTCAAATCGGCTTTTTGCCTCCCAAAGCCCTGTGATTTATGACCTGGCTCCATTGACTAGACCAGCTAGTTTTCATTTTTGTTAAATCACACGGCCCCTTAAATGAAACTATTGATTTAAAGTCAGCTTACTGAGGATTTAATTTGTATTTGGAAAATTAAAGCAGGTAAACCCACTCACCACCAACACTCACACCTATTCCCCCCTCATTTCTCCCTCCATCTGCTTTCACTGGCCACTTTGTGTGGCCATTAATGAATTTTGGACAGGGAGAAGAGGGATTTATAGCCCCGGGACTTCAGCTTGAACTGTCCCATACTTAGTGCCCCTTTGCTCAAGGCTGCTGCCACAGCACATCAGCACTTAGCCGCTGTCTTTCCCTTCATTTCCTGTGACCTTGACTTGCACTGGTGTTGTCTCAACTTTTCACTGGTCAACACCTGTCCAGCTGGATGCTGCTGTCGTTGTCATTTCATCATGATGAGAGTAGAAAATCAGGTTAACTAATTCTTTTATCCTTATATCAAAGAAAGGCTCTGTGGCAGTGTGTTTGTTTATTCACTGGTTTGTCACCACTGTTCCACTTTTCATGAAACTTGGGGAAATGATCTATTTGTTCATGATAAATCACAGACAAGAAAACAGTAAAAAAACAAAAAAAAAACATCATCCCACATCGACTGAATTTTGGTATTTTCAAAATGGCACGTCAGGGGAAGCTACTTTGTTACCCTCTCCATCAAATGTGAGTTCTCAGACACCCTCGCCTCCCATTTTGACAAAACCTGGAGAAATGATGCACCTCACCTTTTCAAAAATTACACTTCCTGGCCAAAAGAGAAAGCTACAATTGCAGCTCAAAACACAGTGACATATTTGTTACTGATTATCCCTCATTTGTAGTGGAGAAGACACGCTCGCTGCCGTCTTGTCCCAGCTTTGTCTCCAGGTCTGTTTCTCCCATTTCCTCTACTGACACCATGGCAGCCAGGCATCCCTCCTTGCTACCCCTCTCCCCTCTCCCCGCTCTCTCACCCCTCTCCCTGCCATAAGCTCCTTCCCCAAGCCCCTCATTAACCCCTCCCTTTTCCCCTGGCATTGAAAAGGCGCTGTCTTTAAACCTGTCCTCGCATCTTCAACAGAGTTTTCAATAGTGAGCATGTGGGCGGATGGGTGGATCCCTTTCCCTGTGCCCCCACACTGACTGTTTTATATTATATTTAGTAATAATAATCACAGTTATCACACCTCCTCCTCCTCCTTCCTTTTTGTTAGAGCCTCCCGCTAACGGGGCTGTCTCCCCAGCCTCCTCACCTCCGAAAGGGCCGTATGTGTCGCTCACCCTCCATAAAGGAGAGGGAGGAGCGGCGGGTGGGGGTGGGGAGCTCTAGGGTGTCATTAACTCCCTCCCCAATCCCTTCAACCTTATTGCTTCCTTCCATCTTCACGACCCCCAAGCACCCCCACCGCAGGGGCGCTACATAACTGTTTATTAACATGTCTTTGACTTCACTAGATTCTTTAAACTGAGCTCACCCCTCCACCCACCACCTTCACTCAGACGTGACTTGAAGCCTGTGCTTTCCCTTTCATTATCAGGGACCTGTTAGAGCGCAGGATTCTTAACCTTTTAGCTCAGTTCATGTGGGGGAATTTCCCATCACTGGCTTTTGTTCTCCTCATTTCTGCCTGTACTTACTGTGGAAGCAGCTGTATTTTTAGAGGAGGAGGAAATAGCAATATGCAGTTTTTTTTGTTGGCTTTTTTTTGGTGGTGGTGGTGGAGGCATCAGCAGGCCATAAAGCAAAGAGATACCTTTCTTACACTAGAAACAGTTACATGAAGTTAACTTGCTTTGCTGACACTGGCTTTACTTCATCATTTGGGGTCCCAGAAATAACAATAACATTTTCAGAATCAACCAATTGTTTTCCTTTACATATTTTTTTGTTTTCTTCTGATCCTATTAAAGTAACATGTAGAAACACGCTGATGTGGAAACTCTAACCTCTTTCATCATGGCTACTTCTATAAAGGTTTTAGGGTGTATAGTGGAGTGTGTGCCAATTTTTTTATTTATTTATTTTTGTCAGGAGGTCTTGAAAGCTTAGTAACAAATAATCACAAATATGGTACTGTGCACAGCAAATTTAATTAGTGAGGTTAGTAGAATAAAAATGCACTAGTAAGTCAGACTTACTGTCAGAGTGTGACTATTAAAAACACTGGAACTACATTTTGGTTGAAAAGGTTACAGTACAAATAAAAAGCACAATGTGCTCATACAATCAGAAGATTGAGTACAGCTGTCGGTCAAGTCTGGTTTTGATTTTTTCTGTCCCTGGAAGAGAAAGGAAGTTTGACTGTGTTTGGGATGATCCAGGACAGTAGTAGCCGGCTGACTTTATGAGCGTCCCAGAGGGAGATTGCACAAGGGTCTCTGAGCTGAGGCTGCCAAGCTCATATCTCTCTCCTCCCATAAACATCACAGAGCACTGATGTCTTTAAAAGGCCCTGAATGACATCTGGGAGTGGAGGAACATTGTGATTAATCGCCATGTTGATTCTCATGGAAATCACCCTGGGTTGAGTCAGAAAGAGAAGAGGAGGAGCTAAAAACCGTGTGAAACCGACTCTGGCCAAATCCACAAAGATGATTGCTCGCAAGGGAATTTTTATGTTAGCAAAAAGGGCTTAATACAGTGGCCTCCCTTTTGTGCCAATGTTCTATTCCATATTTCAAACTTATATCTTATATGCATTTTCAATCGTTTAGAATAGGAATGTCATGCACACAGCTTGATGAAATGGCATTTCAATGATTTCATGTGACAGTCATTGAATCAATCTACAGAATTACAGAGTGAACAGCAGTGCTGTACATGGATTGTTTGTATCTGAAATTCACTTGAATGAATCAGTTCTGGTTAAAAAAAATATCCACGTTACAATATGTACATTGTGATTGAGTGAGCAACATCAATTAATGGCACAAGTGCTGTACTTAGGGATAAGTGTTAGGCGGTAAACGTAGGATTATACTTGATTTAATAGGGATGCTGGGTCCTGAGTCAGTGACTCTGATTTCCCACAGGGAAAAAACACTATCTATTGTAAATGCTGTGCATGTGCTGGCTTAGGTAATTCATCCAGGGGTTCATTCAAATAAACAGATCTCAATGATAAATGCAGGCTTTGGAAAGACATAGACAGATGTGTGTGTTTTTATAAACAGTGTATGCCACATTTGAGGAATGGTGGAATTCACAACACTACCTCTTCATAACAAAGCCTTGGAAAGTTGAGGGTGACACCACCAAAAATGAATGAAAGTCCAATGGTGTTCTGAATGTTTGTCAAGAGGTGTAGTTTATACTGTTTGCCATAACCGCCGTCCCCGGGCCATAAGTCTGTGCCAGCATTAAAAACAAATAGCTGGACAGAAAAAAAACAGGGAAGAAGGAAATTTGCCCCAGTGAGGAATTGATTTTGTCTGGCTCAAGAGAGTACTTCATTCTTGGTCAAGGCGGCAGGAGGGCTCCAAGAAGTGTTGTACTAACAGGAGAGCAAAGGCACCCATGCAAAACTATTTTTTAACAGCGCCTGGAAAAATCACCAACTCCTGTGCACCATTTTTTTCTTCTTTACAGATGACACAGTACTTTCCATTCACTCATCACCAGAAGCACCTCACGGCCACTTTTCAGATTTAAAGCTGCAGTGGTGCAACATGCCATCTTTGGCTGTGCATGCTATGCTAGATTTACAGTAAAGGTGAGCATGGGACTCTCATGGAAACAGAAAGGATTTCCCACTGGAGACATATACCCTATGTCAAACCGAACACACTTCTCCCACCAGGCACTGTGCTGCACATGTTCATTCTTATATTTTGTTGTTAGATATGATTTGCAATAGTCCATTGATTTTGATTTTAAAAGGTTATTGTGAATGATAATACAGATCTCGTTATAAGAGTAAATATTTATTTCTTACCCTATCCAATCAGGATACAGATACAGCGCCTGCTCCGACCGTCACCATTTCCGTCCACCTCAGCAGACGCGACTGATTTTATAGGGCTGGTTGGGAGCGAAAAATGTGAAGAAGCAAATTTGGAAAGCATGACTCTCCTCTGCAGTGCTAATTTAGTGTGAGAGCTAAGTGGCTCATTTTTATGTGAACACCATTGTGTTCCTAACTGTGCAGCAAACAATCGTTGTTCCAAGGCAAAGAATGACACAATGTGAACAATGGAACAATGAGGACCTTTTTTTTCTCCATGTTGCTGTCTGGAGGAACAAAAAGATCCTTACAAAACACAAAAAATCTGGGCTGGTATAATTGTTTTCTAAGGCTGTGATTCAAAGATGTTGAGTACGTTTTTTTTTCAGGGAGGAGACAAGATGACGCTATGCACAAAAGAAGGTGAAGTGTGTACTGTAACTTACACTCAAACAAGCACACAAGCACAGGGGGGTCATGTACAAATGAAACACACACTCAGGTGAACATTAGCATGGTGTGTGTCAGCCACTGTCGCCTAATGTTATGTATGTTAGTATGTATATTGACAGTGATCAGCGATGGGTGTTAAAACATTTCAGGCCCCTGCTCTCCCCACAGCCATAGCACTGACAGTGTGAGACCTGCCACCGAGCAGCCTAACCTGACACTATCTATCACTGGGAGCATGCAGGAGTCAATGCTACACTGCACATACTGACACACAATCTCCCTCACTGTCTACTGTACTCTGTCTCACTTCCGCTGCTTGGCTGTTTCATTCCCTCTCTCTGTATTTATATATGTCTCTTTGTCCCTCTGCCTCAGTTCCTCTCAAAGACACTAAAATCCTCTCTCACACACACATAACCCTGTGCACACACAATCTCAGGGATTCCTGGAAGTCTTGCATGCATGTCATAAATCAAAATGATCATATCAGTCTTGCGCACAAAGCCGTATTTATTGCGAGGAATGATGATACAATAGATTTCATCCTCCCTTGTGCTCTGCGCGGTAACACATTATCAGTTGGTGTATCAAACTTTCTTTGTGTGTGTGTGTGTGTGTGTCTTGCTCTCAGTCCCACCCACCAAATACTTGTCTGTTTCCAAAAACCACCCCCGGGTGGCTCGTGGGCCTACATCTGTTTGTGATATACAATGTAATACAGCACCTATCCCACACACCTCAATGTCACAGATTCACAGTACGACAAGGAATTGACACAGTGTACTTTCCCAGAAGGTCTTGCTCTTAACACTCCCCCACCCCCCACCAAACCAACCCCCCCTTTCAAATTCTTTCCCCAGTAACATGGACAGCTCATAATAGCAGACATGAATCTGCGTCTCCCCTCACTCCAAACAGATGCTGGCTGTCCATAAATCACATGCCTCCATTTTGTTGAGGAGAACAAAAAGCGTTGTTTCTGTGGACCTGGTTATAATCCCTATGCCCCATGTTGTGTTTTGTCTTTGGGCCAGCTCTCGTCTCCCCTCTCCTCTGTCACGCTCCGACTTCTCCACATGCATTACAATAGGGGCAGCCAGGTGATGAATATTTGTGTCTGGCCTGCTGTTAAGATTTCATTAATCACCACAAGACTTGAGCGCAAAGCAGCGTACCTGGCCGGCCAGCAGCAGTGGGCTTCTGTATACAACCTCCAGGGGACAACGCGCAGCCATGTTGTGTTATGCTATGGCAAGTTGTATTTGTTTGTCTTTCCTTTAATTTTACTGTTTATCGGGTTCCAAGTACCGTTTCTCTAAACAGAATGGATTTGCTGAAAGGAGCAAAAGGAAAAGTTTTTACTGTCCAATAGTACAAAAGAACTATGATATGTCAGCAGAGGCTGGTTATAGTTGTTGATCAGTATCAACAGACTTAGCTATTGTTTGGCCAGGTGTTGAGATTTCTTTATATACAACTGTGCAATGATGAAAGACGGTGCTACAAAAAGTGACCAAGTACCACAATGTATACGTATTTTATATGTAAAAGTCTTGCTTTCAAAATTTTACTTAAATAAGAGTACAGAAGTATTGGCATCCAAATACACTTTATGTACCAAAAGTAAGACATCATGCAAAAAGGCACATTTTATTATTGTGTACATTACTTAATTTTACAGCTGGTGAAGGTGGAGCTGATTTTAACTACCTCTTCTGTTGTTTTGATGATCACAAGTTCCGAATATAATAATTATAATTTAAAGTACCTTATACACTGCTAGGTATCTTGTGAATTTACCCCAGAGGATCAATAAAGTCTTGTCTTATGGTTTTACTGTATTTCGTATAAATAATGTTAATTTGTAATGTTGTAACCAAAGTTAGAATAAAATAAAAGTGGTGCAGTAAAAAGAACTATATTTTCCTTTGAAATGTAGTGATGTATAAAGTAGCAGAAAATGGAAATATATGTGTGAGTACAAGTACTTCAAAACTGTACAGTATTCAATTAAATGTACTCAGTTACTTTGTGCCACTGAAGAGTAATAAATATTATTTTAAGGTTTAGGACATTACTGTCTCTTTGGTTGGTTGGATTTCTGTGCTCAGCTTGATTGTCTCAGCTGTAAAAAATAAGATGTGAAATATTGTTTGGGTCGGTTATAAGCCATCATGACACAAGGAGATGGTCTAAAATAACAATGCACATAAGTTCCATACTAACTTTTTAATTAGTATGTAAAAGTCATTGGTCACCTTAAATAAAATAGGCACTAGCTTTCTCAGCATTTCCTGTGTTGGGGCATTTATTCGACATATGATCTTATTTTTTTAGCCACGCTAAAGAGATGACTGCTGTCTGTCGGTCAATCAGCTGATCCACCACTTTGGTCCAAACTGAAATATCTCAACACCTATTGGATTATTTGCCATGAAACAGTCTATGTGCTACTGCAAAACATCTTAACTTAATCACTATCATGTCACACACCAGATGTAACCATCCACAAATTCAATTCTTTATCTCTCTCCACTCGCTTTTTCATCATCTGTGTAGTTTTATAATGTAGGAGATAAAGCGCCAGGATACACTGCCACTTTTTGCTCAAACTAGAGCATTTTCAACTTGCATGGATACAACTTTGCCTCAGTTTGTGCCACACTTTCTGTCTATGTTAGGTCAGAATTCTGCAATCTAAACAACAATATCTGTTGCTTGTCTACCTAAGAATACAACCAGTAGGACCCTTACAGGTCACACTTTCCAAGCCATTGTCACCACGGTAACCATCATACGCTTCATACAACCGTTCCACCAGCAAGTGTCTCGGACCTTGGTCGTCATGGAAACAATCATAAGCACAAAGTTAGGATTATATTACAATCAAAGTTTCATTAGGCTCAGTGGTTAGGTTTAGGAACAAACACTACATGGATAGGTTTAGAAAATAATGGAGGAAAATAAGAACAACCCCAGGTTTCTTTTCAGCACTGTAGCCAAGCTGACAAAGAGCCACAGTGCTGTTGAGCTTAACATTCCCTTAGATCTCAGCTGTGATGACTTCATGAGCTTTTTTATAAATAAAATCACAAATATTAGAGAAAAACTTAATCAGATCCTTCCAACAACTCTCACAGATGTGTCATCAAGTGCAATGGCTTAGACACATCTGTAAGACCTCAGTTATATTTAGACTGCTTTTCTCCGATAGATCTCTCTGAGTTTACCTCAACAATTCTAAATAATCAAGATGTCTCCTGGACCCCATCCCGACAAGGCTGCTCAAAGACGTCTTGCCCCTAATCAACATGTTCATATTAGATCTCATCAACCTTTTTCTATTAAGAGGCTATGTTCCACGGCTTTTAAGGCTGGACTACTGTAACTCCTTATTATCAGGATGTCCCAGTAATTCTCTAAAAATCCTCCAGTTAATCCAAAATGCTGCAGCCAGAATACTGACAGGAACTAGCAAGAGAGATCATATCTTTCCCATATTAGCTTCTCTCTCCACTGGCTCCCTGTAAAATCCAGAATAGATTTTAAAATCCTTCTCCTAACATACAAAGCCCTTAATGACAAGGCTCCATCGTATCTTAAAGACCTCATAAAGTCTTATCATCCACTTCACTCTCGAAGTGCAGGTCTACTTGTGGGTCCTAGAGTCCACAGAAGTAGAATAGGAGGCAGAGCTCAGGTGAGCCTGAGCCGTTCCTTAGTTATGCGGCTATAGACCTAGACTGCTGAGAGTCCTCCCATGCTATGAGCTCCTCTCCCCTCCCCTCCCTTCCTCTCCTCACTACCCATGCATCTATATGCCACCATTATACATTACTAAGTGTGTGTCTCCTCTCTTGCTCCCTGTACCTTTCAGCAGGTACCGGCCACATCAACCTACCCATCGTTTGATTGTTTGTTGTTGTGTTTGTTGTGTCTTGTTGCTTTTCTTTTTTCTCTCCTCTATCCACTCAACCGGTCGAGGCAGAAGGCCGCCCACCAAGAGCCAGGGTCTGTCTGAGGTTTCCTCCATTAAAATGAATTTTTCCTCCCCACTGTCACCAAGTGTTATTGTGTTGTTCAAGATAAATTGGTTGGGTTTTTCTTCTATAATAATAATAATAATAGTAATAGTGGTAGTAGTAGTTGTAGTAGTAGTAGTAAGGTCTAGACCTTACTTTGTAAAATGTCCTGAGATGACTTTTCTTGTGATGAATTTTTCCTCCCCACTGTCACCAAGTGTTATTGTGTTGTTCAAGATAAATTGGTTGGGTTTTTCTTCTATAATAATAATAATAATAGTAATAGTGGTAGTAGTAGTTGTAGTAGTAGTAGTAAGGTCTAGACCTTACTTTGTAAAATGTCCTGAGATGACTTTTCTTGTGATTTGGTGCTATACAAATAAAACTGAATTAACGTGAATTGAATTGGTTTGGGCTAAAATAACCTTCATCACCATGGTGTGGGTCTCTGGTTCTTACCATTGCTAACTCTAAGAGACGAGACAGTCCAAGTAACTTCAAAATAGTGCTGATTTATTCAAAGGATCACAGGTAAAATTAACATTACACGCTCAGGTATCTTGCGCCTCCAAACTGCACACAGGCAGATGTAAGATGAAAGCCCCTGAACCCACCAGGCCTATACATTTTATCCCCTCGGTTGGGCTAGCCCCATACTACACAGAAACGTCAACCGAGACGTCTCTGTTACCAGCTTTGCAGCTGGTCATAGCAGTAGTCAAAACATGAAGCAAATCAATGTGTGTGTGTGTGTCTGTTGGTTAAGTGGTGTGTAACTAAAAACATTCTCACACGACCTCTAGTGACATGTCATGACATTAAACATAAGAACATATTATGGCTAAGGCTACAGTTATACACATCATAATAATAATATTAAACACCCTGTCTGCTGACAGTCATCAACTCTTCTCTCTAGTTATCCTTGACCAGATGTACCCTGTAGAAACTCATAAGCATGACTAAGCATTTAACAGTCTAACTAGACATCCTATCTCCACTAAACATTTCTAATACATAAAGTATCTATCCAATTTCTATCTGACTAAAAATACCTAACAATGGCTACATGAAAAAAATATGGCTCACACAGGAATGAATCACTGGTCTCTGGTGGGAAAGTTCTGCGTTTTCAGGCTAAACACAGAGAACATTCTTAAAAAAAACGCACATCCAGTGACTACGAATGATGAGTAGAGTCTCTAGTAGCTATGTTTGCATTATGAATACTATCTTGGTTCAAGATAATCAAGTTAAGGTTCAAAGTTATCATTTTCTATGCAGGCGGGCTAGATGAAAAAGAAATTATTAGTGATTTTTATGGAAAGAGGTTTTACATTGTTTAGTTGTGTGAACAAGGTTATACTTACTCATGTACTTTCTAGGTCATTTGTTAGACCAGTTTTGTTGAAAAATAACTTCTACACAGGAAATGTTTTCCTTTCTCAGCAGTGAGAGCCAATAGCAGGGTCTCATTGTGTCATGTTAACAGCTTCACCTGCCCAAATCCTTCACCAAAATATGACTCCAAGCTCACAATGTAATCACTGTCATTGTCTCTTTTCTCTTCCTTGTAGTCCTCTCTTCATTTTACAGCGCTGGTGAGGGAGTAACAGATGGAGAGACAGAGTGCAGGGATGATGAGGACGTAAAATGTGCAACGTTTACTCATTCGCTTTTTTATTGTCTTGCACTGCAGGAGTGGAGTTAGGGAGTGAGCAGAAAACATACCGGTGGGGTACAAGGACACGGGCCTCCTGAGCCTCATTCACCAACCAATCGGCCTTGATAGGATCCACCAGCTGCCAAGGATACACCAACCCACCGCCTCTCCTCCTAGCTCTTTATATCAGCCCTTGCCTCCCCACCTGTTCTCTCACTGTCAGTCAGTTTTCACTTTCTTTTTTGCTGTCCCCCCTCTTTTACTGTCCTTCCCTTTCCCTTCCTTTCTTTCTGTCTGTAATGTGAAGCGGTGATGGATAGACATGTGCCGGCATACAGAGGAACCTATTTGGACTGGTGTGTCAGCCCATCTTTATCAAATGTTGCAGAGGTATATTCTCTTGCTATGCTTCATTACTTTGGAATGGTGGGCCCTGAAAGGTTTGACTGCTCTGTCTTCTCTCCTCAGACCCCCTCCACCTCGGCCCCCTTCCCTCCTTCTTCCCCCATCTCTCTTTCTCATTTGGCTGCTGTGAGCTCTGGTACTGGAGCTGTGGAGTGAGTGTGAGCACCGCTGTCTTTCTCACTCCGCCCGCTGGCCGAGAGAACACAGTGATGCCTTGGGGGGTAGATATCGATTCCATTGCATGGTTGAGGTGCTAACAAAGCCCCTCCCCTACCTGCCCCTTGTCATGACAACCAGCTGCCACACCAGGCAACCATTGGCCAAGCTTCACCGGTGCCTCTGCCAATCAAAATGCCACTCACAGCCCCTGTTTCTGAGCATGACCTCAGGATGACATCACTGGAAGGGCATTAAAGTAATAAAGAGCTTGGAAGTACAATACTGTAAAGGGCAGTGTAACATAAAGACACATCGATCAGCTGATCCTAAATTGAGGTGTTTCACTCTTAGCTGAATGAGAGGTCAGCTTTCAAGGAAAAACATTTCTCTCACAGTTTGTGTGTTCTGTCATAATGTTAACAGTATATCTGCACTGCACACCTTGTCTATTAAACTGAGACTGGATGTGAGTGTGGATGAAGGTATACCACCCCTCAGGAAGTGGGGATCAATAGTAAACCCTCCTGAGCTAGGGATATTTCTCCAGAGGGGGGACCTCTAAGCCTGATCAATGAGGACAGACAACATCTTGGACTTGATGGGAAGTTTGGAGTGATGCGAATAAGAGCAGGGCTGAATTATAGAAACTGTCATACCGGAGAGGATGACACTTGCCTGAAATCAAAACCCAGCTTCAACATTAGGTGGAGTTCCAAAACAAAACATCTCCTCATTAGATCAAGTGAGATGAGTTCATTATGTTATTTTTAACATTACTTCTAACAATGACACTGAGTGTTAACTGGGTTGGAGCCAAATTGGAGAGCGTCCAGTTCAGCTGTTAGATTTGTTGCAGTCATATCAAAGCTTTCCCTGAGGCCAGTGGAGCCTGTGTTCTTCCACCAGCTGCATTTAGACCTGACTTGCCTTTCCCCAAATAGCCAGTTTGGCCCTATAATCAATGACAGGAAAGAGGGGCACTATGGGATCAAAGGGAAAGCGTGGAACCCAAAAGAGGCCATAACTCTGGGGTTTAATTGTGTTTCAAGTAAATGTCAGAGCACCCCAGACGTCTGGGAATCATCTGCCTCCCTTTAATACCAGTTATTGTCATTCCATCAAACAAATTCACATTTGGACCAAAATATTTCAGGAAGTAGCATGTAGGAGACTGACTCCACCCTGAGCACTAAATTAGAGAATAAATGTAAACAGAGAATTGTTTTGTGACACACACAGTAAACATGCTGCAAATTGAATTGTCACTGGTTCATTTCTTTAAAAGAAATGTATGCCTGATGTTAAAGTGAGAAGTTGTGTTGATCATCCGCAGTAAGACTGCTTATAACTAGAGTGAAAAAGAGTGGCTTATGTGTCTGTGATAATTAGGACTATATTCTGTTTTGCATAATCGTGCAGAAAGATAAAAAAATTGAGATGAAGCATTATCAAAACAATGATAACTGCACGGCGGTACGTTATCAATATATCTGTTTCACATCCTGAATTCTCTCTCATATTTTGACAACCTATATGGCACATTTAACCTTCGGTGTCTGTTTCTCAAAATGAAATTGCATGGTGAAAAAAGGGAAAAGAAAGACTCATATTACCATGGAAAAGGATGGCTTTTCTCTGGAACAATAAGCAGTCCTTGAACTCCACGTCATTAAAGTGAACGCCATCATTTCCTTTCATTAAGATGACTGTGTGCAGACACATATTGCAGTTGGAAGGCGAAGCTGCGGCAGGAGACTCATTTAAAAACCGCCCTAATCTGGAAAATGATTCTAATGTTTCTCAAATGTTATATCCTTCCAACCTAGCATGTGAAATGCTTAAGAGAGCTGTAACATTTTGAGGCATTTAAACGAGTCGCTGTTTAAAAAATGTACCCTGAGAGCTGCTTTTCCTGCTTTCACATCTATTTCCCATATTTTTGACAATAAATACTGAAAAACTGAATAAAATCACTTCCTCTTTGGAGATTATGGTTATCATATGCAAAATGGCCTCATATAAACTGTGAGACTCTGTTGCTGCTTCTTTTTGTTAGTTTTTGGTGTCAAAGCAAAGAAATAGCCATGCCCTCTCATGTTTTCCTCATTTGACTCAATGGGTGTGAAACAGTCCTTCATATCCATGTTTTGTCTATAAGAGATGAAATGACTTTAAGACTGTGCAGTGTTGCCACAGGCAGGCTGGCTGAAAGGCTATTTCAGGAGAAATGGACATGGACATAAATATCCTTGCAGGGTGCTTTGTAATAAAAAAAAAAACAATGTTATGAAACGCAATGAAACATAAAGAAAGAAAAAAGGAGGGGTGTGTGTTTGGGGTGGTGGAGGGGAAATATCCATCAAATTAACACATCAGTGACTTTGATTGTAATCTCTCCGCCCTGGCTCTTGCTCTGCCACGCTAGACAAGCAGCCAAACGTGATTTATCAATGCAAAGCTAATGGCATCAATATGAATCTAACTAAAAATCAATATTTCATTACCAAATTGTTAGCAAGAATGAAGAAAAATGGCTGCGGCCAGAGCGTTCTCCGGGGTAGGAGCATCTGGAGTTCAATGTGACAAGATGAGCGATGCGTGACTCGGGGCTCGAGGAAGGACACGGTGAGGACAGGACTCAGTCTCGGCACACTTTGAACTCATTCTCTCCTTCTCCCTCTTCCGTGTTTCAGCCGCTCCAACAATGTTCCCTCTGCTTTATTATGTTTTCGCTGTTCACTACCTCTCCCTTGCTCTTGCTTTCCTCCTTTCATATCTTTATCACACCATTTCCTCTATCAATCTCCCCTTGTGTGTCAGCGAGGGTGTCGGCAGAGGACCACACAGTCTTTCACATTCCTCCTCAATTAATGACCAACTTGAACATAGAGCCACTCAATCTCCCCCAGCCTCCTCACCCCACCTCTCTCTCTCTCTCTCTCTCTCTCACTCACACACACACACACACACACACCATTTCAATTATTTTTGCCTCCTTTGAAGACAAGTCAGCATTTTTTTAATCTATTCCCCTTCCCCTTTAGTCTCTTTCTACCTCTCTCCCTCCCAGTGGATATATCTTCCAAGGCTCATCACACGTTCTCCTAACCAGCACTGCATGGCTTCTCCTGTAATGAGCAGAGAGAGAGGAAGAGCAAGAAAGAGAGACAAAGTAAGAGAAAGAGAGCAGAGGGAGAGAGAGAGAGGGAGGTTGGGTTTGATGGGTAAGACACCCACCTCTGGACTAGATCACACCTCCCTCATATATGACCTTCACTTTATTTATATTCTAGTTTTTAGTAACGAGTATTTATTAGGGAGGGCCTGTGATTGTGGCACACCATCAGGTAAGTAATGATGCACCTTTGTGCTTGTGCAGCAGCCCCAGTTGCAATTAAAAACAAACAATCTGTCTCTCTTTTCTCTTTCTGCATCATCCCATCGACACCCAAACAGCCACACACATGCATACACTCCCTCTCCTTCTTCAGCGTTTGGATACACTCCAGTTCTACCTTTTTCTTCTTGCTGTAGTCTCCCCCTACTGCCACTCGCTCATTTATGTCTCCCCTGGGAGGGGGTGGTAATGTCCGAGAGGCCCATTTCTCTCTAGCAAGAGCAGACAGGTCCATTCCTCCGAAGGAAAAGGGGAAGGGGGTGATTGTAAAACATGTGTCATTACAGTGTCAAAACACCACCCAAGCACAATGACTCCATCCTTCGCCTTCGATGTTTTGGAGGGAATTCATCCCCTAATTTATGGCACATGAGATAAGCATCCCTGAACTGTGTTGGTGTGCTAAAGGCCTGGCAATGATGAATATCATATATGGTCAGAGCAGCTAATATGAATGCTAATATCACTGCTGACAAACAGTAAATCGACCCTGGGTGTGAAACATATGCAGCTTTGGATAAAGTGTTCAGGTTTCCTTTGGTGAGAGATTAACCTGTTATGGAATTTATTGACATTTGCAGACTATAGAGCAGAAGTGTGGGAACAGAAGTGTGTGTGTGTGTGTGTGTGTGTGTGTGTGTGTGTGTGTGTGTGTGTGGAGAGCGGGGTGGGGTACAAGAGATTTGACAAAAATACAGTGGAAGTAATAAAAAGCAATGTTACCCTGCTCTTACAGAACAGAAACACATGTACACACTGTAGGAGTCACCAGGAGTACTTTTCTATTTTGGCAGTACCATGACTGAAAAACCAACAGTGATAGAAGTAGTACGCAGATCGTTTACTGAATAATAGTAGTACCACAATGTGGAAAATATTTCGTTTTAAGGGAAAGCCTTAAAAATCTCTGCTCAAAAATCTTAAGAATCATCATAAGAATAATATATATACTTACAGTATTAAAAATAAAAGCACTCATCAAACAGCGGTGTCACTGTTTGTTGAAACACCAGACAGAAATTATACAGTCAGAAATATTATTACATTACATACAGTACAGTATACAGTATTGGATTATCACAAATGCTGCGTTAGCATGTACTCTATAATGCTTCTTTAATGTTGAAGCTGGTCAAGGCAAAGCAAATTTTAACTACATTTGCACATATGCATACATTTTTATAATTATTTTAACTTTAAAGTTTTTTCTTTACTGTTTACTGTCACATAAAAGTACTGGAGTAAAAATGATATTTCTTTTTGAAATGTAGTGGAGAGGGATTGAGACTCATCATCATCATCACCATCATCATCATCATCATCATCACCATAGGTGTGTGTGTGTTAATGAATAATAGTAATAATTTAATAAGCTCAAAAATAAAAGTAATAACAAAAAAAAAAACCTGTCTGACTGCAAAATGCACAATCATACTTTAAAATCATATAGCTGCATCAAATATGTCTCATTGCTTTAGTCATATATTTCACTGGTGGAATCTTTGCTCGGGCTGTGAACAGGCTTGTTGTCCTGTGTAAACAGGAGTCTGTGATCGTAGAGAGTAGCAAGGATTGGACTCACATCTATGAAATGAGGCTAACAAGACTTACGCTTTGTCTTAATGAATAAATTAGAGAAGGTAATGCATTATACATAGATGATCCCATGTTGGATGGAGAGATAGATAATACATATCTTTCATTATTTATTAAATGACATTAACTTGGTCAGGAGGTTTGGAGCCAGCATATATAGAGCCTGATTTGAATAACAATTAGGCTGAATGACCTTAACTCTGTCTACCCAGTGCAACAAGCAACCTGGCCATCAAGGAAATGTTAGAAGACTATAGGAAAAGCAAATGTCTACCACTGGCCACTGAAACACTAATACTTGCAGCGCAAGATCAATTAGATCCTGTTGAGGTTTAAACATCTGCTTTATTGATCAGCAAAGCATAATTAAAGTGACCAGGTTGAAAATGACAGAAAGGCTTCTCTATCATGCTGCTAACAGATTAAACTTTGTGCACAGGAAGAAGCAGATCTGGCTGCAGTTTGAGGGTTAAATGATGTCAAGCTGCAAAACAGGCAAGACAATAAGTTATTAATATTAATGTCATTTTTGATTACTTTTGACATTTTTTATATCACTGCACATATTTGACATATACATTATTTAAATTACAAACTTTTTAGTTGATATTTTGTCCACTTCAGAGCAGAACAACAAACTGTAAACACATTGCTGGCATATTACCAGCTTATAAAGTTGTTAAGGTCACATTACTTACAGTAATGCGCAGCAACATTACCTTAGGTTTGAGGACATGTTTCTAGCCATTTCTAGCAAATGTTAATTCCATTATTAATTTTATTCTTAGCTCTGGTTTACTCACCAGCAGCTATCGATAAAATAATCAGACCCATCAGCTGCTGAACACCAGCTAATTGCTAACGTTGTCTGTGTGCTATTGTGGGTTTACTGAAGCTTTTTAGGTGGAAAAAGGTGCTATGTTGTTACCAGAAAAAGGCAGATAAACTGATGAGATTGAACCAAAAATAAAAGTTAGGGGCAGTGAAACCAAACCTAGAAGATGCTAAGATAGATGCTAAAACTGTTTTGAGATCAGAAATGGAGAGTTAGCTCACTTTGGGTTTGTCACTACCAGTTACCTGTCCCATATTAAACATTGTTAATATAAAATATTGATGAGAGCGGGTTTAAAAACATTGCTTATAGCTCTTGATTATTTTTAGGGAAATATCTATTCAGTATGAATTGTTCTCTTGGTAAAACAACAGCATGCATGAAAATAGACTATCACAATATATTTTCCAAATAGAGTGTTAGTTAAAGGGTGTAAATAATGGTTCGGCAAGAAGATCATTCACAGTTTGTTAACAGATAAAACAATAAATACTCAAAGTGTCATCTCAGAGAGTATAAAGCTGGCCTGAGAAATCTAATAAACGATCACAGGTTTTAATCAGCCATCCAGCCCGAGACCAGTTAATTGTGGTATAAACTGGCCAGTGTGGCCCAGACCTGTTAGACATATATTTTTACTATGCCAGTCTTATCACATGCAGAGTCATTCACTGTTACAGTCTGTGTGCTTAGTCAGTTGCCTGTGCTTGCCTTACCTGTATCCCTGTTGCCTGTCCATACTACCTTGTTGATCTGTATGCCCACACTGCTGCTACTCTTATTAAAGCCCTGTTTTCCTCGCCACTGCCTTGTCCAGAGTCTGCATCTGGGTCCTAAATTACCAGAACTGTGACAACCTCTTATCTAGACATATTTTTTACACGTTATTAATTTGCCTATATCAGAAAACTCCTGACATCAGCATTCAGGTATCCCATTAGAATTTCTACCATTTACCTGGGGTATCTGACCAATCAGCCGCTCTGTGGTCCTGGAGGTGGGGGTGGTAGAGGGGTAGGAAAGGCCTCTGGGGCTTATCTGTGGAACATTCGAGGGATCTTCATGAAGGCAGACAGGCTTTGATGGGCGAGGCATACTTTAGTGTACAGTGAAGTCAGTATGACTAATGTGCCGAATGGGACATTTACATAGGAGAGGCAGGCTGAGCTTGCTGCCTCCCAGAGGTATGTATGGCTGGCCCAGCCTAGTGTCTGCTGCCTGTCCTCAGGGCTCCCTCTGCCACTTCATTTCCATGCTCCATTTTAGATCAAGGCTTCTCTAATATTTCCACATTATCCGAAGAAGCAATCTAAGATTGGAATTTGATCCACTTTGAGGAGAAGTTCCTTCACCCCCCCCCCCCCCCCCCAATTTGATTTGATTTGATGAGAGACAAAAAAGCCAATTCTTGAGCTATGTAACTACTCAAAATTACAATGAAATGAAAATTATGTACATGTATATATATAGAATTAAATGACAGTTTTTATATCTAGCATGAATCGAAGATGATCGATCTCTACTTTGATATCTGTTTCTTCTCTCCTCATTGGCAAGTGTGACAAATTTCCCACACAGAACAAAATGATTTACTTCGCACAAGGAGACAGTCACATTGCACTGGAAATTGAAAATTAGGCAGAACAACAGTAGGTATTTATACACATCTTGTGACTACTATAACTCATTCTGCGGGAAGTAATTATTACCGACAAACCTTCTCAGCTTGAACATTATTAGTGCGCATTAACTAGCACTCCCCTTTGTAATTGTACATGGCAAAAGCAGCAGGTTGGAGGGGAAATTAGTGGAGAAGAGAGCCAAAGGGAGAGACGAGAAAGGACTGGAAAGTTAATCTCTAACAGAAGATGGAAAACCAGAGGGTAGGGACAGCCAGATGAAGGAGCATTGAGGGAGCAATGTATGTGAATATGATAAACAACAACATGGATGAAGCTGCAGGTTTTTCAGGCCGTCTCCCTTTAGACCCGTTCTCTCCTCTATACCATATTGCTGTTGCTTTAATTAGGTGTGTGTGAGGAGTCTGTGTGTGTGCATGCACTGTATATTACCATGTCTGTGTTTATGAAAGACTTTTTCAGGTGAAATGGATGAAGAGAGCGATATAATGAGACTTCCCTCCGTGTCTCTAAAACCCACCCAGTGTTAGCCCTCAGACAGGCCTGTTTCCTGCTATCTTGATGTGGCAAAAAGAGGAGACGTTACACTATTTTCATTCACCTCAAACTGCTTCACGTCCGCTAAGTGTTAAGAACAGAGTTACCTCACAGAGAGAAGAGAAACTGCTTTCTGAAAGAATGAAACAGGCAGGGGGATTTCCCCCCCCAGTTTATAAGATTTACCAGTACGTGTCATGTAAATGAGGTTGGTGCAGTTTCAGTTGTCCCTGGGGCCTGGATTGTGTTAGAAAAACTGCATCTAAAAGAAAGACAGAGGGATAATATTTTTACTGGTAAATTCAAAGCAGTTTAGTAGCTGGTCTATTGTGACGGTGGGCCAAAGAGAACAGTAGTTTGTCAGCATTTTTCTTCATGTCTTTTATTTTATGTCACTGTTTTGTCAGTGTGAGTGATTTTGTAATAAGTGCTTCATTTAATTTTTTAACCTTTTTTATGGATCCCAGTATCTTGTGCATTCCTAAAGTGAAACTGAGAAGCAACACTTAAGGCTAATAAATGGGGACAGGCAGTTTCCCACTTTGACTACCTTTTGCATTCTCAGTGATTTCCAAATGATGTTTAACTAACAAGTCGGATGAGCTGCGACCTATTTTATTGATTTGTTACATTTAACCTTAATGTATACAAAGAGGCCCGGTGATGAACAGCTTAGTCTTGGGTGTGGGTGGCTATCTACACAGGGCAATAAAAGCAAAAGCATGAGCAATATGATAAAAATTACCTATAACACTGAGGATCAGTGCCTCATTCAGATGTAAGCATTGTAGGTACATGAACAGTGAGTAGGGGACAAAGAAGAAACTTTTAAAATCTGACAATGAAATCAAATGATCCCTCTACAATTCCTGCTACACTTTATACTATCTCAGCAGGGCAAAATCATTTAAAGGCCTTTTTACTGAGCTCTGTTTTGAATAAAGGTGTGTGTTTGCCTCTAATGCAAAAGAGATGCAAGATATGTGAGCTATTTTCATTGAAGGATTTTATACATATATATTAATGTAGTGCAGGTCTCCTCTGACTGACAAGAGGTTGGGGGGACACCTACACTTCTGTACAAGTCAAGGTTTTACAGCCATTTCCTGATATGAATCTCAGAGCACTGTGATGGGAAAGCATCTCATGACTGAAGTGTAATGGTGGATCATACATGTAAATAGCCAGTACAGACAAGCAGCAACACCTGCTCAACTGGTGAACTATCCAAGGTATATTAACTTTAAGCAGAGACACAATAAGGAAAAGAGAACATTTACATTTATAACCTTCATTTGAATTTAGAAAAATCTAAACATTTCATCTAATGTTCCAAAAAAAAAAGAAATATTGTACAAATATACTTCATCATGCAGTCATTCTAGCTCCTGAAGACTGTTAATGACTGTATATGAGTAGGTTTAAACACACAAGGAGGGTGCCAGAATGCCGTCTTGTTGTACCATCAGTGATCTTTAGCTTAATACCGTCCAGATGGTGGAGGTGAGGATTGACGTGCACAAGAACCCATGGGCCCAAATGGCTCCACTGTGTACACAGTGGAGCCATTCAAGTTCCTAGGGGACCACCATCTGCAACACCATTAAAGAGAATGCAAACATCTCCAATGTAATTAGTAAGGCCCGATGCAGGATGTGCTGCCTGTGTCTACTTGGGCTAACATGTCAACATGTGACTGCTGAGTGTGGTGTAAGTACATAATGCCTCTGATTTTTCTCAGCACTGCAGATGCCATTTAAGGAGCTGAGAGGGTAGTGGGCTGCCACATGGCCTCCATCAAAGACTCGTAGGAAGGCAGAGCAAAGAAAGGGACAAGTACCTCACTCTCCGGAAGACAGTTCTGGTGCATCAGTGCAGCACCACCTGTCACAACAACTGCTACTACCCAAGAGCAATCCCCATCCTCGGCCTGTTCTTCTCAGTCTGAAGGCCCCCATCATACCAAGGCTACTACCACAAGTCCACATCAACAGTATTAAGACTGACCCAGGAAGACTTGATGCGAATCTTTTAGTTTTGTTGTGTATATCACAATTTAGCTTTATTTTGCAGGCATCATTTTTTGCTAATAACTAGTCCAGTTTTGAGCTGCATATTAAATTCTTTAGGGCCAAATATCCTTGGATTCACATTGTTTAACATAGTGTACAAAAACCACATTTCCAGGGATTGTCATTAAACAATTAATTACAAGACAATTCCAAAACTCCCCTGCTATAGTAGAGAAGCAAAGCATTCACTTGTCACACTTACATATGTAAAAGCCAAATTATGTTTTTCAGGAAAAAATGATGGAGAGACACAAAAACAAATGCTCAGCCACTGTGGTTTGGGTTAATATGTCTACTTCCTTAAGGTTACAGGCCCTTTGTTGCCCTGCTTACAGTAATAAACACACAGTTGGGGTTGTGTAACTGAGGTGAAGAAAGTGAATGCAGCCAGAGGAAGCACAACACATACATTTTGTAAAATAAAACAAATGCTAAACTTTCTGTCAATACTAAAAACAGCCTTCTTCATACAAAGAATGCTGTGAATTTTATATGAAAACACATTTACTGCTATAAAATGTATTAGTAACATTTTAAGAAGCAGAATAAAAAAAAAAAAAATTGGATTTGTTAACCGGTGCCTTTCAAGATAAGAGTTTCATCTTAATTCACATGCTTTAGGATTATTCATTATTTAATACACACTATTATATTTGCAACATAAGTATCTTACTGGAACATATCAGTGTTAGTTTTGTGTAACTATCTTGTAATACACCGTTCCACATAACCAAGAAAAAATACTTATGAAACCATTCTACTTGCTCAAAGTAACTGATAATTTTGATGGAGGGATGAAACGTACAAAATCTGGTCATCACCAAGATTGAATAAAAACAAGAGTGTTTTGAGGCCATGAGAAACACTGGCCACATCCTGTGGATTGCTTGGATTCCCAGAGTGGATCTTTCTTTTCATCTCAGTCCTTTTCCACATTGTCTCTTCTTTTCAGTCACAGGCCTTCTCATCAATGCAGAGTTGCACAGCATGCAGCATGTAGCAACAACAGGCTAATTTAGCACAGGGGGAGAAGTGGAGGCATTCTTTCTCACGGCAATAAATACCATTGTTAAAAAAATGAATTCTGGCTTGGAAAATGATACAGATGGAGTCATCTGATTACTGTAGTCCTCCTTTAAAGACACACACACAAACTTAGAGTGCCATTAATTAAATCCAAATATAAAGCTTTTGACAATATGTTTAAAATTTTTGCATGTTTGTACAGAGTCACAGATCCTTAAAAGTTCTGTGAAATGAGCACGGAGTGTTAAAACGAGTGACATGGTCTCCAAGACTATATTAGACTTTAATACTGTACAGATGAAATGTTTTTATTTTCTCTTTTTGCTTGAGATTTGCCTATGATATACTGTAACACCCCAATCTGAAAGAAATACCCTTCTACATGCCACTGCAGATACAGATCATACAAATGTAGCATTTACACTGTTAGTGGCTAAAAGAACATAGGATGCCGAGTCTTGTACATGGGTGACAATGCTTGGCAGAGAGGGAACGGGAGCACAGGTGAAGCCTCCTTGACCCTGAGTAACACAGTGGGTGTGGATGGGTGGGGGTGAGGGTGGCCTTTCTGGGGCGCTAAGTGCTCTGCTTGTCCAGCCCTGGCAGGTGAACTGGCAGGGGCTTCACCCTGAGGTTGGAGGGCTCAGCATTGAGCACTGACACTGGATAGGGGTTCTAGGATACATCCTGACTGAGCATGTGTGTGTGTGCTTTTGTAAGTTGGTGTGTTTGCTTGGTTGTACAAGTGCATATACATAAGAAGGCATGCTCGTATGTGCCTCTACTGTGTGTATGGCTGTGCCTCTTGGTGTTCAGCCCATAAATGATGATCACCCTGGTAGTACCAGTAGGCAGATGGGGACCCCCAGGCCCTTTCTTAGAGTTGGGTAACATGCAGACGAATGTTCCAAAAGAGGCTCGACAGGCTGTACACCGTCACATCCATGGGCACTCTAACCTCTCTGTCGTCTCTGAGGGGCCCTACCAACCCTCTGTGTTGGCCTTTTCCCTGCCCCCTGGACCCCGCTTCTCTACTTGGCATGTGGGTGACAAAGAGGGCAGGAGGAGTCAGTGAATACGAGGGTTCACCTGGACAGGACAAAGAGGAACAACACACCAAGCTACATCCCCCTGCTTCCAAAGCTGACATGATAAGAGATGTTTCTGAGAGCCACTTTGACCTGCTTTCCCTTTATGAGAAGAAGATAATCCTTGTCTACTAAAACATGTTTGATGCTGGCGCATGTAACACCTTCTGTGCCACATTACAAATGAATTCTGCTGTTGCGGAGATACAGATGAGCAAGATCTCCCTGTTTTGATTCCATCTTTTCTTTTGCTCTAAGTCATGCACTTTTATGCTTCCACCTCACCATAAACACATGTATGACAAGTTTATAATTGTAGCTCCAAATCAGCGTGTTGGTGTGTGCCACATGGAGGCAGAGGAGGCCATAATTGGCATTCCTACCTCTGTGTGCCAGCCGGCTCTCTCTCCCCTCATCAGAGTGAGAGTTGACAAAGAGAGCGCCAAGCATTTCCAATCCCACATCCCTCACTTTTTTTTTCTTCGCGGCCTGTGACGAGGAGAAGGCGAGATGTGTGTGTGTATGTTTTGGATTAGTGTCTTGCTGCACAATAAATCTTTGTTAAACAAATGCAAAGCAGATGGCACCATGGTGTCTCCACCATGAAGAGAGAAAGAAAGAGAGAAGGAGAGAGAGAAAAGGAGAAAGAAAGAAAAAAAACACACGCCTACTCCTTATTCTCATCCTCCACAGACGCGCTGATCATGCTCATTACATAGACGGTGACTGTGTTGAGCTGCAAAACACTTAATCCTGGAGTGGAAGCTTAAGGTGGTGTCTGAATACTGACGGACACCCAAGCACATTCTGTTCATGAGAGAGAACATTTTGTTTATCAGATACAAGTGTCAGCGTGCCTGTTGATATTAACAATAGAGCTCGCATTTCTTGCCCCAGTGCACATGAAAAAGGCACGAATGGGCCAAGACATTATATTAAAGCAAGGTAAGGGAAGGTAGAGGGCTCTCTTGTCTCTACCTTTTCATGTACAAGTGGTCTTTTCTGCATGATGCTGGCCACGCATGGCCCCGGCTGTCACTGATAGTTATGGATCCTTTTCAAGAGCTTGTGTGTTCCCTGACACAAAAGAACGAGAGGGGCCCTTGGGCGATATTGTGCATGGGAGCGGTGCTGCAAGATGGCTGGAGACAATTGTGTGGTGAGACTGATTTGCTCATCACAAATTGACACGGAGGAGTCCAGCGACCGCTGTCCAGATCAGACGAGTCTCACAGACAGCGGGAGGGCCGCTACTGGATTCAGGGCAAATACAAAAATTCTTTTGCTTATGCTTCTCAATGAGTTATTTAATTTTTTTGCTCATTATAACATTCAACCTGACATCATGTCCAGCTGGCCCTGTGTAGCCCCTGTGAGGAAACATGGGCTACACATTTAAAAGTAGGAATAACAGGGAGCAGAGTCATAATTATGATGATAGGTGACAGTGCTAGTGAGCCAAACATCATTGCAATGACAGCGGCCTGTGTGTTTGTAAATGTATGCAGCCGCATAATACTGCACAAAGTGGAAGTGTGCTCCTTTGAATTACCGCAACTATTTCTCACAGATATGAGACTTCGACTAATTTGAACTATTCTGTTTTGTATATCCATAGTATTTTTGCCTTCAATGACCGTGGATTGTGATTAATGAAGTTATTATGCAGCATACACCAGGGACCTGATTATTTACATATATTGAAGGAGTAGCTAGTCTAATAAAAAGAGCCATTACCCATGCTGATGATCCTAACATTGAGGTGCCGTTCTCTTCCTCTCAGAAAGCTGAGACTCACCCATGGCATATATTTTTAGACTCAATGTCTGACTGGGAGGCCGGATTAAATCGCGTATTTCAGCACTGAAGTCTTTACTCCTTTCATCTCGTCTGAAAATGGAGGGAAAGCATCACTTAACATTGCAGCTTACCACACAATTACCTGAGTACCTGTTCTTACTGCAATTACAAGCCCAAGACAAATAATTAGTCTGACAAATGACTGCTGGGCACATCGCCCTTGTTGTGGTTGAGCTGTGTAATTTGGAGCCCCAGCTCTGAATGCTGGCACTGTGGCGGTAATTAGCGGCAGGCAATGCAACTTTACACTCGCCGAGTGTGTATGTGTGCACACTTGTGTGTGCCACTGTGAGATCATGTGTCACTGCGGCCTTGGCTGCAATCAGAAACTTCAGAACCTGGAGTCTAGGTTGCCGAAATCTCTGCATGTCAGCCCTGATCTCCCAGTCAGTGACACAGACAGCAGCACCTGCCAGCCTGTCACGTCTCCCCAGCAAGGGGCTGACACCATATTGTCAATGCCACAGATTGAACGGCAATCTTTTTTACAATCCCCCCTTCACTCCATCTGCCATCATCTGTGGTCTGTCTGCACATCCCCTGTGAGTATTTGCTCCTTCCTGCCTTCCTTCCTTCGGTCACTCAGTCGTGGTTGTCACAGCTGACAACGTCTTGTCAAATGTTCCTGCAGCTGCAGGTTCATCCATCATTAAACGGCTGAGAAGAATTGAAATAATCTCTATCAGAGCCCTCAGGTGGTGTTGACGGCTTTGGAGATGCAGGTCTGTAGACTAGGAGGCCTTGCTTGTAGTAGGCATCATTACTTCCACATGTGTCAGATTTGAGTAAAAGGTTACATGGTTAGAGGAGAAGAAGAAAATTCACGCTGGCAAATTCAGGATGATAAAGTCATAAAAGTAATTTGAACTGTCTTCTGTGATACGTCAAGGCTTGCTTTCTTTCCCGCTGAACTGTGCAGTCATGTCTTCACACAATATGCATGCGCAAACACATATGGCTCAGCCCTTTCATTATATATACACACAAACACAAACAAACAGTGCCCCCCCCCACCAAATGCACAGGCACACACACATGTTTCTGGGCTCCCGTGGGGCCTTTTTAAGAGCATTGGTTCTCAGAAGTAAATGGATCGCAGGTGTTCCATTCTACAGGAGAGGAGGGGAGGAGATTTTGCAGGAACCAGAGACCTGACCTCTCTACAGAGATTAAGTGTAGGTAAATCTGGGGTGTGTCCCCAGCCCAGTCCCAGCAGTGTGAGAGGCCACGTCTGACTCCCCTTAGTGAGTCACGGAGGCCCCGGAGCTGGAAGCACAGGCAGACCGCCACCCTGGAGGCCAGAACACACACACACACACTAACCACTTGCACACTCTCAGAAACACAAAAACTGTAGCACAGGTGTGGAGCCAAGCAAAACAAAAATATTCCTAATTAGGTTATTTTTTAATCTATGGAGGCAAGAAACCTAATTACTACAAGGCATAAATACAGACATTTCCATATTTACTGCTCATGAAATAACAAGATGCAAAGGTAAAACAAAAGGGGAGGATCAGGGAAATGTTAAACACAACACAGAAAAAAAAACAATGAGAATTAACAAACAAAGCCCTCCGTTATTCTTATCGTGCGATCTGATCAATCTATTTTTGTTCCTCAACAGCTCTAATCTCTCTCCCACTCCCTCCCGTGTTGTGCTGAGAAACATTTTTGCACTTCAGAGATAAAAATCACAGTCTTCTCATCCACTCCTCTTCTTTTGTCTCAATTTCACACAACAAAGAGATAACACACCCACGTGTGACAAGTCCACCCACATCCATCAAACTTCGCTCAAATCCGCCAGCAATAGAAAACAAAAGGATGACTCTTTCATCAGAGAGTGGGCCAGAGAGCACCGATTGCTCTCAGAAAGGCGAAACAGTGAGAGACTGGGCGGTATAGAGTGGAAATGTACAGACCTGTTATGCATTTCAGATTGACTTTAACCACTTATTTGCACCAATCGTAGCAGTTGTTTTACATTAGGCATAACATTTTACCATTGTGTAATCCTGCACTGGTAAACTTTGTCATCATTTAGAAGACTTACTATGCTGCACTTCAAAGAGATCACTTCAAACGAACAGTATGGCCTGCGTCCAACACTGTCAGGCTTTCTTTCTGAGAACTTTGTTGATAAAGTTTTTGTTTTTGTAGGTGGAGCTCGTTTCATTATCTGATCAGCCACAGCTGCTGCAACTGTATACTACCCAGCTCTTCTTCTGTTTTGATTCCACAGTCTTCTCTAACAAGCCACTGCTGATACTGCCAGAAATTTAAAACAGAAAACCCTCTTTGCATTATGGAAATGTAAAAGCTTTCATGAACTGAACAGTGAATGTTGGATTTATTGACAAGAGAATTATTGACTTAGCTAATTACTGTTTGCAGACTGTACTTGATTTACTAGCACTGCTTTCTCTAAAAAAAATAGTCCTGTGAATTATCCAGCGCTGTGCTTCTGAACGTGGGGGTCAACTCACCTCCCAGCAGGCTGCAATAGAAAGCTAAGGGGTGGTAAGATGACTGTAAACACAGTCCTGCTACACAAAATTAGGTTTGTTTTCATTCATTTTCTTATTTTACTCTTTGCTTTTACTGGATACGTCTACATGTGAACATATTCAGATCAAAGTATTTGAATCCTTTTTTTAAAACAGAGCCTATAATTTGTGACCACTGTTCATTTTTACATCTAAAACTATTATAAAAAAAAACACAGCTATTTTGGCAGCTATGATATTGAAACTAAAAGTAGCCTATGTTGAAATGTTTTACAGTTTTGAATGAACAAACGCTAAATGATACATATGAACTCGTTACTGTGTGTACCTGCAGAATAAAACAAATTCCTTTGCTGCCCAAAAATATCTTTTCTTCAGAAGATGATTTAGCCATAGGACCTGTTGCCCTAATGTGACTAAGAAGTAACTTACAGTCATGTCTCTGTCACACAGATAAATATACATTTTCATCAAATTGACTAAAGTTAAGTCCAGATCAGATGCCAGTATTCACTGTCCAGCTGTTTAAAGTGTTTCGCCTTCATTGTATGAGAGTGGAGGCAGAAATCTAACTTAATAATCTAAACTAACAAAGTTCACAAAACCTACAAGAATCAAACCAAATCTATCTGCATGATGGATAGAATTAGAGGTAGATGTGAAAAGAAATGTCATTGTAATTTGGGTGAAATGACCCTTTAATACCAGCTAAATCTCACCACTATGGCAAGAATTCTGGTAGAAAGAACACCTAGCCAGTCAGAAAGAAAGACAGACACACATTTTATTTCTGTAAAAATAGCCATAATCTTACATAAATCTCACTAGAAAGGGTCAAATGATGTGCACAGTGAAACAAATACACTAATATTACACAACAGATGAGGTACCACCAGTGTGATAGAAGAAGGAAAAAGGTCAAGGTAAACTGGACCAGAGACTTAAAATGTTCATCACAATCACAGCTTGCCATCAGCTATTAAGTGTCCAGCGGCAGACAGCCACACAAATTCAGACCTGACTGCCTCTCACAAAACCTTCTTATCTCACCTGTCCACCTGTCCCGCTCACTCGTCCATCTTCCACCCGTCGCCTGCCGTGATTGCATCTTTAGTGTTACTACCCAAGCAACAGCTCTGGTGCAAAAGCGACATAAAGTCAGCCATTTAAAAAAGTGTATTTATTATTTCTGAGATACAAGGAGACAGCAAAGAGGATTGCTTCCTCCTTTGACTAGGTAAGGGTACAGTGATGGAGATGACGATGAACAGTTTAACAGCAGTCTGGGGCAGAATGGAGGCCTTCCTAAATTTGACTTTATTCACATCTTCATGTGACATTTACATTTTGTGCTGCAGCCATATAATGTATTGAACAAAACCGTACAACATGCTTGTTTAAGCATCATTTTCTTTTCACAGGCATTATACGATACCAGAGATTATACTGTCTGTGTGTAGTTTTAGTTGGCTTAATTATCAATTTACACCAAAACAGCATTTACACTTAACCTATAGTCCTGAAAGCTTTATTATCTGCAAAAAATTACACAGGGTACAAACTATATTTCCCAGTGGTGGAAGAAGTATTTGGATCATTAAATGAGGAAATGATGGAAATACTTAAATAAAAGGCTTGCATCTAAAATTTTACTTAAAGAGGTAGTATCAACAAAATCAGTGTCTGTTTAAGTTGCTGTATTTCTGTGTCCGTGTTGATCTCCAACTTTAACTAGGCTACTTTACACCTGGTTTCTGTCTCACCATCTTGTGAGTATATGAATCCATAGCAATGCGTTAACTGTTATACACTTTTTATACTGTATATTTTGTATGTAATATCTAAATCTACATGATAATTATAGCTATGAAATAAATGCAGTAAAGTAGCACAAAATGTAAACACTGAAATGAAATACAATCAAATATAAGTACTCAAATATGTGCTTATACAGGCCTATACTATTTGAGTAATTGTAGCTAATTTCCAATGCTGTAATTTAAAAAAAAAATACAGTGATATTTTATGAAATTGAGGTCCTGGTAAACAGTTCTAACAGTGTTAATAATTAGTTTCACAAAATGTCAAAGCCATGCCATGTGAAGACACTACATGCTGTATCTATATGTTAATGTCTTATTTTTAATCTGTAAGTGGTCAACTCTGATTTTTCTCTGTTTATATTTCAAAGCTCAACTTTGCACAGAATAATAATTCAGTGCATTGAAGCCCCACAGTGTGAGTTTTTCCCTCTCTACAGCTGCCTGTATCTGTGTTGTCCTGTTTGGTGCTGTGGGCTTAAAGGGCTTTAAAGTCAAAGGGTGTCGTGATACTTCCACCAGGCAGCCACCCGTCTCTGAAGCCAACATGAGTCACACTTATTGATGGTGGAAGTTCCATGTGTTTCTGCAGACAGCCTTGTCTGCCTGTGCATTTCCTTCGCTGTGCTGAGATACATCCCTACAGAAAGAGGCCAAGCCTGCTTAATGACCCTAACGTGTCTAGATTCGCTGGATCAGACAGTTTCAAACAGTTCGCAGAGCTACCGTTCTGACAACAAATATCCCCGAGCCAGACAGTGATGGTCATTCCCTGGCTGGTTCTGACATTGCAAAACAATGTGTTGATTTGGATTTCACATTCAGCCTCCCGCCGCGTTCACATGGTTTAGACAGAGAGACATGTCGTTCCGGGGGTTAGGCTAATTTCACCCAGGCCATTTTAGATGATGTCAGAGGGTGCAGGAGAAAATGGAGATGACCTCCTATGCCCTGTGCTGCTATGCTGCGTTAGACTTGCCGCTCACCAAATTAGGTAAATCTGCCGTATTTGTTTCCTCCAGTGTCCACTTCATTATGGTGCATGTCAGATATGCACCGTCCCATGACAGATCGCTGGCCTCCTTTCTTCCTCCACAAGCAGAGCAATGCCATCCTGCTCTTTTAATGCAAAGCAATGGGAAGCGACTGTAAGTATTTGGTTCAAAAATAAAACACGTAACTCTGTCAGTCTTCTCTTCATGAAGCATTTGGTGCAAATGTCGTCCTAATCTGCCTTGTCTTTGGATGTAATTATCAACCCTACACTATACCCAGGCCTCTGCCTGGCTCTTCTTACATTGTGTCTCTTTTGTATTTCGCTTTTCTCATCTGTTTTTTGTTCCCCTTTCTGTCTTTTGATTCAAGCGGATTGAAGAAAAACAGGCCTGATTGTCTCGCCTGAGGTATGATTTCATAGGTTTACATATCAAAGTCTATAAATAGATAAGAGCTTTAGAAAGGGAAAGTGAGCATACAGAGGGGTGTGTGTGTGTGTGTGTGTGTGTGTGTGTGTGTGTGTGTGTGTGTGTGAGTTGATTTGTGCCTGCAAGATTGTTTGTATGTCTCTATGTGGATGCACGTGTGTGTGTGTGGAACGACAGAAAGGCTTTCCCACTTGCATACACAGCGAAAAGAGCCTCGACCAAAACAAAAGGGATTATGGCATTTCAAGGGTGTTGTGTTCGCTGTGTTTATTCACATAGCTCATGGGGCTGCACAGGACCGGCAATGAATGTCAATGTCAGGGAGTGAAAATGCTGCAACACAAGATAAATATGATGAACAATAAACAGAGATTAAGGCTGAATATGTCATGCTGCATCACGCATAGATCCTAAGTCTCATGACATTAAGTAACCCTTGAAAGTGTTGACATGATCATGTTAAAAATGATGATGGTTGTTTGCGTCACACGCACTGCCTCGAACAAGAGAATATCCTTACGGGTAGTTCGGCAGATTTGGGTCTCGCACCTGCTTAATCCAGTCTTGGATGTATCAGTGGCACTATAGCAGGGAGTGGACCGTATTAGCAATGATCATCATGGCCCGGAGGAGAGCAGAGATGAATGCATCAAGTACTGGACTTGATGGAGGTGCTTTGAATAAATTAATTAGGCTACAGTGTGAATTCTGCAGCAGGTGCAGTCTGTATTGCAGGTGCAGCAATACTCACTATTAATGGGTGGGAAGTACAATATCTACGTAATCAAAATGATGCCTCAGCAAACACAGTCTTACCTATACATTTTTCCAAAGAAGAAAAAAGTTGGACAGGGAGCGGCGTCTGAAAGATAAAGCCTAACGTGCACAATATTGCATCGTGTTAGGTAACAACTGTATCTTTAACTTTAAGTTAACCGATTGTGTTTCCTTTCCCCTTTTTTGTATTTCCACATCTAATTACACTTTCATTCATCAAAGTTGATTAATAGGTCCTGTGGCACGCCTGCCTCATTTTACTCTCAATTAAGCTGTTTGATGCATGTTCTCATCAAGCAAGATGCATTGGCCTGGTTTACTTGAGGCGCTATTAGTGGACACTGTAATTAGTATCCCAGCACATAGAACTTCCCCCACCTCCTGAGCCCCTCTCCCCAAGCTGCCATCCCTGGCCTCTTTTAATGCCTTCCAAATAATGAAGATAACAGAAAAGATGAGGGATGAGAAGTCCGGCCCACGTTAATCATCTTCTCTGCAGTTTGTGCTTTTTTTTTCCTTTTTAGAGGGAGAATTACGGCTTGTAAAATCACCCAATGTCTTGACAGACCCCTTTTGTGTGCCAACCACTCCAGCTCCTCCCCGCATTTTCTTTATCAGTGAGGACATGTATGTCTTTATCACATTTCACACTCAAAAGGGAACAGCCAGCCTGATATATTTGCCAGTTACTAAATGTGGGGCTTTATCGAAAATATCAGTTTAAGTTGTGCACATTAGCCTTCATGCTCTTTGAGAAGTCACTTTAAAAGAGGGCTGATTACACGCTTGTTGCTGTCGTGATACCAGCTTCAGCTCTGGAGCCCCTTTTTCTTGCTCAGCCAGCTTTCCCAGAGCCCTCTTCTGCCTCTGATTCTCTGCACTTCAAGAGATCTCTCTGAGGAGGGCTCTGGGGGCCTCAGCAAAGAGCCTGGCTGGGCCGACAGAGACTAAAGGATGGGTGAAAGAGATGGGGAGAGAGGGAAACCAGGGGTAATAAAGCCACAAGAAGCAGAAAGAGGAGAAGCTGCACTGCTGCCATGTGACTGCTCTTTGTGCTTCAGATGCTGTAGCAATGGTCATGTCTTGTCCCCATGTCTGTGCAGACGGCTCCCATGGGCCCTTGCACCAAGCTTGTAAGTGCTAATTGGGCCTGTTAGGGTCAGCAATTAGCCGGCTGCTATTGAAGGATCGTGACAGCCAGGCCCTTCACAGCCCAGTCACTCTTTTGGGGCAGAGAGAGAAAGAGCAGAACATAACATGGACAAGGCTGACGCTCCGACAAGCAGCAGAAGAAGATTAACCAACAGGATATCCCACAGTGCAGTGTGCTGAGGATAAGGGGGAAGGGGCAGTATGAGGCAACATGGCTTTTATTGACTTCAGTCAGAACTGAAAGAACTGATGCAACTCTCTCCTGCTAGATATAATGCATCAACTAGCACTTTTCTCTTCCTGTACAAAATGAATAAAGTTTGGAACTGAAATTCTCTTTTAGGGTGCTGTGGTGCAGTTTGACTTGCTCTGGGTCTTGGGTTTGGTGTCTGACTGGTGCAGCAGCTACTCAGCTGCTGTTGTCATTGTGGGTTTCATTATGTGAGGTAGAAGGGTTTATTTGCCTCTTATTAAAGGAAACCAGCATTTTGATGTTATTTAAACCCCAAACATAGAAAAATGATCTTTTTGTTTTTTCAGCTGTTTTAGGGCAGTTTGCTTTTCACCAGCGCTCTTTGTTAGCACCTCATTCTGGCTGCTATCTGTCATCAGCTTGCACGCAGTGTCCAGCAGAAATGTATTAAAGCAAGGCTTTTAGGTAGCAGTCATTTTGCAATATAAGTAAATTGTTCTTTTACTAAATATTAAAATACAATTTGTTTGAAAATTGCTGTACTGAACTGGCCAAAAGTCAACAGTTGCAAAGTGAAAAGTGGATAAGGGAAAACAGACAGCGACACCGACGAGGCTCCTAAATGAATATGACAGGGGGTCATTAGCAGATTTGGCCTCTTGCAGCCACAGCTGTGTCTTATTGTGGGGCCTTTCTGTTTGTGTGTGTCTGTGTGAGTGTGACAGAGACTTTGGAGGGAGCATCTTCTGCAGGGTTACAACCACAGTAGCACTGTAGCAGAACACACACATCAGCAACATGTAATTCTTTACTTTCCTCATTTGTTAGAACAATACACATTCATTCGCTGATCACCAATAATCAGAGCATTCTTCTAAATATACCAGTGGCAGTAATTTTCATCTGCAGGATGTTATTAGATCAGTGAAGTGACAGTTTAAGAAAGAAAGTCATACAACAATAAGACACAGAAATGACAACAAACTCTTCATGTTCAAGACTGAGCACAAATCATGCAGAGCAACAGGAAGCAGCGTATATCCACCCTTAACTTTAATAAAATGGTAAAAGAAATAGTTTTGCACTTGGTTCTTGTTTGATTTAATAATTTTAAACTCATAACAGTTATCAGCTGTCTGTAAAACCACATAACCCTTGACTTATAGGTCACGCTGAAATCACCTACAACTGTAGTAATGTTTGAATGATTATTCCAAACAATGAGGCATTCGGTGGATCATCATCATCATCATCATCATCATAGTAATACTACTCTAGTGTAGGGCTGAGCTATAATAAATATGTCATCAATCTGCATTACATCACATATTGAAGGTGCACACACACACACACACAGATCTGATTTTAATAAGAGCCAAATTAATATTAATGAATCAGGTCATCCCTGTCATGCACTTGCCAGTGAAGAATAACATTAAAATAATGTCATTTTATAAAAGCAATAGGCCACTCAATGTAGTGCTTCACAGCGACTTCAGAACAGCTTAGAGGCTCTAACTGTGCTTTGCATCATGCCTAACAGTGCCTCTTAGCTGCTCTAAATTCACAGTAAAGCACTGCCTCTCATCGCTTATAGCTTCCATCAAATAGGCCCTTTTACCACAAATAGCAAATGAGGAGCAATATAGAGTGGAATGTACAGTATAGAAAAGGCAGCAAGGTTACAGTATAGCTCTCTCACAATAGGCCATCAACTTGTGTGCCTCCCTCTGCTGTATATTATGAACATGTTGAAAGGTTTATCAGAACGCACACTTGTGTTAAAAGGCAGGGAACTGGATGAAAAAGTTTCAGCCAGATGTTGTCATAGCAACACTGTTATTGTGTCATTGTTTTCTTCATGCCTTTGATTTTATTTTATCATTGAGTGAAGAGAAGAAGTTACTTTCTCTCTCTCTCTCTCTCTCTCTGTATGTGTGTGTTTGTGCGAGTGAGACGGGTGGGGACTGTGTTGTGCTGTGAGAGAGTGATGGGTTAGGTAAGATGACAGGCTGGCACAAGGGGCAAGCAGGACGGTGACTGAACATGCTCGGATCTGGGGAGAGGTGTCAGTCCTGCAGCCAGCCAAGCAGAAACACAGAGGAACACTTAGGAAAAGGTGATTCAGAGATGAAACAAAACAGAAGCTCCACTTTAGATATTCCTAAGACTTCAAGTGAATAAAGGCTGAGGATGTGTTTGTAGAATAACATGATTACAGTATATATGACATTTTTGTGCTGGGTCTAATTTGCTAGGCACTTCCAAGAGCTACCAAATCAGGAAATTTAAATGCCAACAAATCGAAACTGTCACATTCTGATGGCACCCAGAAAGTGCGGCGACTGTTTGTTTGAGAATGAATTTGCTCTGACTGAGGCCACTGTCTTGTTAAATGTGATCTCCATCCACAAAGAGCAAAAGGAAGACATACCAGCTGTTCAGATTCATAGGTGATAAATCGTGCATCGGGTTTCCAGTCATCATTTTTCAAAAAAAAAAAAAGCCCTCATGGTCACAGTCCATTTTTTACATAAAACAGCATGAGGGGTTTTTAAAGAGAGATGCTCCACTTGTAGTCTCTCTTAGTCATGGCTAAAGAGCGATTTTGCTTCAGCTTCATCGTTTACGTGGAGCAAGGGGGGAAATTAATCAAAGCTGAAGAGTGATTTTTTTCACGCAGCTCCCTCGGAGAATAAACATCAATAAACATTACTTAATACCCTACAACACAACCCCGCAGGGTCCCATTTAATTTCACTGGTGGAGAACGCCTAAAGTGCTACTGTTTTACACCAAATTACATGCACTGAAAGTTTGAAGAGGCAGCTAGTTTTCCCACCCTTGAGAAAGAAATTAAATTAGCTCAAATAAAACTGTGGAGAAAAAATGGCATGTAGTAAATTCAGCAATTTGTCCTTAAAAGTTCAGTTTGACACCTAAGTTGTTTTGGGGTAGTCTAAATAATTGTATTGTTCAAAAAAAGTCCAAGTTAGTACAGAAATGAATAACAGAAATATCCATCAAGCTGTGACATACACAGCTCAGTTTGACTTTTTTCTTGCTTTTGCAGCAGCTACTCAAGTTCAATCACTTTGAGCTCTTGCGTACGCCTGCTGCACTCTGACAGCCATCACAGCATTTCACACTACACTTTTCACAACACACTTTTTAAGTAACCACTTGGACTATAAATTAATTACAGTGCAATTACCTGATGCTTTACTCATGTGATCTCTATGTTTAAAAATAAGCAGTGGAAATGAGTAGTGAGAGGTGAGGCATTCTGCAGCATCTACATTCTGTAGAAAGCAAATACACTAGAGCATATACTTTCATTTAAAGCCAGTGGTCAAAGGCTAGAGAATGAGTGTCTCTCGGTATGCCTTAAGTCTCTTACATGCACTGGTGCTTCCCTGACTTGTGCCTTTTCCTTATGTCTTTGTCCCACCCACAGAGGATGGGAAGAAAACATGAAAGGAAAGATTTGAGGAGAAAGGACTGAAGGAAACACGTGAAAAGAAACACGAGATGCCCTTTCCTCTGATCCTTCACCTGAAGCCTCCAATCACTGACTGATTTCTGACAAAGGGGAGAGTTGGTCCATAAAAGACTTCCACGAAGGATGCACTCATGTTGCCTCACTCATGTCTCCTCCAGGCAGCCTCCTCGCTCCTCAAGACAAAGAACTTTGGGACATCCTTGGACCTTGATCCTTGAGTTGAGCGAGGATCACGAAGCAAGGATCAATCATATAGAGATTTGAGATGCAGCCACTTACTTTCAGCACATTGAGCACGTCTTACAGTTTCTCAATATACAGTAGAAACTGGCAGTTTGTGGTTAACCAGGTGTTGCTAAGCGTGGGTGTTTGACCTCATGTCAAACATAAAATGAGTTCATCATAATACATCATTTTTCTCAGAGATGTTCTAAAGATGTCTGGAGACATTTAAGCATAAATGTCCTGACAATCAAACACCGACTTACACATTTTCTCCACATATAGAAAAATCTCTTTTGAGCGCTGCCAATCACAGTCGTCACAAGCAGCTGACTGATTTATTCTAGCATGTTTGTTTCTCTTTTATTTGTCTAAGCAGAATAACTGGCAGCTACTTTGGAACCACACAGGAATATCTAAAAACTGAATTCCCATTTAATCTTGCAGTAACAGTGAGTATGCCACTTTAAAAAACTGATCAGAGAACATCTAGGATCAGTGGTCCCTTTAAACTGGTAATGACCTGACTTGATTTTACCATACCAGATGTATTTTCAGTCCTGAGAAATGTTATCGATTTGAGAAGGTCACAAAGTTGCAGCAGTAAATGAGATCAGATAGAGAGACTTTGCCAGAGTCCCTGCAGAGTTACTTCAAGTTTAGCTCCCAAAAAAGCCTCATTATAACGGCAGACTGGGTTGTGTTTGTGTACTGAGTAAAATGCCATGCTTCCGAACCACAAACACTGTGCAATGGGATGAAAATAAATGGTCAGCTAATGCCACAACTGATCCCTGCTGTGGTAACATGTGATCACTATAAAAATAACAGAGGGAACGGTAACACAGCATTCTGATCCACATGTGCTAATCAGCTGTGGGAACCTGTATCAAATTACAGGAGGTCAGAAGCTGACGGGGCCGGAGATGTGAGCACCTGATTGGTGTGTTTTTTGGAAAAGGAACACCTGTCATCCCTGGCTGTCCATCCCTCTGTCTGCCCATCATTTCCCAGAAGCCCCAGAGGGAAGGAGGTCAGCGTGATGAACGAGTGGCACTGGGGAACACCCAAGGTGGTGATATCTGATCTGCCTCCCACATCCTACCACAGGCAGGCAGACAATATAAAAAACAACCCCACAAAATATGTGGCATTCCACTCCTCAAAACAGGGAGAGCGAGAGAGTGTGAGAGATGTGAGCAGTGTTTCCTGTTACCCCACTCCTCCTCCTCCTCCTTCTCCTATTTTGATTTATTGTTAGAGCTGAGCCATCTTAATAGATATATGGGTGTGGTGGGAGAATAACAAGCCCTACCATGAGATTATGCCTTTAGTCACATGGCAGTAATTAGAGATTATACATGTATTCTAAGATCATAGCCTGTAAATCACATTTCAGAGTTTACATGATGTGTCTCTGCCATTATACTCGTATTACAACAGTCAGTTTAAACTTTGCTTTGAGGTCTGAGGATCAGCTGATGAATTTAGCTGGCTATGACACAAACTGGAAATGCTTCAACAAAAAAATACCTTTGTAAGTACGTCATGTTACTGTAAACAGCTAGTTCTCCATCCCCAGCTTTCTAAATACTTGAATGACAACAATGTATTAACTCTTTAAGCTAGAAAGAGTTGTTTTACCTCCACGAAATGTACGTAGTCTCGAGGCCACACAAGTAAGGGCGAGTGAGTGAGTCCTGTTTTTCTTCTTTTTTAGTGTTTACAGAGAATGTCCTTCAAACTGGATCTCGCAGCTGTGTCAGCAAGCATTCACCCTGCAGAGGGGTCTTTGATCAACACACTGAGTCCCTATGAGCTGTTCGGCTGTTGACCCTGACCTCTGACATCTGTGCAGCTAAAAGAACACATAATGTAACAGTGGGGATCCATGACGTACTACATTATTTTACTTTTGTTCTCCCTGACATAGAACTAGGCAGAGACTACACATGAACATAGTCTAGTATGTAAGTAAGATTGTAAGTGTGGTAAGATTATAAGTAAGATTGCTAATCTGTTCATCAACAAGTGGATACACTGAAGCAGTAATGATTGCTTTGCTACAGATGTCAACAGAAGAGAGTAAAAAATAAAATACTCCAGAAAAACTATGGCTTTTAAAAGGAAAGTTTATGACAAGTTGTTCATAGTTTTTTTTTTACTATATGTACTGTACTTTATGTGTACTGCATTTCCTATGACTTCAGATCATATAGATGGTCTTGTCTGATGTGCTTCTTCTTCTTCTGTTGGTCGACCACTAGCCAGTTCAAAGTAGAGTGTGGATACTTGATGCAAGCCTGACAAGACCCAACGTTACCCAAGGGTCCAGGTTTGGACATTAGTTTAGAAAATATGCTTGAGTCCAGGTCAGGTTTAGACATATGGGTCAAACTTTAGGCCTGATGGCTGAAACACTTAAATGCCTGCTTTGTTTAACAATAAGAAAAAAGCACTGTACAAACTGAACTGCGTTGGGCTCAGGGCAGGGTCAGACAGAAACCTGCGGCCTGATCCATGCTCTAATTCAAAGTGTATTAAAGCTTCCGAGTTAAAGAGCTTTGTAGAATTCTGGCTTTGAACCAACAATCTTGAAGCCCAAACCCTTGTTCACGTACCATAAAATGACTTTTCTTTTTTCAAAAGCATGATTTACTTTGCATTTTATCATCATATGTCCTGTAGATAAATGAATAGATTGGTAATTTGTAACAGACTCAGTGTCAGTGACCCCCCCACCCCCCCAAAAAAAGAGATAATCTTTAAAGAAAACTGATAAGCTCAACATTCACTGCACATTGTGCACATTGTGTTTCATTTCCTCCTCTGCAGGGATAGAATATCAAAAAAAAAAGAGAAATGTGTTTTAAATCACTGAAGGATTGTGACAGGATTGCTCACAGCACACACACGTGCACGCGCGTACACACACGCACACAATGACAGCACTTCCCTTTTCTTTTTCCCCTCCCTTGTACGTAATCTGCAGAACAATCACACAGAAGCCACACATCACAGTGACAGAGATGCACCTCCTCTCTACCTCTCAGTATCGATCTCCCATCCAATCTAAATGACCCTGTTAACCATTCCCTTAGCCCACCCCACCTCTCCTCTTTACTACCCCTCACCGCTTTGAGCCCTACTTAGCGGCAGCAGTAAACCCCCACACCCACCCACCCACCACCTTACTCCTCTTAGTTTAAAATGGCCCGGTGTGAAATAACTCACATCACTACAAGAGGGATGAGGTCATTAGAACATGTGACGCCCTCTTGAAACAGCAAGCATGATTGAAAAATCAATTTTGATGCCTATGTTTTTTTCCTCCTCTTCTCTTGCTCTCCGCTCTCCTCTCATGCTGTCTGTGTTTGCATTGGTCTTAGTAATGCTCTCAACAGCACTTTTCCACCATGGAAACGCTCAATCAAAAGACATAAAACTATAATAGAGCAACACTCCTTGAACTTCAAACAGCCTTTATCTTGACCTGCTTCTCTACTGTTTTCTCTTTCTACTCTGATTTGAGGTTTTGAATATGCAGGAAGAATAAATTCTGCCAAAGCAGAAGTTGAGGGTGGGCTCCTAGTACAAACTAGGCTGTCACACTCCAATAATGTTGTGCTAATATGTTATCAAATACATAGCACAGCCCCTCTTCTCAGTAATATTTCAATCTAGTTCATTACTCAAAGCCTCTTGATACTGTAGGGCTGCGTTCTTTTGGGAGTGCAGCGGCGTCTTTGAGTGATTCCTGAGTTTTTTGATCTTTTTTTGCACATGGCTCCAGGTTAGCTCTTCTGCTCACCTCACATCTCCCATCCATTAAACCAGCGTCATTTTCAAGCATGTTCTTATTAAATGGCTCCTGTGTTCTTTTGGTTGAATATTTTCAGTTAGAAACCCAAGGACAGGGCCTGCCCACGGCTAGAGAGAGAGAGAGAGAGAGACAGTCTGTTTTTTTTCTTTCTTCTTTACCACCCGTCAACCTTGTTGGGTTCAGTGTAACTTTCATTAGAAAAGGAGATTTAGTGCACTTGAAAAGACAGATGAAAGAGTTAGAGGCTAATTATCAGGAAATTGAAAAAAGATAGATGTACTGCAGCGACTACAATTAGTGAAGCACAGAATATCAAAGACTTATCAAGAGCAAGTGAAAAGGCTGCCTTGAAGAGCGAGCACAATTAAGGCATCTGCAGCCCATGTGAAATGAGAGAGAAGAGGAGGAATAAAAATATGCCGGCTTGAATAAGAAGTCCTTTTTTTTTCAACATTTCAGGGATGGAGGGGAGCTTCAGCAAGCCAGCAAATGACATTAAATCACACTGTTTGATAAGCCTCCCTCTCGGTGGCAGAGTTCTGCTGCTCCTCTTCCTCATTTCCCCTTCTTCCATCTTCACTTCCTTCCTTCTTTACATTCATGGCACTTTCCCACCCCGTCCCACCCCGTCCCACCCCTCCCCTAATGCACCATCTCTGGATGGAGGGGACAGGGATGATGTCTAGCCCCTGCTCTGACGGGACTCTCCTGCATGCTTCATTGCCTCACAAATTTGCACTGATCGACAGTCGCAGGTCACACATGCTCCACAAATAGGTCATTTTGGGTCTGTGTGTGTGAGTGGATGTGTGTCTGCCCACTCTGGGCTAAACGTTTAGTCACTGTCATCCAAAACATTAGAGTAAATAACATTTGAATAATATGTTTCTGGGGCAACGTATTGTCTCTGTGTGTGCATTTTTACATTTCTGGGTAAAACTGTAATAAAGCTCCCATATGAGACAGTAACATTTTAAATAGAGCTGAAATTATTAGTTGATTTATTGAGCAGTAGAGCAACAGAAAAATAACTGTAATAAGTAATTAAAAATTATATAAATTGTGCACTCTGAACAAAAATAGTATTCAATATCCTGTACTATATATCCCCGTTTAACACAGTTAATCTTTTTATTAGATGATTCCACATTATACAATGCTAATTATTTGAAACATAACTTTGTAACATTTGATTCAAAGTGTGAGTGAATAAAGAATAGCAGTAGTACTGCAGTAATGACCAACATTAGGACTGTCTCATGTCTCATGGCAGCCTGGCCATGATTGTGCCTCCTCAATATGTGAGAGATGCTTCGGGGTCTGTGCTCTTTCCAGACAGGCTTTTACATAAACTGCATGGCAGAGGCCTTGCCAAATCTACCATCTGTTGGATCTCTCTCTCTCTCTCTCTCTTCCCTCCCTTCATCCTATCTCTTCCCTGTCTCCTCTCGCTCATCTGTCTGTTTTTGATGCTTTATTACAAATATGGATTTTTAAAAAAAGATTCTCAAACGTTCTCTCACTGTTTACAAAACAAGAGCATTTCGGTGGTTAGAACAGAGAGCTCAGTTAAGGCAAGTTGTCAGTTGTTGT